>NC_137467.1:78718073-79168073 GCF_964235325.1 Thermobia domestica
TAATTTTTAAAAGGAAATTATGAAGGGTGGCGTTTTGAAGGGAGAATTTTGTAAAGAAAAAAAAAAAGGTTTCGCAGACAATAGAAAATGGTAAAATTATTTTCATCCATCGTTTTCAACACCCTTCTGACACAAACTCCAAATTAAGTTCTGAAAACCATCCACTGAAAGAAGGTTTCACTCTTGAGGAGTGGAAGAAGACGGATTCGAAGTAGAGGGTGAAGGAAAGAAAGGGTACAACCTTAAGAGAGCGAGTAAAGAGGGGGTAAATCATCGTGTATAATGATTGTTTTTGGAAGACATTTTTAAAAATGTTTTTGAACAGTTGTTGATATAACAAGCTTGCATCTGGGGAAAAGGTGTGGAAATACTAAAATTAATTGGTTTATTCCTCTTTTTACTATTATTGTTATTATTATTCAGCTTTTCTTTCTCTTTGAGGACAAGTCTCTCAACGTTTTAACGAACGCAAGTTTTCTTTTAATAAGGAACCATCCTTATTAACACGTTCATTTTGGGAGGTATGATCAACTTGACGGCAATTTCACATTAGTTTACGTAACGCTAAACCTTTAAACTGGGAGAACTAGAATATTTCCTGAGTCCTGAACATGAATTCACTATACAGTGTATGACTATGAGATACTTCATATTCACTTACGCTTGAGTTTTTTTTTTTTTACGTATGAGAGAGAATTTTATATGCTTTTGCTTGTACGTATAGATTTTAATGAAATCCAGCATTTTTCTCTTTAGTTAAACATTCTGAAAATTTAATAAAATGAAAAGATCATCTTCCTAATTCTTCAAGCCCACAATCTATGACAAAATGCCATAAATAATATGTTTTGCCTCTTTACATTTTTTTTTTTTGCAAGAAAAATATCTTTTTGGTGTTATCAAGCCATTACTTTATCTTTTTCATTTTCCCGCTTCTTCCATTTATACCTGAAAAGCGACAACGTTATATATATATATATATATATATATATATATATATATATATATATATATATATATATATATATATATATTCCTTTTTTAAATGTAAATCTCAGTTACTTATTTGGATATAATACCATTTTTGCCTTTTCATTTTTTTACACCACGTGGTACAAGATTTTTCTTTTGATTACGTAACACATAATTTTGCATATGCAACTTAATCTCACGATGGGAATTTCTGAGGTGATCTTACACCATTCATCACACTTTCAAATTCGTTTCTGCAAACAGTACAAAATGTTATATGTATTTTTAAGTGGCTATACCCATACAAAATCTGGAAGTTTTAAGAGGAAGGCAACTCCAGGGTTCGCTAATTACACGTACGTAAAAAAAAGAAATTTCAACGTGACGCGTAAAATATATAATGTACGAAAAAAAACTACAAAGGAGCAAGTTTACAAATTAAAATAAACCGTTTTCGTGCTGATTACTGTTTGGTTTCGCACAAAGAAAAAAAGTTTTAAAAAGATTCTTCCAAATTTTATAGGCTCTCGCAGAATTTTGCAATTTTGTAAATTACCATATTGATTTCGTAAATAGCCTTACCTTTATAAATAACAAACAAACAAAAAATACAATTTCGATGCATGATTATGTTTTAAAAGACATTTCATAATATTTTACGTCTTAAATGCCATAGGACAGACGAAAGTTTTAAGCCAGCGAAACCACTGTGAAATGAGGGACGATCGTACAATGTAATAAGAATGCTCAATTTTGGTGTGTGCCTGGAGGTCACCGTGTCTGATTGTTTTCTGCAGTCATAAAATCTTACTGTAGTTCACACTTGCTGTCAGCTGTTTTGTCGGTTTCAGTTTTCAATGCTTTATCCTTTTCACAGCCCGTAACAAGGGTAAAATTATAAGAAATATTAGCTACACATTACACATATTCTTTTCCAAGGTTTTTGTTATTAATATTAACTCTTAAAGTTGGGACTTCGTTTCAGTTGATGCAACAAGCAAGTTTAAAGAAATTGTATTTTGTGTTCTACCTCTTGACTGTGTTCTGCATTCGAATGTTTTAATTGTTTTTTTTTTTAAAAGGAAAATAGGCTTTTACATCTGCGTAAAAAAGTTTTTCTACGTGACAGAAATTACGTGTATTTTACGTAAAAAAATAGAAAGTAGAGTAAATTACATTGCTAACCCTGATATTCACAAAATGAGAAGAACATTGTAAATTGAATAACGGAAGAAGAAAGTAAAATATTTATAACTTATCTGAAAGTCAGAAGTATAAACGATAGAACGTGATAAAGTGTTTTATTTAGTAAGAACCGGCAAAATGTTTTATAATATTGAATGTATAGACATGACCTTAAAATATTTTCTGTGTATATATTATGCAAGTTTATTTACGTACAATGCACTTTTTGTTTTGAGTTTTAGTGTTTTCCAAACTACCTAGGTATAAAACATCATTAATTTATGGTATAATATGTAAACACTAGCTACATTATTTAAAGAATTTCAGTAAAGGAAAAAGGAATTATAAGTAAATTCTGTAACATTAGCGTTTACAGAAAAAATGAAATAAAATCTTTGAGTTTTACGTCCCACGCTTATGCTGGTTAAGCTAAAGGAGACGGAGAAAAAAAATGTGCCCAAAGATGTGATATAGAGGGTGTTTCAAAACCACACCGACAATGTTTGGGAGGTGATTCCTGACAACAAGATAAGACAAAAAGTATAGACCAACCTGGATGCACAAATGCTTCCTTTCGGAGGTATAGGCTGCCGAAAACATAAAAAAAAAAAAAAAAAACGGACTTTAAAGATTCATAGCTCCAAAACTATGGGACCTACCGTAGTTTGGTCAAGACTTCACTTAGGAACGAATATGTGCCCTATATATATATATATATATATATATATATATATATATATATATATATATATATATATATATATATATAACGTTTCAGAATCCTAAGGTACTAACGCAACAATTATTATAGAGGGAATTTGGGTACGGGCATATAATTTGAGGTACTCACCAACTACCTCTATACAAATTGTTGCGGAAGTACCTCGGGATCCTGAAACATGGAGTTTTGGATGGGGCACATACTAGTTCCTAAGTGAAGTTTTGGCCCGTCTACGGTAGGTCCCATAGTTTTGGAGCTATGGATCTTTAAAGTCCATTTTTCATGTTTTCGGCAGCCTATAACTCCGAAAGGAAGCATTTGTGCACCCAGGTTGGTCTATACTTTTTGTCTTATCTTGGTGTCAGGAATCACCTCCCAAACGTTATCGGTGTTGTTTTGGAACACCCTGTATATACCATTGATAGATCTCATAGAGCTAAACAAAATGATAGAGAATAAATCCTCAAGTGTATTTTCCGAGAAAATTGAAAAAATTGTATAAACCCAAAAAATGATGCTGTAGGATATCCATACCACCTATTAAAATGATTTGATACAAAGTATATTCTCATCACGTGT
The DNA here is from genome assembly GCF_964235325.1 of Thermobia domestica. Taxonomy (NCBI): domain Eukaryota; kingdom Metazoa; phylum Arthropoda; class Insecta; order Zygentoma; family Lepismatidae; genus Thermobia; species Thermobia domestica. The sequence continues at coordinate 78,721,531 of NC_137467.1, forward strand.
TTCAATATGACACAATTAATATGAGAGTATACTAACTGACTAACTCAATGCCCTATTGAACCTGGAGGTTCAATGCCGCGTTCACAAAAGCTTTCCATTGACTTTTTTTTTTGTTTATTTGTTTTTAGACAATTGGATCCAGTTTCTGCTTTGTATTCCTATTTCTGCGAGATACAGTACATCATAATATTGTCCTCCCATCTGCGCCTAGCTGTTCCTAATAGTCGTTTTCCCATTGGTCTTCCAGTTAAAACGTTGAAAATGTTCCTACTTTCTTCCATTCAGGCTACATGAGCCGTTCACCTGAGAATCCCAGATTTGATGCCCCTAACAATGTTTCTTAAACCGTATAAATTATGTAGTTTCTCATTATAAGGTTTCCGCCAGTCCCCATTGCCGTTCCTCTTGGGTCTCAGGATTTATTCTCAAATGCTTTCAATCTGCATTCTTTCCTCAGAGTAAGCGACCATGTTTCGCAATGATACAGCACCCCTCAGAGTAAGCGACCATGTTCCGCAATCATACAGCACAATAGACAATATTACCGTTGTATATATTTTAAGTTTCAAATTTTTCAATAGTACACAATATTGCTAATGATATATACAGTAATTACCTAGATATAGCTATAAATTATAAGTAATTTTTGAAACTTATTAAAAAAAAATGCTGGTATGTCTAATATTGTGCGGAGAGACTTCTCAACCGATAGAAAACATCGAGCTGAAAAGATAACAAGTTTAAGGTTTACTTCTTATGCGTAATTTTCGAAAATATTGAATGAAGCAAATTTTGTTGCATTACAAGTTTAGTAAGACTATTCATGGCTTTGGATTAATTGTTTTAACAAAAGAGACATTGACCAAAGCTTAAAATCCACTTTATTTTAAATTATAATTTGTAACTGTTTCGGATATCTAACATATCCTTCTTCAGACACGATCGAAATTAATGAAAATACAGACATATATATAAATGTTGTTATCATTTATATATGTCATATATAACAACATTTATATATATGTCTGTATTTTCATTAATTTCGATCGTGTCTGAAGAAGGATATGTTAGATATCCGAAACAGTTACAAATTATAATTTAAAATAAAGTAAAGTTGTAAGCTTTGGTCAGTGTCTCTTTTGTTAAAAAAATTACAAGTTTGTAGTTTGTATTTCAGTCTGATGCATTTGGTAATTACTCGTATTTTGATATTTATTTATGTACTATTAAGTAGCAGATTGTATATATTATTGTCTAATTTCTCTTAACAAAGACGTACATACTCTTAAATACTGTTTGTTTCCATATCGCTGGAAATAGTGTTGGTTTGGCTTCTTTGTAGTGGTCTGCACGCGCCGGAAATTTTAGTCCAGGTCTGTCCCGTCAATTTAAAATGTGAAGCCCGACCCGAGTCTAAAATATGTTTTAGCCTTTAGGTCCGAGCCCGTGGGATAATCAAGTGAGCCGAGGCACGTAGCAAGGATTTCGTAAACGGGGGGGGGGAGGGGAGGGGAGTGTCCGTGACATGAAATACTGTGGTAATCACAACAGGGGCTCGATCATTCTAAACAATTTTACTGGAACATATATTGGATCGTTCAGCCAGGATTTCGTAACGGGGTGGGGGGTGGATGAAGTTCTGAATGCCGAGGAGCTCGATCAATCTAAACTACTTTACTATCAACATATATTGGTTTGTTAGGACAATAAAATGAGGATAGGTTGGTAAGTATTTTAATAACAAACTAAGAAATCTCGAGTAAAATAATAATAAAAAAATAATAACGTGCTGAAAAAGATTTTACAATATTTATATCCTTCCTCTGTTCATTCAAATATAACAATTTTCCTTTCATTATGGCCCCAACTACAATGGTGCCCACCCCCCCTTATGTCCATGACGCACCCCCCGCAATTGTCTATCCATAGGTATTCTTCCATGAAAAAAATCTTTTCGATTAATTTTACCCCCCCTCAAACATATTTATATAGATTTTTAACACCCCCAAATATTTCAATGACGCAGTTTGCGTCATAGCCCCCCCCTTGTGGGCACCCCTACCAACTATTATAAAAAGTACATATTCACTATTATAAAAAGTACATACTCAATAATGTATTGTAAAATATTATACAATATCTGCGTTCCTTTCTCTGTTGAATCAAATGTTAACAGAACTTTCTTTCCATACAAATTTTTGTTTTTATTATTCCGTCAACTACTGTCTGTTCCAATAACAGGTTAAAGGAGCAGTATAAAATTGTTTTTGAATTAACATGTTTGATACTGCAAGGATGCGATGACGAAAATTTATGATAAGAAATGTCCACGTTGTTACACAAAGGTACTATACTTCCGGAAGCTTGAAATCTCCCTTGAAATCCCCCTGACTAGTAGCAGAAATTCTGAGAATTCCGTAACTCTTCTAGAAATTCTGAGAATTCCGTAACTTTTCTAGAAATTCTGAGAATTTCGTAACTTCTAGAAATTCTGAGAATTCCGTAACTTTTCTTGAAATTCTGAGAATTCCGTAACTCTTCTAGAAATTCTGAGAATTCCGTAACTTTTCTAGAAATTTCAAATTCTGACTCTTTCAGGATATCTCGCTCACCTAGCCACCATGTATTGCAAGTAATACAAATCTCCTCATAAGAAAGAGTAACCAAAAGCTTCCTGATTTTAAAATTTTTTTAACATGATCCTTGTTTTCTCTAATTTCATTTTTTCATCCTTCCTTATTTTTTTTCATTTCTGGTCTCGAAGGGGGGGGGGGGGTCCGGACCCCACGGACCTCCTTGGCTACGTGCCTGGTGAGCCCGAAATATGCCTGAATTACAGAAATTTAATAATTAACGCAAAATTGTATTTTTATTTACAGCAATTAGAGATTTAATTTTGCAATTGTTCTTTAAAAGTTCTCCTCAGTTCTCGGCAGTTAGAACAGTCCGATAAATATCATTGTACAGCATATTTAGAAAGTTAGGCCCTAGAAATGTGGTTGTTTATTTAAAAATTTACCTCCCGAGACCGAAATGATCTATGCTTTGCAGGCCCGAGTCCGGCCTGCGGGTTCCCATATTATATATATATATATATATATATATATATATATATATATATATATATATATATATATATATATATATATATATATATATATATATATATATATATATATATATATATATATATATATATTTAAAGCGATGTTCAAAATATTTATGAACTTGAAAACAATGGTGTGGAGGATCAAGGGAGCAGAGTTGTCTTCAATATTGGGAGGCGGGCAGATTTGAGTTTTATTTGGGAGAGGGCGGAGATGAGAATCATATCACGGTAGATAAATCTGATTTCTGAGGTGAACGGTTGTATATTATACAGCAAGGGACATCAATTTCATCTCACTCTTCTTTGTGGCAGTCGGGCATAAATCATCACATTTCTTGCCAAAAAACACATTTCAAATCGGATTATTGGAGGGGGGACAGTTCCCGCAGTTACAAGGTTGGATGGATATGTCCCTCTCATTCTCCCAGTATTTGTGCCAATGGTTTTTGGCCGTTAACATATGTAAAACATACAAATACTGCTTCACCTGAGACCTAAAATATCACAATGTGTTCTCACCGGGAATCGCTCCAATGACGAGACACTTTCTTTACCGTAATAAAGAAAGGAAACAATTCGCTTAGAATTTTGAGAACACAGCTAGTAAGAAGCAAAGAAAACTAAGAAAAGAAATAAGATATAAAAATAAGAATTAAAACATAGTATAAGAAAAAGCATATATATTAATAAAAAGACACGGAGAGACCATTCAAAAGCTGAACAAGAGAAAACCCCAGAAGACAGTGACACTTGGGAATTCCAAAGAACGTGTATATTTTTTTCTTTCTCTTTCTTACGGTTTAAAAGACAAAAGATTTCGTTTTTCTAAAGAACGAAAGACGTAGCAGTTGAAAAGGAAGGATTGTAAGAAATAAAATTAAAGAGAAGAAAAATTAAAGGAATCTCTGATTTTAAGAAAAAAAAAAATTAAAAAATGTGAATGCATTTCATTTTTCCAACCCATTCTTCGCTCACCAATAAAGCTTTTAATTAAGAATTCATTTTTCTTTTATTTAGAATTTTTGGGTCTCTCTTTAATTTAGTCAATAAATTTGTGGTATTAAAAAAAAGTAAAAGGGTTTTTTAACGCAATATGATTTTCATCTTTTTTGTAATGATATGCTTGGATAGATTCGCAATATAACAGAGTAAGAGAAAAGGATAAGCTTGAAGATCAGAAATATTGTTACTAAATGAACTACAGAATGAAAATTTCACTCAATTAAATAAAAAAAAGAAATCTTTGAATTTTACGTCCCACGTTATGCCGGCCGAACAAAAGGAGACGGCAATGAGAAAAAATGAATGAAATGGTGGAGTGAAGAAAGTAGGAGGAAAAGGGAGAACCCCGAGGAAATCCAGACACACGGTGTTGTCCTCTACAAAGTTCACTTGGCGCGATCTGGGATCGAACCAAGGACCATGCATCAGAAGTGAACGCTCTACCACTGAACCACCGGGACCGTCAATTAAATACAGAAGCACGGAACCAACAAAAAGTACGGTACGCCGATGACTATCACCACTATTGAGAGAATGAGTTAAGTAAAAATAAGGTGAGTCAATGAAACCGGAGATTTTGCAACACTGTTTTCTCCAGTTTGGCAACAGTGATAGTCTAGAATTTATCTTGTTTTGCTTGATATTTTCATTCTCAGTTCTTGCCACTGCACCGACAAACAGGCAGTAGATTATGCTAGAATGAACTGTTAAAATTTTACAGTTCTTTATTATCGGATTAATTCGCAGTTATATTCCTAGCTACATTTCAGTAAAATGGGCGTTTCACAACACTGCTTTTTCTGGTTATTTGGCAACAATGATACCTCGGAAATCTTTTTCAAATTTGTTCGTTAAGTCTCTTCTTATTTGTTGCCACTGCAGAGATAAATAGGCATACTTGCATGATATATATCATACTTGCATGAACTGTAAAACTTTTATTCTTGCTGCCTATTATCAGTTTACCTGGCAGATATATTTCTAGTTACAATTCGCTGGAATACGCGATTTCATTACATTCCTTTCCGGTTTGGCAACACTGAAACGTCTCAACTGTGTTTTTAATTTGCTCATCAAAACTCTTCTTATTTCTTGCCACTGCAAAGATAAATAGGCAAATATGGTTATGCTTGCACGAACCTGTAAGAATTTAAACATAATTGTCTATTATCGGTATAATTGGCAGTGATATTTCTTGCTCCAATATAGTAAAATAGGCGGTTTGGCGTTTGCCAACAGTGATACTTCTGGAATTTGATTTTAATTTGTTCGTTAAACCTCTTCTTATTTTTTGCAATTGTACCAAGGCGATAGATTATGCTTGCATGATGTACCAACATTTTAATCCTGTTATCTATTATGAGGTTATGTTGCAGATAATTTTTTATTTATAATCAGAGAAATGAGCTTTATTCTCGTTTGGCATCAGTGATACGTCTCTATTCTCCTGTCTATTGTTAATTTCATTATTATTTGTTCATACTGCAGGAATAAATAGGCGTCAGACTTTACTTGCGTGAGCTGTAAGAATATTGTCATATTGTCTATTACCAGTAAATTTGACAATCAGAGTATATTTTTTCAGCTACAATAAAATGAGTTTTACTATTCAACAGTATAATTAAATATACTCTAATACATAATTGGATATTGCTTTCTGAAGAGACAGGTCCATTTAATTTCTAAGAAATCATACTACGATTCTTACAGTATTCGTATTTAAAAAAAATCATTCCTTGCACATCATTATATCAATCTGATTAGAAGACAATCTGTAAAGTGGACTGCTCCTTCCATTCAGTTCTTAAATTTTCCCTTTTTTTTCTGTTTTTTAACAATATTTTCTTTCCAGCAAACTTAAGTCGAAAGAAGCATACTTTTTCTTTGACAAAGTGCCACAGTTGCTTCCGATCCTGTTGTTTTTACAGTTGGAGCTGACTTATCATCTCCTGGTATATTCTTTTTATTATTTTTTTTTAAAAACTTTTCTCATGCATTGAAGACATCTTCCGTATGCCATGATAGTTACATCAAATTTGTCGTTTTTTTTTTACCTCAAAAAGTCCTCTTGTTTTTCAGAGTCACACACAGTAAAACCTCCCTTAATAGACCACTCAATAGCGTACATTACGACAATAGGGACAAATTTTTCTATCCCGGCAAAAATGTATTATTATGGGAAAGAACACTCCATTTTACAGACAGGGGCGTCATTTCAGACTTTGCTTGAGGGGGCAAGAGCACCACCGACATAAGACTTTCACGTTTTGTACTAGTATAATATCAGACAATCGATTAAAGTATATGTATTTCTCAAACTCTTGGGGGGGGGGGGAGAAATTGCCCTCTCCTGCCCCCCTAAATGACGCCCCTGTTTACAGACACTCTCAGATGCGAACATGGATACTCTTATTTTACCCTGTAACCTCTTCATAACGGACAACAATCATTCTCAGCTCACCTGTATTTAGCACAGAAAATACCTCCTGTAATTTTAAAACAAGTCTTGAATTGATCCCTTCTACTGACCCAGGAGTTACAAGCAAAATTCCGATCAGAAACTAAGAGTTCACACTATTGCATGACAGACAGCTATTGCAGACTTTTCATCAAGAAATTTGCTAACTCTTCGTGATTGGTTACTTACGTCTACATTTTCTGTATTTAATAATGGTAGAGAAGTGGGACACGGATTTATCCTTTACCTTTTTATTATAAAAGTCTTTATTCAGTTTACACATTGAATTAGAAATAAGTAATGTCTCTAATAATCCTTTCTCGATAAGGTAGAGATCTTGTAGTTTGTTGGTTATGAACCTCTTGCCCATAGCAACACACAAGTAAGGTTAGGGAGTCTCTTCCGCCTATAGCAGCTTTGAGAGAAAGTTAGGAATTGATAAGTTGAAGCCTGATTTCTTCTGTCCCTATGTGTCCTCTTTTACAGGCAGTTTTGGAGGCGGAGCCTATGAAGGAGTTGAAGGGGTTCTCTTCATAACTCTTCGTTCCTTCTCGTATTTCTTCGTGTCCTCGTATTTCTTCGGATGTAGTATCCGCCGGCTGCTTGTGCTGAAGCATGTGGTGTTGTTTATAAATATGAGGGAATATTGGAATAGTGTTATGTGTTCTTACTGGGTTACTTTTACTTCAACAATCGAATGAAAGGTCTCTTATAGACTTGTACGAGAGAAGAAAATGATCACATATATAGTATATTTTGCACGCCGATGTAAACACATCCATCGGAAATATTCTTGTTTCTTTACAGAAGAAAATCTCATTTCTCCAGTAATTCGAACACAGTAAACTAGGGAAGAAACTTATGTGGCGTACGTGAAAACGTAGGTTACATGCGTAAATCCTATAGTTTTTGAACTTAACTTACAACAATATATAACATCCTGCAGCAAATGTATAACTGAAAACATATGTTTTATGCATACTTTCCGTGTAAGTGTTCCGAATAAACGTACATTCCCAACGAAAGGAACAACTGTATATAGGCGGCCAGGATCTCACACACAGATGGATATATAGAACATATAGCTGACGTATGTAATATACGGAAGACTATTAGATATTGAACATCCTTCAGCGGCATGATGTAACATCTAAGCGGTAAAAGGTCAGTACCTACCGGTATGTAGCATAGGCTCCATTGTGGATTCCATACCTTCTGATAAAAGTAAACAAAGGAGAGAGACCAAGACCCGAGTTATGTAGTGGAAGCGTGTTAGTTGGATATTAGTATATGTTCCTATGATTGAAATGTGCATCTGCAGCACACATACCAGCAGGTTTAAGAATTTAATCGCGAAAAGAATTGCGACATATCGAGTCAGCGGATCATTCTTTTGCCAAATTAGTGCCCTTGTGTGACAGGAGAGCAGCCACATTGATATAAATATGAAATCAGTGGCACGAGGAAAGAGGAATACACCGACCTCAAGGACTTCAACGGTTCCATCACTCCATCGACTAAAAGAAAAAAACATATTTTACTTCCATGGTTATTGAGGATCGTACGCGAGTAGAAGTATGACACCGCTATCGTAGACAATGATTCTGTAGGGGGTCTTAGAATCGAATTTTGGACATATGGGACAGGAAATTGAAGATAAGAGGACATTGTCTAACAGCCTATGAACTTAGAGAGGTGTAGATAGTTTATAACTCGAGATAATACAACTTGAATACAAGAAATGTGAAAATTGATATATTTATGTGATGTGTTCTTGAATGAGTATCTTTTGACTCGAATTTTCGAAATAGAAGAGAGGAAATTCAATTGTCTATTATCTTCTGAACTTATGCAAAAAATGAAATTGAAAATGAAATGAAATTTTTGAGTTTTACGTCCCACGGTTATGCCGGTTAGGCTAAAGGAGACGGTGATGATGAGTAATGAATGAAATGGTGGAATGAAAAAAGTGGGAGGAAACGGGAGAACCCCGAGAAAACCCACGCGTACGGTGTTTGTCCACCACAAAGTTCACTTGGTGAGGGCTGGGATCGAACCCGGCACCCCTAGCACCAGAGGTGAACGCTCTACCACTGAGCCACCGCGGCCCCTGAACTTATGCAGGTGCTAGTCATTTATAACCGGAGTAATACAACTTGAATACAAGAAATGTGAAGATTGATAACTTTATGTGCAGTGTTCTTGAAAGAGTATCTTTTGACTCGAATTTCCGACTTATGTGAGAGGAAACTGTGTTACAATTCGAAAATTATGTGATTTTACCTTTTGTAGCATGTATTGTTCGAAAAAAAAAATTACAATGGAGGGAAGAGATCCTTTATTTGAATGTGATCTTGAAACACCGCCTTATTGAGTTCTTAGAAAAAAATCACAATAGATTGGTTTTAGCAATTGTTAGGGATTCCGCCTTATTAGTTAAGAGCATCAGTTGAGAAGAAAAGATTTTGAAGTGTATTATTGGTGCGAGAGCAACAGGAAGAGACTTATTTTGGAACATCCGTGCTGTAGTTGCGTTTGGTATCATTGGATAGCCTTTTCAAAATATTTAACACGTGTTGTTTTTGTTTTCCTGATCCGTATACTTCGCGAGTTAATTGGCCGTTCCGGGACTATGAAGACACACATATATAGAATGTTTGTGTTTTCCATAAAAAGCTGCAAGTGTAATTCACAATTTTGTCAGTTTTCAAAATGTTTCCAAATACAAAATTCCTACTTCCCAATATGGTTTTAAATGGAAGTATTAACAATCAATAGTGGGAAGTAGGATTTCTAATTTTTAACTTCTTCTGAATAGGCTCCTGCTGAAAGGGACGTTAAACTCAAAATCAACTAATCAACTCAACTCATATTCTGATATAACCGTACCGATACAAGATTGCGCTATGACTGTTGTTGATTTGAATCGGGCTTCGGGAGTAGATCTTTAAAATTATGTTTTTCTAATGTGTTGTATTAAAATGATATACAGGTGTAGAAGTTTCAAAGCAAATATAAGGCCAAGGAGCAAATATGTCAAATAATTTTTTTTTAATTATTAGCATTCTCGTCTTTGATGCGAGACATCTGAGTTTGAATCTGAAAGTAATCCGGTTTCCGAATGTGAGAGCGCATATGGTTTATTATAGAGGAAGATATTTTACTGGAAATTTTCTAGAAGAGGAAGCCCAATTGACTTACATGTAACACTTCCCAAGTGTAACATGCCGATTTTTATAAAATTTAGCAGGTTGATACTACACATAAACGAATATGTGTTTTTTACTTTCTGTGGAACAACGGTTTTAAAGGGCAAAAGTCCCCACCCAAAATTTTGAAAGTTGATGTCCGAAAGGCCGAAGTGAACCGAAGTGAATGAAATTGTATACAGATATTGTAGACATAAGATGAGGGAATACGTGATTAGAATTTTCCTAGAAAAAAAAAGAAGAAAATTGTTGGGTGGACCGAAGGGTTAGGTGGGGGAAAGAGTGGACCGAAGCGAATGAAATTGTGTGTACATATTATGTATATAAAATAAGGCCTTTCATGTTCAACAAGTGTCCCCATCCGATTTCTTCAAATTTGGCATATCAACAGTAAGCACAAACAGTATAGCGTATTTTTTAGTATTTCGGGAGGGGGGGTCTATTTAACCCTTACAATGTTTTTCCGCATAAACAGAAAGACGTGTCTATTGATTTCCTATTTATTGTTGATGTGCAAAATTTGAAGCAAATCGGATGCGGACACTTGGAAAACGCGACAGGTGTTATTTAACATATACAATACCTCCAGACAATTTCATTTGCTTCGGTTCACTCCTTGCTGCGCTACTATGGTAAAATTTACTTTTTTTCAGAAGAGGCTTGGCCCAAAAAATAGTATTGGGGCCAAGGAGCCCTCAGAAATGTACTTTTGATATTTCATAATCAACGGTTTAGAAGAGTTGTGCCCGCCCACCTTTTTTAAAAAGGAAAATGCGAAACAGTATTCCCTCAGTTTACGTCTACAATATCTGTGTACGGTTTCATTGACTTTGGTCCACTTCTTCTTGCCTTTCAGTCGTCAACTTTCAAAATTTTGGGTTGGGGCTTTTGATCCCTAAAACCATTTCTCGGCATAAAATATAAAAAACACACATTCATTTATTTTTTCCGTATTGTCACTACACAAAAGTTCGCTGCAATTCTTCATGTCCTTTAGGCACTTCTGACATACTGTCATTAGCACTTTTGATATTTCGTGATCAAAGATTTGGAGAGGTTCATGCTCCACCCAACCGCTTTTTCCAGGAAAATACGAAATACGTATTCCCTCATTTGACGTCAACAATATCTGTGCACAATTTCATTCAATTCGCTCCACTTCTTCTTGCCTTTGGAACGTCAACTTTCAAAATCTTGGGTGGACGCTATTGCCCACTAAAACCATTTTTCCTCAGAAAGTAAAAATAACACGTATTCGTATATCTGTAGTATCTACCTACCTGTTAAATTTGATCAAAATCGGAGTATTACACTTGGGAAGTGTTACATGTAAGTCAATTGGTCTTCGTACAGAAAATTCCCAGTAAAATATCTTCCTCCCTTGAATTGATACACAAAAGAAGCGAGCAAGAAAACCTCATGAAAATATAGATTATCAGTCCCGTAGTTTGTGGTCAGTTGGTTAGCGTACTGAAGTCCTGCTTCAGAGTTCTTGAGTTCTATTTGCGCAAGCCAATCTCTTTATTTGTTTTTCCAAATAATAATTTTATACATTTTAGCTTCAATTAATATTTTATTCAAGCTACACACAATACAAATCTCCATAAGTGTTTTGCAAATTTGTTTTATGAAGTGGTACTTAGTAATAGTGTTATTATGACTAGAGGTCATAGGATTATTTACAACAAAAGCAAACCATTTTTGTTGCAAGTTGTATTTTCTTGCAAGTTAATAAATTACGGATAAATGCATTATTTTTATCGTAGTTAAAATGTATGGACTTATTATTTGAGTAAAAAAGTACACATAAAATTGTTACTTTGCGCGCGAATTGAAAATAGGATCTCTGATTCCGCAGGCCAATACGCTAACCGTATGACCACACAGCATGGGTCTGCCAACCTACACTTTTATAGTGTATTGGTACCTTTCCTTTGCATATGCAAGAGCTTATTCATGTGTTGTGCATAGCCCCTCCCGGAAACAAAATCCTAAATACGCCACTGTATATTGATATCACTAGATATATTATGGTTACCACAGTCGTTGTGTAAAAGATGTTCTTGGCGCATTGTGACTTTATCAGTGGACAGTGTGCGAATTACAAGAGGATAAGGGGAAATTCCATTTGATAATGCTGGATGTATGCTATAACCGGGAGCGTCATTTTAAACGACAGTTGCATGGGAAACTATAACAGTTGTAGCCAAGGGCGTCATTTAGGGGAGCAAGAGGGGACAACTACCCCCCACAAGAGTTTGAGGAATACATATACTTACTCATACTTTAATCAATTGTCTATTAATATACTACTACAAAACGTGAAAGTCTTATGTTGGTGGTGCTCTTGCCCCCCTCAAGCAAAGTCTCAAATTATGCCTCTGGTTGTAGCATATATCCAGTATTCCCAAAGGGAATTTCCTTGTAAATCGCACTATCCACAGATATGGATACGAAGTATCAAGAACATTTTTTGCACAACGACTGTGGTAACCATAATATATCTAGTGACATCAATAAACAGTGGCGTATATAGGATTTTGTTTCGGGGAAGGGCCATCCACAACACGTGAATTACCACTTACGTTTTTCCTTTTAGGTGCCGACAAATTTTTAATGAAATTGTGTATTTACGAAATTTATTTCGAGGGACTTGAGCCCGATAGCTACCCTTCTAATTACGTCACTGTCAATATATTTACGGATACAACTGAAGTAGTTGTTGGCGAAGTTCAGATCAAAACTGGGAGTGGTAAACACAATAGAATCCTTTTGTATTCATAACAGTGAAGCACCAGCGGGGCGCCCGGAGACAATAGGTAGAGAGTATAGTGCTATAGAAATACACTATTGTTTAAATGACATATGATGACAGATAATGGTTGTTGTACTATTGTATGTATAATAGTGACATAAAAGAGAATAATAAAAGATGTCAAAGTTGAAAAGATAAATGATTTTAAAAAAAACCTTGGAAACTTGTTGAACAATGCTAGCTTGTTATAAAGAATAATAAAAGAGAAACCTTGCAGCTGTATGTAAAGAGAATACTTTGCAGGTGTATGTAAAAAATAATAAAAGAGAAACCTTGCAGCTGTATGCGTTAAAGAATAATAATTTATGTGGTGAACAATAGTGGATTGTTATAAAAAGAGTTTTTTAACCCGGCGGCGGCGGAAACGCGGACGCGGCGCGGGAAGGCGCGAACGGAAAATATCCGCGTGCGCGGGCGCGAGCGCGTGACGTCATTTGAAATTTTTATTTAAATATTGGTTTTAAAAAATAGGCATGTATAGTTTTGTTAGCGATGGAGAACCGTCAGTTTGTAGAAGACGTTGATGTGAAGCATAAGTTAGACGGTGAGAATGAATATCCAGATTCTCCAGATTCTACATTTGATGAAAATGAATTAGAAAGATATGAAAACGACAATATAAAAGTTTATGCAAATGATAGTGAGGTGGAATCAAATGACGAAGTGGTATCAAATGTGGATACGCCGCCATGTTCACCTGATTTATCAGAATTAAGTTGGAACTGTGAATGTGGTGTTAACTATGTGGATGTGAACTGTGTAAGAGATTGTATACTGAAATGGAAACCAAATGACTATTTAATATGCTATGCATGTTATTGGCATGATACATGTGAATGGTCTCATGAATGTTTTTATTGTAATGACGACGTTTTAGACATTCGTGTTTGGTCTCTGTTAGTGAATCCTCGTGTACAGGAGGAATTATTTGATATTTATGCAGAAACACATACAGTTATTACACCATTAACAAGAGATTATTTTAATATTACATTTGGTGAACTATCAGTGGATGTGAATGTACGAAAAGAACTTTTAAGTATTTTTCTTGAAAAAGACAGATCGAACGACTATAGTGAGGTGTGTTAAGAAAACGTACTGTACATAATGTATTTTGAAAATAATTTTTGTGTATCATGTAGTGAAGAACATATTAGTGAAGTTTGTGTTTTAAAAACTATAAGTGCATACTTACGTTTTAATAATAATATTTCTTGTGAACAATGCTTGCTGCATCTTGAACATCAATGTTTATTTCATCATGATATTGGAACTTTTGCTGTAGGCTATTTATCCAACGACATAACTCTTATTGATTTATTTGAAGTGTTTGAAGAACACCATAGTGAAATTTCAAGTATAAACTTTATACGCAAAGTGCGTGATTGTTTAAAGAACACGGAATTTGTTGGACAAATTATACCATTTTTCTTAGATCGTAAACATAAAATTTCACCATGTGTTAATGAATACATTATTGACATACAAGGTTTTAAGATTTCAAATAATGAATTTATTATACGTGAATTTTGTTTAACTGCGTGTGATGATACAGTAAATTTGCATTGTTTAATAAAATCACCAGTAGAATACAATATACTTCCATTAGGTTGTCAAAAACAAATTGAATGGTTAACATTAAACCTACATGGATTAACTTGGAATGATAAATGCGGTTATACTGTATCACACATACGTAACCTTATATATCAACTTTGTAAACAAGATGCAACCTTTTATTGTAAAGGTGCAGAAAAAACACTTTGGATTAAAAATATTTTTGCACTAGCTAATGTTATTGATTTGGAAAGTAAACAGTGTCCACCATTAAACACAATGCAAGCAAACGTGTGTAATGATTATTGTGCTTTTCATGAACAAAATATTAAACTTGAGAAAAAATCAGGATGTGCATTTCGTAATGCACAACAATTATGTTATTGGTGGAAGTTTCAACGTACTATAACATTAACTAATGCATTTGCAAAGTTGTAAAAAGGATATGATATGTTCTTGTAAATAAAAATACAAGATTTTAAATTGTAAATAAAAAAAAATTTATTAAACTAATCTACTTGTTTTTCTTTTTCATTATATTGGATACATGATTGAATACAATTTTATCATTTTGTTTAAGATTATTTTTTTGAACAAATTTAAACATTCGTTAAAGCTTTTCTTTCGTACAATATGATGCAGAAAGTACAACACAAATTGTCCACACAAGATTGAATTATCATCTTGATATGCGGAACTATTTGTAAAATATATTTTACAATTTTTATTTAAAAAAGTTTTTATTTCTTTTGGAAATGGTAATGCTAGGCTATCGAAATAGTATCCTCTTTGATTTTCATCAATGAATACACACACCCAATGTGTACTACTTGAAGATGAATTGCTTAAATTTATAATAAGTCCAGCCGGTGGTTGCACAGTTTTTGGTATTCTATCAATAGGATAAATGCCATGTACATTTGCACCAGTAACTTTATCACGAAGTAACACTTTTATTAAATCATCCGTGTACATAACTTTTGTTTTTAAATTCACATCACTTCACTTCACTTTACATCACTTTATACGCGTATATGTTGGAAGACCTAGTGGAGTATATGGAATATTTTCATAAAACGAAATAACATGTTTAAAATATTTATGACAGATTTTTTTATAAGTTTTCCAATAACGATGAATGGTGCTAACGCATAAAAAATACTTTTGACAAACTTCATAGTATGATACCTTGTAACTCTTTGAATAATCAAGCAAAAATATTACAATATACAATGTTTAACACACTTTGTACCAGTAGGACACATATAATTCATATGCTTAGAAGTGAACAGTTATACTTCTTTTATTAAAATGATACTTTTAAAAAGTATTATCAGTATATATATTTCTATCTTTATCAATTTGAATTAAAGAATCAAACTGAGCGTAAACAATACATGTTATAGGCTCAGTTAAATTTTCAGAAAAGGAAACTTTAACATTTACAGGCGCAGCACGCACAAGGTCCCACGTACAATCATCTAATGTTGCTGTAGGTGATAGAATAAATGCATAAAGAGTATAGCCGTGTGGATATTCTTCAGGAGTAATAGTATGTGCATCATCTTTATAATATAAACCAGTACCGGAAAACAGAGAATGGTAACTTAGAAGGTACAAATTGTTTTGAAAATCGGGGGTGAGGGGACTGGGAGGAAAAGATTTTGATCCAACTTGTAGCTGCAGTTTGTTAACGTTAAAGTGTTGAAAATGAAATGGATTTAGTTCAGATTTTCCATTAAATGCCGAATTGGAAACAAACCCGATAACAACACCTTTAGGTACGTTACCCAGAAAAATATTATCAAGATTGTATGAATTAACGTTTGCAGGAATAGTATACGATCTTGTTTGTACTCTTGTAAGGGGATATTTTGCTGTTTCATGATTCATATTAGTATTGATTTCCATTGCTAAATGAGGTGCAACATCAATGCGACGTATATGTAGAGTAACATCTTCAAGTTTTACTTTATAAGAAGTATTTGCAGGAGATAATAAACAAAAAGCATCTTTACTACGATGTAATTTTATACGAAGACCTACTTTATTTACAAGTGCTCTTGGTAATCCAGCAATATCTGTATACAGACGACCATACATTTCAAACGATTTACTATTTTTAATATAATTAGCACGTTGTTGAAAACCTACATTAGCATTACCAATGCTATCAAATTGTTTAGCAGTATCTTTATACCACATACCTAATTTCAAATGTGTATCAGAAGCATCACGGGAATAATTTAATAATGTTTCAAGGTACGCACGATAAGGATAAAATCCTGATGAAGAAGTAATTAATTTATCATTTAATGAAATGTCAATTTGACTAAATAATGAATGTAGGAAATTATTTGTTGGTGCTACAACATCAGTGTCAGCTAATGGTGTATCATCAGGTTTTGTAATTTTACAACGTACGTAAAGATAAAGATATGCAGTATGAATAAATTCTCCTGTTTCACCGGGAATAAAAAATTCAATAGGTCCATCAGAACTTAATGTTGAAATTGGACGGTATTCAGCATTAAAGCAAGATTCAATTGCAGTTTGTGTCATTGGAGTACTAAACAAATCGAAATCATTGGTACAACATTCAACACTGTTTGAATTAAGTAGTGCCATTATGAAAATATATCTGTAACACGACTTATTTTTCTTTTTACTTTTCTTTTTCTTTTGCTTTTGTTTGTACGCTTACGTTTAGTTGGAGGTCCAAAACGAACAATTGCCGGAGCTTTACGCTTGCGTGGCCGTCTCTTACCACTTCCAGTTAATAACTGACCAACTTTGTTAGCAGCTTTTGTCTTTAATGTTTCACCAGCTTCTTTTACACGTGCACGAACAGATTCTTTAAATGGTTTATCTTCTAATACATCACCCGCTACTTGTATTCCCGTTTGTAATGCTTGTCGACCTAAAGTTTTTGCACCCTGTTTAAGAAATGGTAATGCAAAACGAAATAATCCTTGGAAGAAACTACCTATACCATGTCCCCGTTGATATACAGGTCCTGAAAAGTATGGGATACCATGTCCGTAATGTCGTCTAAATTTCATTTTTAAAATATAATTAATTAATTACTTTTTATTAGGAGAGCGCTTAAAATGAAGTGTAACACTTAGTGTCCCAGAACGAAATGGCAAATTTCGTCCTGCATGGTCTTTTAATAGTATTTCAATACTGTTAAATGAAAACTTTGCAAGTGGAAGATAATGAATATCTTGAAATGTTAATGTTTTTACTTTACCGTATTTTACATTTGATATTGTTGCAATACGTAATAAAGGTGCTTTTGTGTCACCTAAAAACTGATATTGTATGATATCAGTATAAATAAAAATTTGATGAGGATATCCAATATCAACATATGGTTGTTTAAATCCACGTTTATACAAAACAAGATCTTTATGTTGACGAAGTCCTAATTGCATTGCTAATGTTGCTGATAATAAGGCATATTCAACACGATCACTACAATCTACTTGTACAATATTTGATATAGAAAATTTTATATCTTTTGATATTTTATTTAATTCATCAATGATATGATGTGCAGAGTGATAATATCCACTTACAATTTTACCTTTTTGTGCTTCTTCATTTTTTATTTTATACCACATAACATTTTCTCCATCGTTAACATTATAACATGTTAAAGGAACATGTAGTTCACTTAATCCTACATGCCAATCGGTTTCTGATAATTGAATATTATTTTTTAGTTGATTAATAAAATGTGTTGGACTATTTGTAGGATATACATCAGTACTTGCGTTTGATACAAGTGTAATGTAAAAACTATCATCAATACTTTCAGAAATCATTTTCGTTAAAGTGAAGTGTTAAGTTTGAAGTTCCAAATTCAAATGGCAATTTTAAACCGTGCTCATCTTTTAAGTTTACTTCAATCGTATTAAAATAAGATTTTACAACTTTAACATATTGTGGTGTGTGAAATAGAAAACATTTTACATCTCCGTGCTCAATATTATAAGCACTAACTTTACGAAGTACTGGTCCAATATTTTCTTGTTGTTTTACAATATCAACACATACATTAAAAACGTTTGGTATATTATATTCTAAATTGCATGGAAATTTTGCACGTGTTACGCTTGGAACATCTTCATTAACTGGTTTTACAAAAACAGCATCTGTAAACTCTGTTGTATTTTCATTTATAAATCCCAGTAAATGTTGCAATCCGCGTGTCATTCCAATAACACAAAAATCTTTCAATTTTAAAGAATGTCTAATTCCAACTTGATTTTTATTTTTATAATATTTTAACATTCGTAATTCTTCAGGAATCATTTCTAAAATGGATGAAATAGAAGTATAGTATCCTGGTGTAATATCAACATCTACAATTTCAAGTTCATCATTAACGATGGTTTCAATTACAATTTTGTCATTTTTACCTACATTATAAAAACTAAAAGGAACATTAAGTTGCGTTAAGGCAACATACCATTCTCCTTCACTTAAGTGAATAGGTTGTGCTAACTTTACTATAAATGAAGAAGTTGTATTATTAGTAAAAATTTCACTACTAGCATTTGAAGGAAGAGTAACATAGAAATCATGTTCTATCATTGAACTCATTTTGAAGACTGAACAGAATTTGTTTTAATCCATGAATTCATACTTGATGGATATCCCAACCACTTTACATACATCATATCTTTTTTTCGTTTTAGTACTTTTTCAATTAAAAATGTTTTGTTTGAATTTACATTTACTTTTTGTAATTCTTCTGTGTAAAATATTCCTCTAATTTCCTCATCATTCCAATCTTTTAATTTATATGTAATAGGATTTGTCGGAATACATTTATTAACAATAAAAATTTCTTGTGACCATTTTGGTAAATATCCCTTTTCTAATTTGTTTATATTTACTAACACGCACATAATCACCAGGGTGAAATTTACATGTTAATTTCTTTTTATTCGTTTTATCACCTTACAACGTATTTAAAACTTGATCAACATTAGAGTAATTTACATTGGCTGGTGCCATTTTAATACTACTATGATACGAATGATTATAATTTTTTACAAATTGATCTAAGACATCTATATAACGGTATGTATTTTTAGCCGTAAAATAACGATACAATTTTTCTTTTAATGTTCTTATAAACCGTTCAGCTAATGCACATTTAATTTCTGAATGTACACTATAATGATTAATTTCATATTCTTTAAATAAACGTTTTACATGTTGATTATAAAATTCTGTACCTAAATCCGTTTGTACATTAAACACGGGTAGTTTAAAATTTTTTAAAATTTTTTTGATTGCTTTTGCCATTTCAGGACCTGTTTTTGTTTTTAAGGGAACACAATACGCATACCGTGAAAAAATATCGATACAACATAATATATACTTATAATTTTTGTTATACTTTGCAATATTTTGCATATCTGCTAAATCCATTTGTAATGTTTCATTTGGTGCACTAACATAATATTGTTTACGTTCAAATACTTTACGTGCTGGTGCATGTAATGTATATGCATCTTGAGATGCTAACCAATTTTTAATTTTCTTTTTTGATAATTTTGTTTTTGTTTGTAATGTTTTAATACTTGATAAAGAAGCAGGATTCGTATAATCATAATATAATTTTGACAATTTTCCCATTTTTTTATTTACATTTTATATTCTTTCCAATTTTTAAAAATATTTGTTACTAGTGTTGGACTTTGTGATTTTTTAACTTTGCTATGTGATTTCACTATAGGAGTATAAATAAATTCACGTGGTACATTAAGATCATCCAATAAATTTTTAAACTCGTGAATGCCTATAGGATTTCTTGAATATTTTCGTGTACGAACAACATCATTTATTAAATCAATAATATTAGACCCTGGTATTATTTTTCCCTGAATACGTACTGTTCCTGATTGATCCCAATGAATTTTATCAGAACTTGTTAACTGTTTTAATAATAGATCTGTTTTCCTTCGTTGTGTTTTTGGTACTGATTGTAAAATGTCTGATACAAAGGGTAAAATAGAATTATTTTTTTCTTCTTCTTGAGATAATGATGATGATGATGTTTGAGGAACATCTTTTTCAATAATAGGTAATGTAATTGGATTTTGTGAAACTGATGAAGTATAATTTAAATATTGTTGTAATGCTTGCTGATACAATTTCCATTTTTCTTCAATACTAAGATTACGACGTTGTAAAATACTATTCATTTCTTCATCTAAACGCGATTGATGTGAATCTATTGATTTTATATTCGCATGCATTTGTTGCATTGCATTTTCAGGCACTAATATCATTTTACGAAATTCCGACATACTTATCTTCCAAACAAACTACTTGCTATTGCACCAAGTAATGGTCCTAAAATTAATGGTAAAAATGCCCCACCTTTCTGCAATAAAATTTTCTTTTTCTTATTAAGTGCTGTACGTTGTGCAGATAAAGCACGCAAGATCTTTTTATGTCTACGTAAACGTTGCTTCTGACGCGAATTCAACGGAATGTTTCCTTTTATTGTGTTTTTAGCAACTTGTGAAATAGTACGTATTAAATCACCAGATGCATGTCGTATAATTTGTTTTCGCTTTGCGCTTTTGCATTTGCACAAAGCACGGAGAGTATCAAAGTGTTGTTTCACCTTCAACATCTTGAACTAAACTAAACGTAAACGATTGAATTACTGTCTTTTACATTTGCATATACATGCAGTGTTTCATTAGGAAAAATATTTGTACGTAATCGTAATGCATCATTTGTTTTTTGAGTTAAGTCAAATAACAAATAAGTGTGAGGTTCACGTGTTACATCTTCAAACACATTCACAACTTGTTTACTATATCGTGGCATAATTTGTCTTGCTAAATATTGTATTTGTAATTAATCACGAGGGTTTTTAAATACTATAATATAATGTGCATTTAAACTTATATCACGAGCATGTTTTCCTTTTGGAAATAAATTTTGAACAATAAATATTACTGTTAATTTTTTATGATGTGCATATTTTGTAAATAAGTTTGCAACATCACCATTGGTTTCAGACATTAAGTCATCTAATATTAATAATGAATTTTCTTGTATTTCAAAATTATTCATATCTGGAATTCCTTCTATAAATCGAATTTCTGAACTTGCATCTAAATTTGGTATGACTGCACCATAACACCAAACAATTTCATTAAATTTCATAGTAAACATTTGATCACGTTCATTTAATAATCGATTTACAAAACATGTTTTACCTGCACGTGAAGGACCAGCAATTAAAATGGTTGATGGATGTTGAAACTTTAACATCTTGTATTAAACTGAATGCATACAATAGATACTTTACTTTATATACACTCATTCACACACTCACTCACACAATTAACAACATAAATTAAAAATAAATTAAGAATAAGTTAAACAATAAATATTAAAGCTTGAAATGACTAAAATATGAATGAATGACTAGAATAAATGAATGACTAGAATGAAATGTATACTTTGGTTTACAATTTATAAGTTTGCACAGCAAACGATGGAATAAATAAATAAATAATTAGTCATACTCTACTAATGATTTGTTAAAAAATAAATAAATAAATAAAAACAATCACTTATAAGCCAAGCTAAAATTATTATGATACATATCCATGAGGTAAACTTTTTGTCTTTGGTATTGGTTCGTCACTTTGTGTATCGTTAATACGTTTACGTTTTTTGTTTACCTCTTGGTGTGTTTTTGTCTCTTTTCGTGAAAAGATAGCGAAGCCCTGTTTTCGCACAATGCTATTTGGATTTTCTATAATTGTACAATTAATATTTCCTGTCACTAATCCATAGAAACTCTCAAAGTTTATTCTTTGAGAGGTCCTATCATTTAGTGTAATTCCCCGAATTTTGAAAATATTCCGAAATTCCCCTGCGGCATTTTTAAGCCGCATACTATAATTTTTTGGCCCTAATCCTATAAACGTTACAAACTCCCACCCTTCTTCAATTTCATCAGTAAGATCACCCAAATAGCTTCCAAGCTTCAACGGAGGTTCCCTATCTTTTTTACACGTAAACATAATACTGTCTGTGTCACAATAAATTACGTCTTCAGGTCCTACAGTCACAAGTAAATCATATAATTGTAGCCTGGCCCATGAAGTAATAAAACCGGCAAGGACAACATTGGAAAATTTCAGAGGTACATTTTCGGTTTCCAAGTCTTTATATGTTAGAATAAGATGTTCATCACCAACTGGAATAACACTATGAACCTCATATCTCGGTGTAGCAAGGTACCTATGGAACTCTGCCCCACTATCAATAATTACACACTGTGTCATATCTGTGCGCTGTCCCCATTTTCCGTATAAGGAATTGAGGTACAACTTCGCGCATTGTCTAAGTCCAGGGTTCGTCCTAATATTATCTTTATTTAATTTTATGCCTTCGTGAGCATAGTAATCGTCAATATACTTATCTTTGTCTTCTTCAGTTTTACACCAAGCAGGATAGCCTGAAGCTTCCTGCTTCATCTGAAGAAACGTATTCACATAGTCCCGGAATAAACTAGGTGAATTCCGATCTTCAGAACCCATGAGTTCAAATTCCCATATTTCATAAATTTTGACGATTTTATATCCGTTTTCAAGAGCACGGTGAAGCTCTGGTGTACAAAAAGTTCCAGTTAATGCGCGTTCAGTATCACTATGTGTGCAATTATCAATAGTTTCTCCTTCCATACATAGCTTACAAAGTCCAAATATTAATCGGCTTTGTGCTACATACGGTAAGATGGGAAAAAAGAGTTGTTTAGGAGCCAATACAGTACATTTTACAATCCCATGAATTTTTCCCACATCTGGGAAAACCGGCCCCTTATGCACCTTAGGTGCCCCCACCGGAAGAGGTTTCCTTGCCATGACGTAGGGGTATAACGATGTAATATCATAATAAAGAATGGATTCATCGTCCGCACAATTCACATAAGAACGAAATACTTCAGTACGGCCTCCGTTGTAGCAACTCTTAGGAATAAGAAATTCTGCAGTAGTATCACATTGTTCTTTTAAGAACTTTTGTAAATCTACATCTGTGCGTACTTTATTATCCCAAGAGCACTCCCATATTTCATACAAATTCATTTTTAGAATTTCTGTGAAATATTTTCGCCGGATTTCCGTATGTTCGTACCTTTTTTCAAATGTGTTGTACGGACCATGTGCATTATCTATTATGGCATTACGGTTATTTGGAAAACACGTTTTACAGGCATGCCAGTAACATCCCATAAATTCGAACACGGCATTAAGCTCTGCATTGTATCCGTCAACATTATACCTTCCAAAAGATTGTTCTCCGTTTCGTCCAGCATGCTGGATTTCTATACCCAATTGGTGTTCCATATACTTTAGCCATTTCATTGATTTTTCACTGGTTTTTGTTTTATAATGGTACCCCAAAGGTGGTATAACAGAAATACTTTCTTCTGGAAGGTATGATGTACGATATGTTTGCATGGCTAAACTTGCAATCGTAGACGATACTAGAAAACATTGTAATCCACCCGTTTTCTCTTCTATGATATTACTAAATTTAATAACAGCTTCTGTGAGAATTCTCACATCATTTTCACAATACTCCAGCATTTCCTTTTGCAAATTAAATTGCTCTCCCAATTGCACCCGTTCTTGGTGCCATCCCTCCAACCGCTTTTTTTCTTCACCAGATCGCGATTCAGGATCATAGTACTCTATTCCCGGATATGGTCCTACATAATTTTGGTTCTCTACTGTATTAAACAAGTATGGGAAATCTCCCTTCTTTAAATTTTCTGAAAGGCCTAACGTCTTAGGTAATTTTGATAATTTTACACCAACAAACAAATAACTATCTCTAAAAATGATTTTATTATGAATAGAAATACTAAAAATCTTTTGACCCTGAATTAAAGTTTTTGGAATGATATGCTGGGACTCAATGAGAGATCTCAAACATAAAATGCTATCAAATCGACTACCATTATGACTTATGACACATACTTTACTAAATTGGGGTCTATCTAATAAAATATGTGTAATAAATTCATCAATGGTTTTAAAAGAAAACGAACGGTTACCGTTTTCATCACCACATGTACTGCAGGCTTCATCAATGCCGTTATTCATACATTTATGGCATACATGTCTAGCGCATACCAAGCAAACAACGTGTTCCCGCTCCCCACTCTCATTTTCCGGTTTGAGCATAGTTTCTACGTCAAAGACAATATAAAGAAACCTCTTAATATGAGTAGGTTTTACTTTCTTCACATAACATGAGTGACCTTCCTGTACATGTTCACGACATGTAGTGCAAAAGTATTCACCACATGTATGATCAGATTTACGTGTTCTTAAATCATAGAGTGCATTACAGTTGATGCAAACTTTCACATATTCACACACATTCTTGCCAATTTTATTACCTTTTAAGTGATTGTCAAAACATTCACCCCTAGTAAAATATCTATTGCATGCATTGCATTTCATTTTATACATCGTAACATCTACTTTGTGCATATGTTCGCAAGATGAACACATTAACTCACACTTATGATAACGATTCAAACCTTTAAATCCCTTTAAACAATGCAAACAGTACTTTTCTTTTCTTAAAAATGACGTTATAGTACGAATAGGACGGAAATGCCCAATACTTCCCCTTTCATTGTAATAAATATAGATGGGTTTTGCATCCCGCAATTCTGGTCTTTGTACTTCTGTTTCCGGATAACGTACTCTAAATTCACGTTTCCTTTCGGGTACTTTTTCGTAAATAATAATTTGATAATTTGGAGCTAAATGTTTCTGAAACAATTCAACGTCATTGAAATCGCAACCATCTTTAACGCTAACACCTGCCTCAGTACAAAGCTTAATTGCTCTACCTTTTAATGTATCTCGAGTTGGATCTGTTAAATTACTCAAATTTCGTTGTGAATCAGTATGCTTTGCTATACCCCAAGCAATACTTTTAGGTAAACAAAGTTTGTCATTATCGGTTCCCGGGAGCTCAACCAAATGTTGTACTAAAAATTCATTTAACGGCAAATATTTGTTTAGTGTGGAATTATTATCACGCACCAAACATCGAATTTACTATATGAAATCGAAACAGGACATGATTACCTAAAAGGAAGTCTTCATTACTATTTAACACTCTAGTAATGGAAGCTAAAACGGACTTAGCAGAAATATCTTTGCGGCGTCTCCATGGAACATACACTGCTTTTTTATCCTTACTATTGGACGAATCAATGTACATTCCAACAAAATCGTTAGGTCTCGCATTGTTTAGTACATTATCCAATGTGAAGTTCATTAGGTTTTCAATATAGGCCGCAGGATTTCTAATTTCTTCATTTCCCATTGGCCTTACCGCAATTTCATGTCCCACCAAGTTAAACTTAGTGAAACTTTTTCTGCTTTCATGTACTACTTCGAAATTACCTTCCCCTGTATTTTGAACATCTGTATGTCCGCTACGTTCACTTGGAGGAACGTAACCGGAAGTACTAGGTTGTGGAGAGCCCATTCCGTAACCACGAGTATCCCGTGAACATTGTACACTTGATACCTGTACTTCATTATTTACAACATCCACAGGATTTTGTCCATTTTCACATAACTCGTTTAATAAAGCCTCCACATAATCAGATGTTCCAAACTCATCGGAATTTACTAAAACTGCGGAATTTTGATTTGTTTGTGTACCATCTGATGCTTCATTTTCTATTTGTTCATTAATAATTTCATCAATTAAATTAAAATCTTCTTCTTGAAGTATGTTTTCCAAGGGTTGACTTTCTTGGTGGACCGAGGTTACGGAATTTTCAACAGATGGCAACACATTATTATGAACCGAAATAAAACGCGATCCATAATTACAAAATTCGGCTACCTCTGCTGCATTTATCCTATCACCTTGTGCAGAATTATAATAATTAAAATGAATGAATTTATCATGTGCCCACTGATACATGATTTGCTCACGAAAAAATCCGTGTACAAATAACTCAACAATGTCAGCACTAGACATTGCATATTGCAATATAAGTGCTTGATTATCATAATAAAAATTAAAAAGAGCTGATAACAAGGTATCATACCTTTCACTGCCACGATATCCCTGACGTTGCTTATCCATAATACGCCACCAGGTCTCCAACACGCGTTCCTTTGTATTCAGGCCTTGTATAACAGCAGACAGGTAAATTTCGTCAATTTCGTTAAACTCGTTTACGTATGATGCACCGAGAAATTCCATCTGTAAAATATAAAAACAAAAATTAGTATACATTAAAATAAATACAACAATATATAAAAATATAGTGTTATTCAGTTAACAATATTATTTAGTTTTCTTCTAAGAAGCTCTACTTATTTTTCTGTTAATAGAACACTCATAGAGTGTGATCATCATTAAAATTCTGCAAGAACTTCGTTGTTAAAATAGAGTGTGATCATCATTAAAATTCTGCAAGAACTTCAATGTTAAAATGGAGTGTGATCATTTTAAAATTCTGCAAAAACTTTGCTGTTAAAATACAGTGTGAACATTTTAAAATTATGCAAGAACTTTGTTCTTAAAATACAATGTAATCGTATTAAAAACATGTTTTGCACAATGGTAAAACAAATTTCGTATGTTTTAAATAAAATATTATTGTAAATATTTATCAGTTTACAATTTTTAAAAATAATACTTTATATACAAATATTTAATCAAAAACATGTTTTGCACAATGGTAAAACAAATTTCGTATGTTTTAAATAAAATATTATTGTAAATATTTATCAGTTTACAATTTTTAAAAATAATACTTTATATACAAATATTTAATCAAAGTATAAAAACATAATCATTCAAATATGTATAGTATGTAAATATACTTACGATGATCTTCTAAGTAAATCTGTTGTGTATTCTAAACTTGATAAAAATCAGGATTTCTTCCTTCCTTTCTTCTTTTGTTTTTCTTCTTATCTTGTTTTGAATTTCAACAACTGCAACAATACGGTTAATATTAATACTCTTTTGTAAATATAATATTTTAATATTTCTTTTAATATATGTTTGTATAAATTTATTCACTAACTAAGTAAATATTGTGTTGAAGGTACGGTTACCAGCATACATATGATAATATTTCCTTAGCAACGGGGTATATATATATATACACAATGCCTAACAATAAAAGAATAAAACCAGTTTAAACCAGTTTAAACACCTGCAGCAAAGCAAACAAAAGAAATTCCTAGCACTACTAACAAATGAATTTTTAAACCCACTAACATAAGGTACAAATTACATCATATTGTGTAATATCACTGTTACTAATTTAAAATATGTTAAAGCACCTGCGTACGATACTACAAAACCAAATGCGTTTGGGTTCGAGATTACAAACCAAATGCTTTTGGGTACGAGACTACAAAACGAAATGCGTTTGGGTACGAGACTACAAACTGTGTTGTAGCCTATACAGGTAATAGTGTTATATTCCGTGTTAATATTATAATTATTATTTTTAACGGTAATTAAATTATATTTAATGCATAGTATACGTATACTAAACGTGTACGGTAAATCATAATACATTTTTATGTTTATGTTTGGAACCGTTTGTGTAATACATGTATAAACATGTACACAAATTGTATATAAACTGTTATGTTCGTCAATGTTCGGGAAACTTCGGTTAAGTTCGGAACCATTTGTGTAGTACATTAACCAATATGTACAAAATTGTACATACATTTTTGTTTGTTCGGCAATGTTCGTAAAAGTTCGTGTTAATTTGTTTAAATTTTTAATTATTAGTGTTTTAAAAATAATGTATACTAGATTAATGCAAAGAAAACACATTAAAATCCATCCGCCATGTTTGTTTCTTAAAACAACGCTACCTGTACCATAACATTCACATTAGTGTGTATAAGACTGTGCGTGTGTGTACATGTGCCATAGCAAGTTACCGAGTGTTGTTTGTTTTATAACCGGCAATACCCCGCGCAGTTTACGGGCGGCAATATTTTACGCGTCCCGCGTCGCAAAAACCTTTTTCCGGGCGCAAATACCGCGCGGCGCGCACCGGTCGCGGTAAAAAACGCGCGGCGCGTACCGGTCGCGGTAAAAAACGCGCGGCGCGTACCGGTTACGGTAAAAAAACGCGCAAAAATGGTATTTATTTTAGTAATATTATTCATTTTACCTATTCAAATAAAAATATATCTTTTAATAAACATATTTCCAAAGTTTGAAAAAAATCGACGCCATATTGTTTATGCAAATTCATTAAATTTTTATTTTAAAGTTACATTGTTCTAATCTGTATAGTCGTGTTCCTTAGGTTCTAACGATTAAAAAAATATCTTTCTTTACTTTCTACGACCAATAGTTTGGCCAAAAAAGCGAAAAAATAAAAGAACTATACTTTTGAAACACCCTGTATATAAATTTCAAAAAAATAAAAATTGTTCAAATGTATCATGTAGGGTGTCTTTCTATATAGATTTTGACCTGATAAATCGATTTCTGGTGTCCATTTTCTCCTACAATGAACCGTTTAGGATTTATGACCATTTAAAATTATTTTCAAGTTACATTGTTCTAATCTGTATAGTAGTGTTCGTTAGGTCCTAACGATTAAGAAAATACTTTTCTTTTGTTTCTACGACCAATAGTTTGGCCAAAAAAGCGAAAAAATAAAAGAACTATACTTTTGAAACACCCTGTATATAAATTTCAAAAAAATAAAAATTGTTCAAATGTATCATGTAGGGTGTCTTTCTATATAGATTTTGACCTGATAAATCGATTTCTGGTGTCCATTTTCTCCTACAATGAACCGTTTAGGATTTATGACCATTTAAAATTATTTTCAAGTTACATTGTTCTAATCTGTATAGTAGTGTTCGTTAGGTCCTAACAATTAAGAAAATAGCTTTCTTTTGTTTCTACAACCAATAGTTGGCCCTAAAAAGCGAAAAATGTAATGTTAGAGCCATACATACTCAGCCGCCACTGTTAGCCTCCACAAAAAATTGTTCAATTTTATCATGTAAGGTGTCTTTCTATATAGATTTCGACCTGACAAATCGATTTCTGTAGTCCATTTTATCGTATAATCAATCGTTTAGGAGCTATGCCCATTTAAAGTTATTATACGGAAAAAATCTTAGTCTTTATGCATCAACGCCACCTATATACCAACACGTGTCAGTACCATTCATGCTTTTGTGCGGTTTACATCACATCGTATCGGCCTCGTCTTATTTGTACAACCGGGAATGCCTTATACGTTTACCGATAAAATCTTTTTGTCGTTTCCCGTCTTTTTTTTCCGGCATATATTAGTGCTTCGTATGTGCTTCAAACATCAGAAAAGACAATTTATCTTACGTAAGTATTAACATTTCTATACTTTACATGTGGTTTCCCATACAGTATAATGTAACTTTACATAGGTATATCTATTCTTTCAAATGACACACATATTTTTTTTTAAAAAATAGTCACTTAGAATCTTAATAAACAGCGCGCATATATGCCACTGATATCAACAGATAAATTATTCGTTTTCGTTCATGTATTTGTTTTCTCTTGGCTTACACAAACTTGCAGTTTCTGTGTTCAAAATCACGGTTTTTCCCTACCTTTTAAAAGACCGTAAATTCCATTGCATTCAACTAGGAATAAAAAAAATGCCCTGAAGCAGGTTAACCCCGCGCCTTCCCCCTGTCTTCCGCTCACCAATACATGCATGCTTCGCTCTACCTCTCTTGCTCTTTTCGTCAAACTTCCCCCGCACGTCTCCTCTCCTCTCACGCACCCAACGCATTTATCCAACCTTGCAAACATTCTCTCCCTATCTCCCTCTCTTGCTCTTTTCGCCAAACTAGAAGCAAAAACTCCCCTCGCCTCTCTATCGCTGTTTCCTTCAAACTACAAACACCAAAATCCTCCCGCCCCGCCATACCTCCGGCCTGGTCGCTAGCCTACAATGAAGCAAACTTTTTTCTTTTTTTCCTCCCTCTCTTGGTCTCTTACGCTAGGTAAGCAATCTCTACACTTTGGGTTTCTTGGTGTTTTAAATATCCACAAAATACACAACATTTCTGGTTTGCGTATTTCAATCTTCACAAACAAGTCTCATAACAACGATTATATCTGACATTTGTCCAATAAATAAAAGCAAACACAAGTCATTTTAATGCATGTAAATACATTTAAAATCAAAGTTCAATATTTATTTATATAAATGGTAAATTTTAACTTACTTTTTTCCTTCCGGTAATTCCAAAATTATTCTCCAAACAACACACTCACAGAAAAAATACACAAGGCAAGTTTCCACAACGCCAAAAGCACACTATATAATCTGCTCTCATTTCAAACTTCGTTATATATATTCGTTAACCTGGGTGGTTCCAGCGTTCACACACACACACACACACACTTCCGTTTTTTCACAAAAACAAGTACAATAGCTATTCTTTAAAGTTAACAAGAATCTTTTCCAGAAAAAGGACTTTTTCTTTCTTTCTTTTTTCATTCTATCAGGGCATGCTAAATGGAACATTTTTCTGTCTAAGTCAGAAAAATCTTTTTTTTCTTTTCTAAAAAGAGTTACGTTCAACTCGAAATTACAGGGGGTCCCATCCGTCAACAATAAATGTCACATACGTTTTTCTCAAATAACTTTCTATATCCTAACAACTTAAAAGATCTTTTTTTTTCTTTCTTTTCTAAAAAGAGTTAGACATACAGCTGGGTTAAAAGTATCATGGCGTTTTCTCATCCACACACAAAAAAAGTTTCGCTTTCTATTGTAGTAATTTTAACTATTCCCACGTTAATTTAAACTGGTCCTTTGGTCAAAAGGACACTACACTTTCCCTATGTAACATTTTCAAGGTATTTCTTACATTCTCTCTCCTTCAGTATACTCATTGCTCTTTCTCCATAGGGTGCAAGTTACACTGTCAATTAAGCAATGTCTTTTTATTCCATGGGCAGTACAGTTCGCTCCCCACCTCCAAAAAAACCCTGGAACACACACATACAAGCAGGTGTTTCCTATTTCTTTCTTTTTCACATATTTTTCAGTTTCCATGCAGTAGAAATCACAGTCCCTCAATTAAGCATTGTCCAGAGCACAGTTCGCCCTCCAACTCCAAAAAAAAAACTGGACCACCCAAAAATTACAGCACACCTGTGTATATGTTACGTTCGGTACTCCATATCAAATGGTTTTTTCACTCCCTCCTACGCCATTCTTACCTAACATATAGCTATGCTTTATCCAGAGTTTCCCATGTTTTCTAAAAGTCATTTCACATGTTTTTTCTCACCTCCTACGGTTAGACTATTTTCAAACACCCATATCTCACTTTCAACTCGCACTTTCTTACTTCCTTAATTAACAGAATGATGGAATTACGTGACACTTACAAGAAGCTTTTCAATTTTAAATTCTATCCTTTTTCTTTCATGTTTCTCATGTTTCTAAAATTTATTTGACGTGTCTTTTTCACCTCCCACGGTTCAAGTATTGTGCAACATCCATATGTCACATTAAATTGACAATTTTCTTACTTCCTTAATTGATACAATGATGAACTTACGTGACAGCTTCAAAAGAAGCATCTGCTACGCTTACAAAAGCTTTCTATTGTAATTACCACCCCCATTTTTGATCTGAAACTTCGCCAACAACTACTAACTGATTTGAACATTTTTATTGTTGTATGGATTATAAACATATGGTGAATAAATATTTTACTTGTAGTTACAAATTGCTACTTTATTAGTTACGACACAAAAAAATGACTCGAGCGGGACCTTTTGCGCGTAAGGTATAGAAATCCCTCACTCTGCCACTTGATAACTTAACGCGTTCCATCATTTATGCGGAGAGTCAAAAACTTTAAGACGGGTTTTCTGGCTATTGCAGTTTATAATATTGACACTTTAAATGTGCACTCCTACCTCGCGCAAGAAAATGAAAATGAAATGAAATCTTTGAGTTTTACGTCCCACGATTATGCCGGTTAAGCTAAAGAAGACGGTGATGAATGAAATGGTGGAATGAAGAAAGTAGGAGGAAACGGAGGAACCCCGAGGAAAGCCACGCACACGGTTTTTGTCCACCACAAAATTCACTTGGCGGGGGCTGGGATTGAACCCGTGACTCCAAGATCCATAGGTGAACGCTCTACCACTGAGCCACCGCGGCCCGCTACCTTGCGAAAAGTAGCGCGGAAGTTCATTTAGCAAAGTCTGCTTTCCCCTTGTCAGTAACTTGTGTTCCTACTCGGTTATACACGTTCTATAGTCATTTTCAGTATCCTTGAACGACAGGGACACGAACACAGACACATCGAGAACATATAAAATTCCAAAAGTTCTCCCACCGGGTTTGGAACCCGGGACCGCGTACACTACAGATGCACGTGATAGCCACTAAACCACACAGGGAAGTTATAAGGCCAGCGCGTTTTAGTAGTTCTACTGGAAATGCTCGAGTATGCACTTTAATACACCGAGCAATAAATTCGAGAGAAATGCAAAGCATTTTATTTTGAATCCTTGTCCCTGTTTCGTTTTTATTGTGTTTATTCTTTGTACGTTTCGTATAGCGCATGAAATAACAAATACCTTACGCTACGATGTCCAGAAATACTATTTTAACTGATCATAAAACAGAAGTCTGTCGGTGAAGTAATATGGGGTAATATGTGGTATTATATTCTTATACCGAGTTCCTTCGTGGCTAAGCGGTTAGCGTACGCACCTTAGACGTAAAACACCCGGTTCGATTACCGGTGTGAGCTCATGTGTTTCGGATTCCACGCTAATCAGTAGGTAAACGTCTCATATAGCCTTGCTGCTGAAAGGAACGTTAAACTCAACATCAACTCAACGTTAGTTTTATACCATCAATAGAAGCAAGGTGTAGACCAGCGTTTCCCAACCGGTGTGCCGCGGCATACTGGTGTGCCGTGAATGGGCCGCTGGTGTGCCGCGAGGAATCGAAACAAAATTATTAATTTTATAGCAATCAAATTGCAAAACGTAGGGGAAAATGTATTTGTATTTCACATTACTATGAACCTCTACTATGAATCTACAAATTTAAGTTTCATACCGGTTACTGTTGTGTACATTTCTAATGCTGAAAAAAGTATGTGTTATCATTGTTATGACCATTATTGCTTCTTTATTGTTGCAGACTATTTCGTAACTTGAAAATTTAAAATATCATTCAATCCTTCCGACAAATTACCTACATTTGTGTTTTAAAAGTAAAAGAGATTTGTTTGTTCGTTCGTTATTGAGTGATCTTTCTTCTTTGTAATAGGTTGGACACAGTTTTCAAAAAGAAAGCGTATTTAAAAAAAAAAAACCTGAATCCAATATTTTATTGCAATTGTTTTCTATTTTAAAATTAGAATGAAAATTAAGCATAATGATTTACCACGGGGAAAAAAACAGCGATCGAGCTTTCTTCTCTGTAAGAAGGAGCTCAGTAAGTTAATAACAGGAAAAATACCACGGTATTTTATATTTACAAATAATAATATCTATAAGTGTGCCGCGAGAATCCAACTAACAACCGTAGTGTGCCGCAAGTTGAAAAAGGTTGGGAAACGCTGGGGTAGACGATACTATCCTGCTAATATGATGCATTTATTTCTTTGGCACATACAGTGAAACCTCTCTAAAGCGGACAGCCGTGGGGAATCAAAAATTGTCCGCTATAGAGAGGTATCCGCCTTCAAGAGGTTTCAGTATTTTCTTATGTAAATTAGTGAGCAAGGTAATATATAAGTAGAAAAAATATTTTTGCATGAATCACGTATTTACGAATATTACATGCATTATCCTCTGTCATCCAATACTCTATGTTCGAGGCACAACATGGAAATAACATGTTATAGTTCTGTGCACTTTACACTTATCGGCGCTTTAATTTGTGGGGTAATTGCAGTCCTAAAGTGTCCTTTTTGAGACAATATACATACCTGAGGGAAAAAATACTAAACTTGTCTTCTGGTTGGTTAAAGACTCCAACGGGACAGTAACATAACGTGTCATCCCTAACGGCGGGCAACTGTCAATCACTTTTGTGTCTAAAACAGCTTGGGTGGGAGTGGGATGCAAGCAAAGGACATAAAAGAGTGTTGTTGAACAGAGACGCTTCGTCTGGGTTGCTGAGCAGACAATTGAGAGGGTAAAATGTTGTCACAATGCTTCTTGGTAACACATGTATGAATTACTAAAAATGTATTTTAACTACACCTTTCAACTTATTTGTAGAGAAAGTGTCCGCAATACGGAGGTAAATGATACCTATAAAAGACAGAAAAGACTGTCCGTGTCCGTACTAGAGAGTGTCCGCTTTAGAGAGGTTTGCCAATATGTTTTTTCCTATTCCAATGTTTGGGGATTACAAAATATGTCCGTTAAGGGAGGTGTCTGCTTTATAGAGGTGTCCGTTAGTAGAGGTTTCACTGTATTACAAAGCATCGGACTATTTGCGACATTAATTATAAAAGCATTAAGAAAAAGAAGCTTTATGAACATTAAGTCGCTACAAGCGTTAAAATCGATTTATAAAAAAACATATTATGAATTACAAAAACTTTTTACAGTGTAAGTAAAAATACAAGCATATATTGTTTTTATCTATCTCACGTACTCTCTCTCTCTCTCTCTTCCTTTCCTTCCTCTCTCTCATACAAACACAGTATCTCTCTTTCTCTTCATATACACTTGTATATTGCAGTAGGTATCAGTAACAAATAATTTTCATTTTGGACGTGTGATTTAAGGTTGGTATTCAACTTAGAAATCAGTTCCCATTAAAACAACGTTGACGTTTCTCATTTTAGCGTCTTCGTATATAAACAATGGACATTGTGAATAAATGTGACTGAGGTTTGAAACGTAACGAAACGAGTTGATTTTATTTTTTCGAGCACTTCAAAACAGAACTTTATATTTAAGGAAATGTCTCTATAAATTGAAAAAAAAAAAAAACTTCCCGCACCTTCAGATTAGTGATCGAGCGCCTTGACCACTGAAGCACGATTACTACGCGTTAATTGATTCGTCTTTAGTCTGTTTACGTGTATAATATACGCGCTTTATTTGATTCAAAGTAAAGGAATTTTGTATTTTGTTTTTTAAAACATCTGCAAGGTTGAAAATTTAGTGAATACAATTATATAATGCCCTGCGAGTCATTAATTACATATTCCTGTGTTTTGCCAATCTATTTGGCTATAAACAAGCTACTGTTTTGAGTGACAAGAAAACGCTCTTTATTTAGGCGACCCAGAATAAGAAACGCTTTAGGTGAACGTTCAGCGTGGAGATCTCCTAATTTTCCAGTCGGGGTTCGATTCGCATTCTCTCCCTTTAGACTTTTTGTTATGTTTCATTTACAAGGCTGAGCTCCAGTTGGATGCTGCTAAACGAAGGTAATCTCCAGTGGATAAATTCAGTGATCATGTAATCCTGAAAATAAAGTAAGAAAAATGAATGGAGAAAACAAGTTACAGAGTTAATTCTGTTCATGGTTCTATATTTGATATTATCCGTTAATTTCGTGCATTTTTAAATTGTTGTTAATTGACACAATACTCTCCCCTTTTCTTCTTGTGTCTCAATGTGTAAGTTTTTAGAAATACTATACAAATCAGGAACCATCAGTTATATTTGCAACCTAACGGGAAATACGCTTAGTACGGATAAGTTTTCCAACTCGTTTGAGTGTTATCGAATTTTGCATTTTTAATATTTAAAATTATTAACTGCATACCAATATTTAGCATTCTCAGAAGTCATTTAACGAATAATGAAATCGGATAAGTTCTTCTTTCGAATATTACGTATCAATGAGTGGCGCCAGATTCAAAGAGCTCAGGCGCTGTTAGCCAAAATTTTTATTGTAGGCTGGGCTCTTCCCTCGAATGATCGATTCATACTTTAATTGATTTGCAGGTAGGACTACTGTTAATAGTTTCAAAGTCAGCGCGAGGCTTTGCGTTTACTTAAAAAATGATCTATTACATATACCGTATAATTTATCCGTATATTATTGATACGCATATATGTATAGTCATTTGAAGCAGTCTTGGGAGGTAACGTAACGCAAGTAACACGTTAGTTGTAAGGCATTACTTTTTAAGTAACGTTTCCTAGTAACGGGTTACATTTTTTCCAAAGTAACTGTAACGGTAACGCATTACAAATTTTTAATTAACGTACATAGTTTGCGTTCCGTTTTCGCGTTACATTTCGGATGAGTAACTACAATATATGTGTTCTTTTTTTTCGGAAACAAATGTTTCTTTTCTGTAAGTGAATTTCTCAGAATGAAACACTCGAGCATGAACTACGTATGTCAGTGACCGACAGTCACCGACACACGGAGAAACAGGCTGCTTTTGGAAGACGAGGACATCTTTAGGGAAATCACATGTACTGATTGCAAGCACCTGGCAGATTTTATCGTAGATTTTGACAGCTCAAAATCAATACTTCCAGTGAGTGAACTGGGAGTGCAATGATACCGGTAGTCTATTTTACTTTGATTGGTGTTGTTTTTATAAAAATGGAGAACGAAAATATTTTACCGTTCGAACCTTTGAAAGAATATTTTTTCTTAAGAGCTGAGGATGATGGTGGACAGAATTTAAAAGTAAAGTGTCTGAAGTGCCCCGGTGGGTAATATTTATCAACAGCTAGGATGCCATAATTAACGATATACAGTAAGAGATTAATATGAATAAACTGTGTTTTGATGAGTAGGTCTAATTTTTTACTACAAAATAGTTTATTGATGGTATGTAATATTGGAGTTCTTTCAGATCAGTTTGCTTATCCTAGAGTCCCGTTGATTATAGAGTTTGAAACTAGCTTTAAAAAGCATGTATTGATTTTAGTTACTGGCAAGTTTTGATTCACCCCCAGTTCGTGTGTTCTCATTTTGTTAGTTGTAGTGTAATGTTTCTCTATATTCTTTATTTTTAATTTTACATAACAACATTGTTATTATTATATAATTAGTTTAGCAGAATAATGATAAGCAACTATTTTTCTAACGCAAAGGGATGAGCACGAGTCAAGCTAAAACTCGGCTCGATTCGAATTCAAGTTGAGTTTGATACATGGCTCGTTCGTTTTAACTCGTCTTGAAATCATGGCCTGATCACACTGGAAAGCGAAAGCCATGAGAAATGCAAGTTAAGCAGGAATATGGAATACTTTTAGTGTTGCTCACGAGAGGGGATACTGCTCGCATCTTGTCTCGTCTCCATATCGAGACCACAAGATATTTTTTATAACAAGCTGATCTCGGCTCGGCTCGGCTCAACTGAGAAGATGGGTCGATCCAGCTTGCATGGGGGTGAACCATCGGCTCGAGCTGGCTTGGTAGGGATGAGCCATCTGCTCGATTCGGCTCAACTGAGCCGAGGGCTCTAGCCGAGTCGGTTGGGTGAGCTGTTGGCTCGGCTCACTTTTCGGTTCGGGTCGATAGTAAATGAGCTGTGAGCCGAGCTGCTCGATTCGTTGACAATTCTAAACCCGGGCCGAGCAGTTTTGAACATATTTGGCCAGTGTCCTATAACTTTTAACAGTGTTTGGCTCGAGCCCGAATACTAAACCTAGACCCTCAACCCAAATTCAGAAGCTCGTGAACAATGTCCTTGACTCCTAGACTTCATGACTACCGAGGTTACCAATCAACTAGTTTTTTAGTATTCAAATACAAACCGCCTATCTTTCATGTTTATATACTCGTAAAGTGTTATTATAATTAATAATAATAATAATAATAATAATAATAATAATAATAATAATAATAATAATAATAATAATAATAATAATAATAATAATAATAATAATAAAATTTGTAATAGTAGTTGTGTGATTGATAATAATTATATTGTCTATGTAATATACTTGAAGAATGTACTCGAAACTACACACCGGATTTGGCTCGACTCGACTCGAAATTCAACCCCAATTCGAGTCGAGTTGGAGAAAATTTTTCGAGCCGAGTTCTCGGGTCGAGCTCAAATATGTCTGTTTCTAGTCGAATCGACTTTCAAAGAAAACTCGCTCGAACTCGCTCGTGCCCTTCCCTACGAGTAACGCAGTATGACATTTTATCAATATTATATGAAAATGTTCATATATCAAGTAGAAATTTGTTCTTGTATTTACATAAAGCGATTCAGAACGTGCAATAATAATAATAATAATAATAATAATAATAATAATAATAATAATAATAATAATAATAATAATAATAATAATAATAATAATAATAATAATAATAGCGGGAGTAATAGTACAACGGAAAATTCATGTAATATTTTTTCAGATATTTAAAGTTTCCGACCTGAAGTAAAGTAACAGTTACTTTTTTGGGGCAAGTAACGCGTTACTAACGCGTTACATTTTAAGAGAAAATAAATTAACTTGTAACGCGTTACATTTTTACAAGTAACTTACCCAACACTGATTTGAAGGAAGTTAGCTGGTTTATAATCCCTCATTTGAGTTATTTATAAGATTGTTTGGGATTATTTGTGTGTTTTACAGTGTGTGTTCCTTTAGCTGGCAACAGTGTTCAAGTTGCTTAACGCTTTTCTATTGTTTGGTGAATAGATTGTGAGTGAGGCAGCAAGAACATGCAGTTTTGGTGGACCATATATCATGGTCGAACATCATACAATATAGCACAAACAGTAAGCCATCGAATTACAATCATTTGCAACTAAAGACCTTGTGAACATGTTTATTCTCGTGTATTATTTTTCTGTGCAAACTGAAGTTGTAATCATTAAATACAGTGAATTTATATTGGGTTGCATTCATGTGGTGTACGAATCAAGCCTTACAGTCCACTAGTATGAACATGGTTTTTAGCATTGTCATTGTACTTTAGTGAAAAAAACAAATATATACATTCATATTGTACAAAGATTATTTAAGTCCCCTGACTATTACCTTCGAATCGGCGATTCTGGTGTCCGTATATATTTGTTCTGGTATTGTGCTGTTTACTGTGAGTACAAGTCTCCAAAGACTCCCTTTTGTCATTTCATCAGCCAGCGTTTCTCCTCACTCTTGCACAAAAACTCCTTGTGATTTGTTCTTTTAACCGGTGGGGCATACTTCAAGCTTCTGTTCTAGCTACTCTATCAGGCGTAATTAATCTTGGTGCGGGCGTTATTTAGGTGCCTAACTCACGGACTTTGTACATCAAGAACTTCTGTGGACCACTGTACATGAAGATTTATTATATAGTTAATATGTAAAAGTGTATGACTGTTTTGTTTGTGAACAATACCAGTGATAAATATATTCCTACTCCAATAAAGAAATAAAAAATGTATACAGATGAAATTTTATAAGTTCTTCTCCGTGATATAAAAGCTGGATCATATGTGAAGGGTATCTATTCCATTGATACAATTCCACAAACGGTACAAACTCCTGTTGGACTAATCATTAATCTTAATACGTCAGATTCCGGAGAACCTCACTGGGTTGGACTATACATAAACAAAAATCATGAAGGGTTTACTTGGATACTTTACGAATGCCAGTGCCAAAAGAAATTCATTCATTCATATGTAAAAATAGTAAAGTTTATTATATAAATAGTCAAGGATACCAACACGAAGAATCCGTGTTGTGTGGATATTTTGTATTATTTTTCATGTATCATATAGTACGCAATAATTCATTTGAAAAAACTTTGCTTGTTTCATAAGACACAATTAAAAAAGAATGATAAAATTGTATATAATCATGTAAATATTTAAAAAAAAATATTTATCTGAAATAATATGTTGATTTGTTTATATATTATACACATAAATATATAATCAAAAAAGACTTTAAAATAAAAGTTTTAAAATTTTACTTGTGTTTCATTTCACAAACATGAAAATAAAGAGAGAAAAGTGATCTTATAACATTGAAAATGCGTTAGTTAATGTTGTTGATCGTTGGAATTTCCACCAATAATTAAGTTGTTGTGCATTTCGATATGCACAACCCGATTTTCTCTCAAGTTTTATATTTTGTTTACGAAAGAAACCATATTCATTCATAACATTGCACATAAGTTAATTCATTTAATGGTTGACATTGAGTTGATTCAAGATCAACATTATCTAACGAAAATAGTATCTTAAGCCAAATGTATTTCTCTGCACCTTTACAATAAAAGGTTTTATCATGCAAACATAATTAATATAAAAGGTTACGTATATGTGATTCAGTGTATCCGTTTTTATTATTTCAAGTTAGTCCGTGTAAGTTTTATGTTAACTAATCAATTTGTTTTTGGCAACTTAAAGATAACTAATTGTATTCAAACGGTGATTTTACTAAACAATGTATATTTTCTGTATCATCACACGCAGTTAAACAAAATTCACGAATAATAAATTCGTTATTTGAGATCTTAAAAGCTTGTTTGTCAATAATGTATTCATTAATACTGAGAGGTTAAAAGATCAATTTGGATTCCGGAAAGGAAAGGGCATCAGAGATGCTATTGGATTGATGAGAATTATATCAGAAAGAATTCTTGATGTAAAGGAAGAGTTGTGTTTGTGCTTCATCGACTGGCGAAAAGCTTTCGACCGAGTCAATTGGACGAAACTTCTGAAAATACTTAAAGAAATCGCAGTCAACTGGAGAGATCGACAACTCATTCAAAACCTGTACACAGGACAGCAAGTGAAACTGTGCTTGAATGAAGGAGAAACCAATAGTGTGGAGATTGGAAGAGGAGTCAGACAAGGATGTAGTTTGTCGCCCCAATTATTCAACATTTACAGTGAATGTTTAATGAAGGAAGCATTAATGGGAATTGGAGATTTCAAGATTGGAGGGCAGATCATTAACAAGATCAGGTATGCAGATGATACGTGTAATGCCCCTCAATCTCGGTCCGATAGGACTCAACACTGAATTTTCAAATTAAAAAAAAGAAAAAGGAATCCTTACCCTACAAGACCAGAGGCTCGTATCCACTAAGGTTACCGCAAGCAGCCGTGAAAATTTCCAGAAAACAAAACTTAATATTATTCAGTTTTCAAAAGTATTATGGCAAATCAGAGCTAAATTTTCATCTGATAACAATTTATTAACAATAATTCAAAAATCAAAACAGCTGAATAAATAATTTGAATTAAAGATTGAGTTGAATATATGTATGTAATGATAATTTCCTTTAATTATGCAATCTACCTTACAATAATTAATATTTAATTCAAGATACAAGATACAATATCTTTGTTAATAGATCGAGTTTTCAATTTAATCAAGAATTTTAACGATTTGACAACTTAATAATTTATGAACGATGTAGCAATAAATGACGTAAGGTAGTATTTTCGGAACTAATTACTTAATAGAACGAGGCAGCAATAAACCGCATACATTAATAACTTAAGTAATGATTACTTAAATAGTTGAATACGTTAGTCTTTCTTAAAACTTGGCTTGCAATTTCTGGAATTTTACTTTCTTTCAAAATACAGAAACAGATCCGAGTTCGATTTCTTTTAACAAATTAGACTGATCAACCAAATGGAGCAAATAACTCAACCGAACACATACATTAACTGTCACAAAGACACTGAAAGGATAGAAAAGGAAGTTAACAAAACTGGTTTCTTACCTTTAATTATCCGCAATCTGCTCACCCTCCTATTTCCTTCTCTGTCTGTGCCCAATGTTAATAAATCCAAAGTAAGAAATACGGAACCAACTACCAGCAAACAAGCAAACAACCACAGTTTCCTTCAACAAACTCCCTCCTAGACCCGGCCATTCGACAATACTCGAAGCAAACAGCCAGCGGCAGCTACTCGCAGTAACACCCAGCGGAAGCAGCGACATGTCACAACTGACCTCCCACTACCTACGGAGCCATGAGGCAGGGAAGAAACGCGTTGTTGCCACATCGCCATAACTACAACCTCTTATTACTTTAATTCACATAATCCAATATTATTTCTGTTAACAACATACGTTATTTAAATATTTCTTCTTTCTTTTCATGTCCATAATAAGCATTTTATTTAACATAATTTTATTTCATTTATATTTAACTTGATTAGGTTAAATAGACTCGTCCATAATTCTGGGGGTGTTTCCTAAGCCGTCAAACCAACGCAGAGGTATTTCCCAAGGAACGTCATCCAGTGGCGGCTCGAAAGGAAGTCACATCAGTGGCGGCTCCAATGTATGAACCATTACATACGGTTATAATAGCTAAAACCGAGGGAGGACTACAGGAGATGATTGACAAAATAGTTGACAGCGGAAAACTGTATGGAATGGAAATTAACATCGAAAAGTCAAAAGTCATGAGAATATCCCGTGGAAACACCCCCTTACGGATCAGAGAAGAGCAAAGAGAACTTGAAGAGATCGATAATTTCAAGTATCTGGGAAGTATTTTGACGAGAGACGCTTATTGCACCAAAGAGATCTGGTCAAGAATTGCCATAGCTAAAAAAGCATTCAACAAGAAAAGATCTCTCTTAACTAGCAGGCTCAATATTGGACTTAAGGAGAAGTTTGTCAAGTGCTATATATGGAGCATTGGACTGTATCGTTCAGACTTGGACATTACAGAAGTTAGAGAGGAAATATTTGGAGAGCTTCGAAATGTGGTGTTCGAGGAAGAGGAGAAGATAAATGGACAGAGAGAGCAAGAAACGAAGATGTTTTACAAAGGATAGAAGAAAAGAGGAGACTTCTAGCCACCATCCTTCGTAGAAAGGCCAGTTGGATTTTATACATCTTGCGAAGAAATTGTCTTCTTCACACCGCCATAGGAGAAAAGATGGAAGGGAAGCGAGGAATAGGAAGAAGAACACAGCTGATTGATGAGTTGAAAGATAGGAGAAAATATTGGGAGTTAAAAGACGAAGCTGAAGATCGACAAAAGTGGAAGAAACATTTCCAGGTCAAAATCTAAAATTGAAAATAATCCTCATTAGTCCCAGGACTTGCCGAAAGGCAGAATACTTAATAATAATAATAATAATAATAATAATAATAATAATAATAATAATAATAATAATAATAATAATAATAATAATAATAATAATAATGGTGAGATTTCAAGTTTACGTTGCAAGAAAAACTGCATAATTTGTCCAAGAAATTCCATGTTCAAACATTCACGCGTTTTTCGAATAAAGTTTATACTTGAGATTTCACTATGTTGTTCTTCAAACAGTTCAAACGAATCAATAAGAGTTATTTCATTGGATAAATGCTGTACAGCAAAAGTTTCAATATCATGAAAAATCAATTACTGGTGTTGAAGATTCAACGTGCATT
Organism: Thermobia domestica; assembly: GCF_964235325.1. Taxonomy (NCBI): domain Eukaryota; kingdom Metazoa; phylum Arthropoda; class Insecta; order Zygentoma; family Lepismatidae; genus Thermobia; species Thermobia domestica. The sequence goes on from NC_137467.1 coordinate 78,765,114, forward strand.
GTTCACAGGAAACGATATTTAATCGTAGGTAAACATTTGTAGTTTGTAAAACACATAGTTCACTAATATTATTGTCACTACAAGATACACAAATATGATCATAACTACAAATATGCGAATACATCTTGTTTTCAAACACAAACTATTTACAGTAACAGAGTCACTTCAATCAATTAGTTTGCCTACGATTTTTTCGCTAATAAGGAAACTATTTACAGAAACACACTCAGTTCATTCATTTTCCATATGATTTCTTTTTGTCTTTATTTTCAAAAATTCTCAGTATTTCACTCATAAAATTAATGTCCTTTTCTTGAATTAAATCAAAAAGTTTCATAAAAAAGTTACTGGATAAATATGCCTATAATATGCGATCGTACGTATACATAAAATATGCCTTCCACTTCAACGTCCAGCAAGGATTTCAGCGCACGTTCTTCTAATTCCTCTAGACTCATAAACAGGCACTCATTTCCCGTTTGATTTTCCAATCTTTCTGCATACCCATCGCAAATTAAATTTTATGTGTGTCCCAATTAGTGATGGCGTCAATTTTACATTTACAATCCACTTTTTGACGATTGCATAAACAATTCAAACTCCAAAATTTTGAAGTCGATCCTCTTAATAATGATGGTGATGCAGGTGGCGATGGCGACACCGTTAGAGATGGTGTCTGGTTCCTCCAATTCCCCTTGTTCATCCGCCGATAATGATTAAATTTCAGCATCCGAAGATAAGTATACTACTTCAAGACAATCTGGCCTATTCTCGGACTTTACCTTCTTCCTTCGCGGAGGAGATGATAGCTTCTCCTCGCCATCAAGTTCTGTGAAAACTAACTTGCGTACGAGAGCCATATCGGAATACATACATCAGTCTCCTGAAACTCAGTATTTAAGCATTTACGTCACAACAAAATGACGTCCTAACAAGAACAAGTTCACACAAGTCCCCTACCCACTTACGTATCCAATCACGTGGTCGTTCAAACGACTTTCCTGTCAACAATAGAAAAAACAGCGCACACCTGCGCCTCTAAAACACTTTTCTCATGCTTGCGTGACCATTCAAGGTCAAACGACATTTTTCTAAACAAAAATCAAAGAACGCCGATCTGATCTTAGGAATTCCAAAACGTACATGTGTGTGTACTCAAAGTCAAACGACATTCCTGTCAACAATACAAAAACCTCGTTCGTGTATCTTCGGCAAACTTCGTGAAACTTCGTATAAAATTCTCGGAATTACATAAAATTCAAGCAATAAAAGGTCATTCAACTTTCTCAAAAATTTAACATTGCTTTATACATTAAACAAAACAATCATCTGCGTACGTGACCATTCAAGGTCAAGCGATATTCTTCCCAACAAACAACAAATAACATCGCCCTCTTCTCAGAAATTCTAACGCACACTTGTGTGTACTCAATGTCAAACGACATTCCTGTAAACTTTATTGCACACCTGACTTCCCCTAAACAATCAGACGCTTTTCTTACAAATTCAGAACATTGTTTCCAGTCAAGGTTAACACCTATTATACGAAAATCTTGAACACAATAGAACAAAAAACAACACACACCTGGACTCTCCTAAACAATCATACGATTTTCTTAAACAATAAAAGCCAACCTATTAATTAACTTAATTTATTACACATTTAAACATCTGTGTTAAATTCCATACATTGTTCCCACATGTACACATGCATGTAGTGAAGGACAACCTCCATTGTTCAAAAGACCACCTAATGACCCATTGTCTACGATAGTGGTGTCATACTTCTACTTACGCGAACCATGGCACGAAAGTGGCACAAGAATTCGAGAGTGCTACACTGTCGCGCGCAGTGTCCGCATCTACGACTTGATGTTGAGCGTTTCTTCACACAACTCTCATCGACTGATTTGATCTGAAGCCACGTGAGTTTGTGGTAGACAACATCACGTTTGAAGGTTTTCCCGTGACGACTCACATTCTCATTTAATCAATTAGTATCATAAATATTCATTTTCATTAATATTCGACTCCTTTATGGTACAGAGTAAGAGTGAGATGTAAAACTGAAGTATTTCGTTCACAGTTGAAGAAGATGATGCGGTTATAACTTTTATGTGTTTAAAACGATTTTGTGCATTATTTGATTTATAAAAGATTTCTTTCATGTTCTAATTTTTTCATTCTAAATTTTTGTGATGAACAAAATCAGTTTGAATCCACTGTAAATACATCTCGAACAAATGCCATGGTGCATAATGTGAACATGTATTGGAACCAATTGATTGCGTTCTGTAAGGTATCTCTGTATCTCTCTGCCTCTTAGGTTGTATAAAGTATGGTCAAGAGGTGTTTTTGTATTTTGATTGTATAAAATATGGTCAAAATTTATTTCTGTGTTTTGGTTTCATAAAGTACAGTCAACAGTTGTTTCTGTGTATTGTTTGTATAAAATATGGTCAAAAGGTATTTGTGCTTTGTATAAAGTGTAGTCAAGAGTTATTTCTGCGTATTGGTTGTATAAAGTATGCCCGAAAGTTGTTTCTGTATATTGGTTGTATAAAGTATGGTGAAGAGTTGTTTTTGTGTATTGATTGTATAAAATATGGTCAAAAACTATTTCTGTGTTTTGGTTTTATAAAGTACAGTCAGCAGTTGTTTTTGTGCATTGGTTGCATAACATGATCAAAAGGTATTTCTGTGCTTCGTATAAAATGTGGTCAAGAGTTATTTCTGTATAAAGTATGTCCAAAAGTTGTTCCTGTGCATTGATTGTATAAAGTACGGCTAAAAGTTATTTCTACGTATTGGTTGTATAAAGTATGGTCAAAAACTACTTCTGCGGTTTGATTGTATCACGTATGGAGAAGAGTTGTTTCTGTGTATTGGTTGTATAAAATATAGTCAAAAAATATTTTTGTGCTTTGTATAAAGTGTGGTTAAGAGTTGGTTTTGCGTATTAGTTGTATAAAGTATGGTCAAGAGTTGTTTTGTGCATTGATTGTATATAAAATATGATCAAAAATTATTTCTGTGTTTTGTATAAAGTGTGGTCAAGAGTTATTTCTGCGTTTGGTTGTATAAAGTATGGTCAAAAACTACTTCTGCGGTTTGATTGTATCACGTATGGAGAAGAGTTGTTTCTGTGTATTGGTTGTATAAAATATAGTCAAAAAATATTTTTGTGCTTTGTATAAAGTGTGGTTAAGAGTTGGTTTTGCGTATTAGTTGTATAAAGTATGGTCAAGAGTTGTTTTGTGCATTGATTGTATATAAAATATGATCAAAAATTATTTCTGTGTTTTGTATAAAGTGTGGTCAAGAGTTATTTCTGCGTTTGGTTGTATAAAGTATGCCTAATAGTTGTTCCTGTGCATTGATTGTATAAAGTACGGTTAAAAATTATTTCTACGTATTGGTTGTATAAAGTATGGTCAAAAATTATTTCTGTAGTTTGATTGTATCACATATGGACGAGAGTTGTTTTTGTGTATTGGTTGTATAAAATATAGTGAAATATTATTTTTGTGATTTGTATAAGGTGTGGTCAAGAGTTGTTTCTGTGGTTTGATTGCATCACGTGTGGACAAGAGTTGTTTCTGTGTATTGGTTGTATAAGATATAGTCAAAAGTTATTTTGTGCTTTGTATAAACTGTGGTCAAGAGTTATTTCTGAGAATTTGTTGTATAAAATATGCCCAAAAGTTGTTCCTGTGCATTGATTCTATAAAGTACGATTAAAAGTTATTTCTACGTATTGGTTGTATAAAGTATGGTCAGAAATTATTTCTGTGGTTTGAATGTATCACGTATGGAGAAGAGTTGTTTCTGTGTATTGGTTGTAAAAATATAGTGGAAAGTTATTTCTGTGCTTTGTATAAAGTGTGATCAAGAGTTGTTTTTGCGTATTGGTTGTATAAAGTATGCCCAAGAGTTGTTCCTCTGCATTGATTGTATAAAATATAGTAAAAAATTGTTTCTGTGTTTTGGTTGTATCAAGTATGGTCAAGAGTTGTTTCTCTCTATTGGTTGTATAAAATCTGGTCAAAAGTTATTTCTGTGTTTTGTTTTAAGTGTATTCAAGAGTTATTTCTGTGTTCTGGTTGTATAAAGTATGCCCAAGAGTTGTTCCTCTGCATTGATTGTATAAAGTAAGGTTAAAAGTTATTTCTGCGTATTGGTTGTATAAATTATGGTCAAAAATTATTTCTGTAGTTCGTATTGTGTGGTCAAGAGTTGCTTCTCTGTGTTTTTTGTATAAAAGATAGTGAAAACTTATTTCTATGGTTTGTATAAAGTGTGGTCAAAAGTTGTTTCTGTGTATTATTTATATGAAGTATGCCGAAGAATTTTTTCTGTGTAATGGTTATGCAAAGAGTTATTTCTGTTATAGATTACCTTTCTCATAATAGGACAGAGATTTATTAGATAACCACACGTTCTCAGACCTACAGGGAAGTTCACCCTCCTAAGATATAACTGTACCAATCTGTAGCAATTTTTACCGCATTTCTCCCTTGAGTAAACAGAATTAAAAGAACATATTTCAGTGAAGAAACTAGGGAGTTAAAAATATTTATTTTAGTCCTAATAATCGTATATAAAAGCACCATATATATAAAAGAACCACCCCAATAGAACTGAATTTTCTTGAAAATATATGTGATGGAAAACAAGTGGATACACTGCTCAACATAAAAAAGAGAGATCCTTTCCAAAGCAGATGAAGGTTAAAACCTTCAATGGTTACGATTCTTTGGGAAAATGGGGAGGGGTGAGGGTGTTTCCAATGTGTCAGTCTGCGCCATTAAAGCGTTATAGAAGAGGGATGAGAATGAACAAATTTAGCAGGGGTAGTGAGATCGGTGCAGGGCTTCACAAACGGTGCGATGCTGAGGATGCAGTACCATGAAGAGTACAGATGGAGGAGCATATATATGTATCTTCTACGTCACACAAAGAAAACGCGAACAAATTGAGATATATCTGTTGGGCTCGCTGCTTTGCTCGTTTTCTAACTCCGACTGCCTCGAATAGCTAGTGAAAATCATCTGCAACGCAGTGTTGCAAGAGCTAAAGTCTTTATTATAAAAATGTTACCATAAGTAGCACGAAGAACAACGGTTCTTTTGAATAGTTAGACACAGTCACCACTACCTATCGTGTACAAAGTAATGTAGACGATAGGAAAACTTTGTAAGTTTGATCACATTTAGCAGCGGTTTTCAACTAGCCTCCTAAGCCAGAGATGGAGTGGGTCAGTGGGTCGTCGATCAAATGGGTCAACATTTGTGAGAGGGTCAGTGGATCGTGGGTAAACAGGGCGTGACCCACTACGGCCCACCACCTACCGTGACCTAGTCTGAGCCACTATGACCCACTCTGACCCAACGACCCACTCTGCTCAGTGCATTGTAGACAGCATTTTCTGAACACTAGTGAATATGTCCACATTTTACTTTCAAGGCTTCCATTTCTCTCCCTTTTTCATTTGTTTCTATTTACTTACCTGATATGAGTATATCTAAGTGAAAAAAGAACTTTAGGGACTTTTGGGTATTGATATTTCTAATTGTGATAATAGCAATAGAACTTACTACTTGTTTTCGAGACATAATCGACTTTTACACTTTTCATTTCCTTTACCTTGATCTGAGACTTTCAAATTTCATCCTATTTTCCACAGAAAATAAGTATCTGTAATTCATTAAGGAAATAATTATATATGATAGCTAAATTGAAATTCATCCTAATATGGTCCATGACAATCACTTTACCATTTTATATCGTAAAGATCAGATGCACAGGTATTGCAACAGAGCTGTACTTGAGCGATTGACCGTACAAATTCAAACTCCGATTAGTGATAGTTTCACAGCCTTGTTTTATTACAAGTGTAAACTCTCTAGTCAGTGAAGAGGAGGGAGTGGATCATGGGTCAGAGTTGATGAAGATGGGTTTTGGTGGGTGGTGGGTCAGAGTGGGTCACGGTGGATCAGCGGATCATGGGTCAAGTTTTAATTGACACACGCCATCTAAACACCTCATGACATAGGGTCAACTCCAAAAATTATGGGGGGACTCATGGCTATATGTTTAGCGTACTTACCTTCGACGCGGGGTCGATTCTTTGTGGAGCTTATGTGGTTCGGACCCAACTCTAAGGCTGGAGATGAATTGGCCAGAAGAAGAACAGCCAATCAGAGGCAGGAGGAAGCAGGAGAAGATTGACTGTGTGTTTCAGCCAGAACACTAGAGAGGCTTTTATCTAGCACGTGCTTGAATGAATATGCGGTACGAGTCTTTGTTGCATTGCTCACAGTATTGAGCCTTGGTTCGGCTGTTCTGTCCTCTAGACAATATACGACCGGCCTAAGCTGTAGCTTCACGTTTCATATATCCTCGGTAATGAAAGGACTATAGTCTAATTCAATAACCATCAACCAAACTTGTGGACCTGCATGGGGAATCAAACACTAAATTACGCGCATCATTATTCTCGTTAATTATTCTACACTAATTATTCTCGAGTATCTCACTATGCTGTATCTATATTTAAATTTAGGGGTAACGTTTCTCCACGTTAACTTTATATCAAGCTAGGGCAAGTCAAAATGGTACCTTATCAGGAGAAAGGTCTTTGGATCTTAAGTTTACGTTTGAAAGGTAGCCTTTCATATACAGGATGAGCCACATAAACATTTTTAACAGATGTAATCAGCTGTGGATTATACAGTAAATGCAGGAGAATCATTTTGCCTCTCTTTAAGCAATGGAAGCTGGTGTCGTCGTTGGACCCAACCTTTTCAAATTTTATTCGCTAGTAACGTTATTCGTGGCTATAAAGGCACTTAGACCAAAAGCGTCATATGGACCTGATGGCATTCCTCCGTATGTTGTCAAGGGCTGTACTGATATATTCAAGCATTCACTCCATACTATATTCAATGTGTCCATAAGAACAGGCACTTTTCCGGACATATGGAAAGCAAGTTTGTACGTCCAGTGCCAAAGTCTGGAAATAAAAGCGAAAAACAAAACCTCAGACCTATAGCTAGTACATACTATATCCTTTTGCCAAAATTCTTGAAAGTATTTTATATACACGAATTCTGAATCACATAAAGGTTCCTATATCAATACATCAACATAATTTCTTGCGCAACATAATCGACTAGATCTATTACAACAAACCTAGCAGTTGTAACAAATTTTATAGCAACGGGGTTAGACAAAGGCGGCCAGGTAGGCGTTATTTATACCGACTTCAGTGGATCATGATGTTTTTGTGGCGAAATTAGTAAACCTAAACTTTACAAAGTTGACTATAGAATATATTGTGTCGTATTTATGTATTCGAAAAAATCCATTCTATACAAGGGACATATCACTGAAAAGTTTGCTACTCTGTCTGGGGTTCCTTAAGGATCTTATCTGGATCCTCTGCTATTTCTCCTGCTTATTAGTAATATTCCGCTTTTTATTGAAAACTCTGAGATTCTCCTATTCGTTGATGATCTCAAATTATATTCTAGAATTAATTCAACTGAAGATTGCACACAACTACAAGAAGACCTACAGCGAGTTCAAACATGGTGCGATGTCAACAAATTAGTAATGATTGTAGTCAAGTGTAAATCCCTTTCTTTTACGAGAAAAAGAAATCCCATAACCTTTGACTATAGATTGTAACAAACTAAACTGTCAAAAAAAAAAAAAAAAAAAAAAAAGTACTTTCAAAGATTTAGGCGTTATTTTTGATCCTGAACTAAATTTCAATCAACACAAAAAAATAATAACAAACAGTGCATATAGAAACTTAGTGTTGCATTAACGACTTGTCTGACGGGGTTGTTATGAGAGGCATTTAAGAGGTGCAGGATAATAATATTAAATTTGATTAAAATGAATTATATGATTTTGATGATATTGAGTGGTAGCTATAAGGATATTAAAGGAATAGATAATGGAGTAAGGATTTGCAATTAATTTGGAATAGTTTTACTTTAATACGAAGTTGATTTAATTATTTTTTTTAACTTTTAGGTGATATTTTATAGAATAGGACAAGACTTCTTCAGTGAGACAACGCTAGCAACACTTTATTTTACATATGTTAGATCAAAATTAGAATATTGTTCTACTATATGGACTCCCAATAATAAAAGATACTCTCAAGAAATAGAAAGCATTCAAACGAAATTCTTGAAAATGCTTACATACAAAAAGCTAATTATTATCCCAAATATTTTTCCTACAATGATCTAGTAAACAACTTTAATTTTCAAACTCTAGAAAAAAGAAGATGGATGTTGGACTTGTTATTCTTATACAAGTTATTAAATAATAAGATTGATTGTATGGAATTGGTCTCGAAAATATCACTGCGAATTCCCACTTGCAAAACCAGAGTAGAGAATATAGGGACATTTTATTGTGCGAAAGCCAGAAGTAACATATATAAATCCCCCTATGTGCAGGCTGTGTACATTATGCAATGACATTATAAACAAGCTTGATAAAGTGGGTGTATTTAATCTTTCAGAAAACAGATTCAGATCATAAGTGAAACAAGAAATTTTCTGTAGAAATAATTAAGAAATTTGTATGTGTAACATTTACTGTATGTACACAAAACTGTAATTAGGCATTAAGCCTGTTGTGTTGTATATTAAATAAATAAGTATTGACTGCCTACCTCAGATCTTGATTATCCTTGCATTTCCTTCATGCCCTAGGCGAGTTATCACTTATGTCCTGTGTGCACGCATTCCAGGGTTAGTGCTCCGTTCAGATTCCACTATAAGGTTTAGTCTCGTCTCTGACATCAAAGTTAAGTGAGAGCTATTACAAGCAAATCAATAAATATTGACCAATTCTAAGACCTTTTCATACCAGTTTCTTTTTTTTTTTTATGCTATTCTAAGAGGATATTAAGAGTAGACCTCAAGGAGTACGTGCTCTTCCCGTTGATCTAGCGATTTGCGCGCGTGCCTTTAATACAGAGGATTCCAATTCGATTCTCGGTGGGTGAAGCTTAAAAAAATTGAACACATTACTCTGGCTCGGTTTTCATTTTAAACTATATGTTTACGTCTCACATAGCCCTGATGCTGAAAGCATAGCATTCAAAAACTATCATTATGGTATAATTAAAGTTCCATTGTGATATTTTCAATGACAAATTATGTCCCCGCTCCAAAAAAAAAAAAAAAAAAAAAAAAAAAAAAAGAAAAAAGAAAAAAAAGAAAATATCATAGTGCAATTATTATTATTATTATTAAGTATTCTGCATTTTGGCAGGTCCTTGGACTAATGAGGATTTTTTTTTAAAAAATTTAGATTTGGGCCTGGAAATGTTTCTTCCACTTTTCTCGATCTTCAGCTTCCTCTTTTAACTCCTAATATTTCTCCTATCTTTCAAATCATCGATCAGCCGTGTTTTCCTTCTTCCTATTCCTCGCTTTCTTCCATCTTTCCTTCTATGTCGGTGTGAAGAAGACAATTTCTTCGCAAGATGTGTCCAATCAATTGGCATTTCTACGAAGGATGGTGACTAAAAATGTCCTCTTCTCTCCTATCCGTTTTAAAACATCTTCGTTTGTTGCTCTCTCTCTGTCCATTTTATCTTCTCCATCTTCCTCCAACACCACATTTCATAGTACAATCTGCGCCCTAAAAATCGTTGTGAGCCCCAATGGTTTGAAACATTGGAAAAACACACTAGCAGATTGACTTTCCTTGTGAGCACTATACACTATAAGAAATTAGCAAATTACGAGTTTTGTTTGTAGAACGCCATAATAGATATATCGTTAGTGTACAGTGGCAACCCTGCGTGAACTCGTCTGTGACGCCGTGTGTGGCATATCTACAAACGGCAGAGGAGTTCTTCTGTCGGAACATCTTCTATACATAGTAAGGATGAGTGTGTGTGTTATTTGTCGTTCATCATCAAGGCACTTAGAAACGCGTATAGCGTTCTGCATTCACCAAACACACGCCACACAGTTTTCTCATTCTGAAACCGACCGTGTCTGCAACTCACGTGTGTCACATAAGCAGACAACGTGGGAAAAAAAGATCACTTTGGACCAATTTCTACATGGGTAAAAATCTCAGTTATTTCTCTTTGTCATTGGTTCCAATCTTTAAAAGTCTTTTATATGTATGATAAGGGAAATGATTTTAGAAAAGGGTAGGGTTGTAAATGCAAAACTGGTTGCTATCAGAAATAAGCCAACGTTATCTAGGCCTACTGTATCTGCAAGTATGATTTCAAGGTCTGTCAAACAAGTGCATTTTCTCTATTTAGGTAATTTTTTAAATCATTTTTGATGCTCTGCGTAAAGAGAAGTATGTCCAAAATTATGAAAATTGTGTTACCTCCGAAGATATCCAATAGTAACACTACTATTACCTATTGATTGCACTATTATTAGCTACTGATTGCATTATTATTAGCTCAACTTTTTTTTCCTCGATTAAGTCATATACAGTTCCAAACTACTTACATGAAATATATACACCTTAATTGGATGCACTTCCCTTCTTGTAAATAGCCCATACTCAGATTTTCCGAAAGTTCGCTATGTTGCTATCAGCAATATGTCTCAAACAATACAAATGACTCTCTTTTCGGAGTTATTTACATAGCTCTTTACCTAGGTATATACAATCAATGCAGAAGGGAAACAGGCTTTGGATTTATCAAGAGTCAATCTGCAATTCTTCGTTTTTTTTTTCGGGAACATTTCGAAGCCTACGTGTTTTGATCTTCAAGAGAGAAGAAAATCAAAGAAGCCCGCATTTCTAGCTACAAAATGAACCTCCGGCCGCTGTTGTAAAACGCAGGAAATGTTTTAAACAATTCTCGATTTGGACAAATTTTTGAAATGTATAAAATGAGTAAAACCGAACCACTTGGCGTAGCACTCTTTTTAGTGGGCACTGAGCCGCTCCAACGCCATCTGTTAGCGATTGGCTGAACTACAGTACTTCCAGCCTACCAACTAACACGTGGTCAGCGGGCTGTGTCGCCCTGTCTCTAAGTCTTAGGCTATTTGAGAAAGCGTTACCCCCTGTAGCGAACGCGGCCAAAGTGGCTATTCAGTAATTTTACTTTCACTTTACTGCGAGCCAGTCAGGGTTTCCAGGTCTTTTTGCCAGGTCCAGGTGTGTAATAGCAGAGTTCCAATACTCTGCACAAACCATCTTCCAAGCACGTGTTTCTTGCTACAACCCCTTTGTCTGGCAACACGTCTTTCCTTTTTTTTCCCCTTCCTTTTGAAATCTTTTAAACAACAGGCGGTCTATTGTTCCGACCCGCACCAAATACGCTCGAGCTGACGTTTTCTCAGCGATTTTATTGCTTTCGCGTTTATGATTAGCCATCTACATTTAAATACATGGTCAGCGTATTCCAAGAGTACGCATGAGCAATAAATACGCTTTGCGATCGCCTCAAATAGCCGGGTACTAACAGGTGTATCAGGAGATTTCTAGACCTAATGGATGTCATGTCTCTTATTCACGTGACTCCGCTTGCCTCACGACGCTGGGTAGACGTCCCTAAAATTGAATAGCACCGTTCGAGAATCGAACCCGGTACTGCGCGGACGTGAATCCAATCACTTAACTATGGTGTCCCCGTATAAAATAAATAGTTTTAATGAAATCATGTTATTATATAGGAAAGTTCTATCACTTCTCAAGTTTTAAACACAGCTTCAAGATAATTTGTAAAATATTTGTATTTTAAGTTTGAAAATAAATTGCGATCATTCACCGGTATTGCAGGTCAATCACGTAATATCTTTACAAACCAGGAAGCTCAAATATTTACACTTAAATTCTTTACGCACAGGATATTCTTTTAATTAGGAAATAAATCTCGATGAGTGAGACTTTGAGTGTAAATGTTTGAGCTTTCTTCTTTGTTAAGATGTTATGTGATATTGAGCTGCAGCAGCAATATATAATTACAATTTACGAATATTTTACAAATTATCTTAACCCTTTTAGGGGTTCAATCCCGTTTCGCCTACGGACCTTCCATCAATATATATAATCCCTATCTCGTCTTAGACGTAGGCCAAACGGGTATCCCCGTTTTGCCTACACTCACTCGACGAGAGATATTTAGTGTCTGAGGGATATATTTTACAAGGATTTATGAATAAGTTTATTTTTCAAGGTCAGCAACAGCTCTAACGTGATTGACTGTGATTCTAGCCAAGTACGTGCTGCGCTACTAGTAGTTCTAAAGATCACCATTTCAAAACCGATATACATTCTAATTTTTATTTGCTCACAGAATAATTTAAAAGGCGAGGGACTGGCTATTCAAGATCAGTTTCTCGAACTTTACAAGACTGGTCGGTACTCGCGTGATTTTGAGAGATGAACCCTCCAACTGGTCTGCTAGGAAAATTTCTTAATGCAATTTTTCAGCCTTAACGATGGGTGGAAGTAACTGTCATTTTTCTGCCTGAATACAGAAATTCTTGTAATATTGCAAGTAGAAAAAAATTGAGGCCTGGAGAGAAGGCTCAAGATAGCATGAATGCTGGCTATTAAATTCAATTTTGAATGCTTGATTCATGTCCAGAGTGGTGGACGAATATCGAACCAAAGGTAGCAGAGGTGAAGTGAACGGAGTCAGTTCTCTCCCTCATCCTGCTTGTTTGAATAAATTGAGTACGAGTTTTTCTGAATGAAGACAGAAGTTGTTTTTCTTTTATAGTATTTAAAGCGGCTCTGGAGTAAAGGGCGAAATCCTCGAATGGGAGCTAATTACCTTCAAAATCTGAATTTCTTTAAACTTATTTTTAGTTAAATTGTTAATTGTTATACCAAATTTCTCATAATGAAGGAATTAGTTTTATAGGGTTGATGGGCCGGGATAAGTCTTCAGTCGAGGCATAACATTTAAAATGAATATGGTGATAGTAGACAAAGACGGGATTTGAACATTGTTGAATCATATTTAAAAATACTATGGGGCCTAACACATTCAATTTACCTTAATTGTAACCTTAAAAAGATACATTTAAAAAAATGTTGAGAAATTCAAGCATAGAAAGTTAGAAACATTATAGAGAAGCCAAAGTTACTGCACCATTTATTAATTAGTATGAGAATTTTAGACAATAAAAGGATTACTATGTAGTGTTAATTCTGGTATTTTCTTTTCTGTAACATTCAAGTTAATTGGTTTAATTTATTATTCCCTGGACTGATTAATTTCCATAGATTTAACTTGATTAAAATTGTATGACTGCATTTAGCAGTTCTGAACTTGTATTATCTTCATTCTTTTACCAATAATTTTCGAAGAATATGGTACTTGACCCTTTTCCTATTCGCAAATCTTAAGTCAGACCCCACCTGAAAACCTGCAGGGATTCTGAGATAAATATTTGCACATCGAAAAGGTGTACGTACTTTACAAATAAGGAAACATTCCTTTTAGCGTTTTGACATTTTATGTTTTACCGTTGCGGATCATTGGAAGTGACATGGACTTTTCGATGAAAGCTGTGTTAACATTTTAATTAGTCCACGATTTCACGCGGGGTTGATACTGAAACATAAGACCTGTTCCATCTACCTTCTTTTACTTGATTCCCCTTGCCATTTGAAAATTTTGAGTTAGACCCCGTCTGGATTTCAGCGAGGGACTTTGGGGCAAGTTTGTTTCCCTCAATGCGAGGTACTTTTGAAATGATGAAATACGTGTTTTTTCAGTTTTTATATCAGTTGAGCCATTTCAGATTTCTAGGGGTGGCCAAAGATTTTTCAAAGCAAACTGTATTAACATTTTGACCTGCCGCCATTTTGTACAGGTTTACTATAGAGCATCGAAACTGACTCCATCGTCTTTCTTTTGAAAATAGCTTTCAAACGATATACTACCTGACCCCCTTGCCATTTGAAAATTTTGAGTTGGACCCCGTCTGAGACCCTCCGAAGGACCCTGGGGCAACTTTGTTTCCCTCAATGCGTGGTACTTTTGAAATGATGAAATACCTGTTTTCTCGTTTTGACATATATTTCATCGTTTCCGAGTTTTAAGGGTGGCAAAGGGCTTTATGGACACCCTGTACCTAGGTATATATATATATATATATATATATATATATATATATATATATATATATATATATATATATATATATATATATATATATATATATATAATATGAAAATTTACTGCGTCATTACTATTTGCCCTAGAGTCATGGTTTAAACGTCATTTTATTCAGTATAATGAGCCGTTTTCAACAGTACCAATCACATGTCCCTATCATATATCTGAACCGGAAAATTCAGCCAAAACTGGATTTTTTTCTGAAAAAATCCCTCCCTCAGACGCTTGCGCCCTTCGGACCCGGCTACGGATTCACGTAAGATTTTTTTTTTTTTTTTAAGAAATACCCGAAAGTACACACAATTCGTATGCAAAGTTTCAATATGATATCTTGAAAACTAAAGGTGTGAAAAGTTTTTGAAATTTGCCTTAAGAAAAAATAAAAAAAAGTCACTTCCCTCCACCCCTACTTGGCGCCGCCAAGTTGACCATCTGGTTCCGAAACGCATCTGGGGTGTTCTGTGTCCATCCTTGACTTGATCAATAATAATAATAATAATAATAATAATAATAAAGTTTAAATACCTGTTACAGAACCTAAATAAGCGGTCAAAGACGATACTACGCCATGGTATAAAAATATACCGTAAATCCTAAAAGGGTTAAGTAAATAAATAATTATTTTCTTTTAACCAAATTTTCCATTATATTGTAATACTATAGTAAATGTAATCTTTAAGTTTAGGTCCCACGGTTATGCCGGCTAGGTTAAAAGAGACGATGATGATGAGAAATGAATGAAATTGTGGAATGAAGGAAGTGGGTGGAAACGTGAGAACCCCGAGGAAACCCATGCACACGGTGTTTGTCCACCACAAAGCTCATTTGGCGCGAGCTGGGATAGAACCAAGGACCCCATGCACCAGAGGTGAACGCACTACTACTGAGCCATCGCGGCCCCTGTAGTGCTGTAGTGTAAGTAAGCAACTCAAATATGTTTTGACACGTACTTGGATAACAACATCCTTTTCAAACCCAGGGGATAGAAATTGCTCTCTTTTGTCCAGGCTCGTACCCATGGGGGCATGGGGAGCCGGGCGCCCTAAATTTTTACTGGCTCCTTATATTTTCACGGTAGGCTTGCAAATGAACTATAATATGGTTGGATAGGGCCCCCTAACTTCTGTCGGCCTCCTTACATTTTTGGTCTGGCTACGGACTGCGTTTCTCCCCTCGCTGTGGGCAGCCATGAATGTACTTAAGTAATTGAACTTGGGACCCACACACTAAAGAGAAACGAGCTAATATTTCTTCCCCAATCAAATGATTTAACAAACTCTTTTTAATTATTGAAACATAGATTTCAGTTATACTGTAGATTTTTTTTGAACGTCTTTAGTTCTCAAAACAAACATTTGTACAGTAGTATTTACATATAGACTTCTTAAAAAGGGACTCCCTGCGGAAACTCGTCCCAATACAACACACTCTAACGTGTTACAACTCGTACATTTCCTCGGTTTGTGTACTTTGCGAGTAGGTATGAAATGAGCTCACACAAAATAGAGTTGTTACGTAAAGCCTCGGAGCATTTAATACTAATATAAATGCAAATTAAATAAATGTGTAATAACTGTAAGCATGTTTGTATATGTGTGTGTTTATCGGTATGTAAACGTTAATTATCCGTTCTCATTGTTGAAAAAAGAAAGAAAGAAAACACATCGTTATAGGCCATTACATTTGCTATAGAAGCAAATGGTATTACTAGAATTCCTTCTGGTTGTTTTAATTGTATTAGCAAACAGAATCATACTGTACTATAGACCTATAATATAAATTGTATGTTTATGTTTGGTTCAGTGAAATCAAATTCCTAATTATGTAAGCTCTTTATTGTTGTAGAGAGAGATATATTTAGGAGATGCCAAAACAAAATATGATCAGTGCCAATGAAGAATCTTTCTTGTTTGATACGTGTACTATGTTTATATTATATATATGCGTGTTCATCAAAGTGCTTTCTATCTGTGTCCTCATATATGTTTTGACACATATGGTAACGGCATGATTGTGGTACGATACAGAGTGTACATGCTATTGATATTCCAGGGGGAAACCAAAACAGCTCTGTTCATCCAGACAGGATCAAATATCACCCCATGTACTCATTCCGTTGGAAGTTTACTTCCACAAACATTAATCCGATTAGCACTCTATTCTGGACATGCTTCCGAGGATATGATCCATGGTCAACAGTTTCCTCTCGCAACCAAACCAGCTCTCTCATTGCTCTGGTACACTGGACCTCTCTGGATGGTGCTGTGGCTAAGGAAACCGTGTGCTCGTTCAAACATGCTAGATGGTGTACCCACAGCAATGTGGTAAATTATGTTATTGTAGTATAGATGAATTACTCTTAAGAAAACCACGATTTAACAACGGATGGGATAAAATCTTTATAAAAATTGAGATTATGTTCCAAACCCAATAAAACTATGATTATGATCCTAATCAAAATCATAAGGGGTATCAGATTATTCTTCCCATTGTTAAGAAAAAAACACCGAGCAATGTCACGTGTACAGCACGTGAAATAGTATAGTTTGTATAGCTTGATATTGTCTGAATTAGTATTAAAACCTTATGTATGTATTAGTAGTACATTTTACTACTTCCAGGTTTAGTAGAGAAGGTTTGCCAACCATACGATAATTTAAGCCTTAATGCTGTATACCAGTGGTTCTTAACCTTTTTTGATTGACGAAACACTTATTTGATATTTTTATTATAAATAATGGTAATAATATATATTATAATAGTTAAACCAATTAGTTTTTATGACTCCATATATCATTCAGTATTATTGTTACCGCTGGAGGTGTTGACTAGTACAGTTTGTCTCGATTTTAACTAATTATTATTAAATTATTCATGATTTTTAAATTCTAAAATTTCCCGACACTCCTTAGGTGACTGCGTGACTAATCGGTTGAGAACCACTGTTATATACGATAATGCGCTTGCAATAATACGTGCATATAAGATAATTTTAGAAGGTACACTCATGTCCAAAATGATTGTCGCATACCTATAACTGTCTTTTTGTAAGAATATAATTTGGTAATGATTTTGCAGGGTACTTTTAATATTGACACTATGTGTATAATCGGGAAATGTATATTTGTGGTAAATTTCATAGGAAAAGAATTACAAATACGAAAATTAGAATCAGTAAAACAAAATGTTGCTAAGTGGACAAGAAAGTTTTATTTTCGTTTTATTGTTCTTATTTACTGCTCTTTTGACATGAAATTTGCCACATATATGTCTTTACCGATTATACACATATTAACATTGTAAGAAATACCGGGCGAATTCGTTATCAAATTATATTACTACAACAACATATTTATAGACATGCGACAATAATTTTGGACATGAGGGTACATTTTTTTTTTTGCAGTTTTTGAATGTGCAAATAAATTGTAGATGTTCATTATGTAATTATAAACACACACACTGAGTTGTTTAACAGTCATTCCTACTCAAATAAATCAATAACGATTTGAAAATTGGAAAATGACAACCCTGTATCCATACATTAAATTCAATTACGCCTACAGTTACGAGGGGATTAAAATATTGCTGTTGTTCAGAGTAGTGTTAATAATGATTTTAAAAAAATGATGATCTCTTTGGTGACTAAGCGGTTAGCGTATGCGCCTCTGGCGTGAGAGACAGGCATTCGATTCGGGGCAGGAACTCATGTAGTTAGGATTCGAAGTTAACCAGTAGGTCCCGTATCATATAGCCTCGCTGCTGAAAGGGACGTTAAACTCAAAATCAACTCAACTAAAAAAAGTGGTAAGGACTTTAACGCCGATTTGGAGTTCGAAAGTGAAGATTACTAAATAAGTTTATTATACACAGTGTATTATTGCTACGCGCGTAACGAATATACGATCATTTTTGTAATATACGATAATTTTAAAGACGAAAATCGATTATTTTGTTCTCTGAGGTTGGCAACACTGTTGGAGAGTTTAGAGTTGAGGTGGAAAATATAATTGGAATATTTGATCGAACACAGAAAATCGTTTCTTGTTATTTATTACCGTTTTTGCTCTGTGATGATAAATTTAAGACGGAAATGGTTCATTTCTACCACTTCTGGTAGTTGGGTCACCTCCACCAACGAACTCCATTCTCAACTTTTCACCTTCTACATGTCGGCGAAAATTGATGGTAATTCATCAAGTACTTTTTTTTTTTTTTTTTTTTTTTTTTTGCAGACGGACGGATATAAGGACAGACAGGATAAAAATATAAAGGAGTTTTGGTTGGTAAACCAGCCTTCTTAAAATTGATTAGGATTAGAATTTTTAGATTTTTGGGCTTTCAGCATCTAAGACAATTTAGCCCGTCACATTTGAGGGATGACGTCCCTTGGCGAGCACACTATCCGGGGAAAGGGAAGGAATCGGCCTGGGACCTATAAGTTAGGTATACCATCCCGGCATTTGCCTGGTGTAATGAGGAAAACCCAGGAAAACCTCATTCAGAATGACTGGCCTGAATAAGTTTTTTTTTACACTTTTTCGACCAAGCGCCCCCACTGGGAATCGAACCCGGGACCGTTCGCACCGAAGGCGAGAGCGTTAGCGACTACGCTACGCGTGGCTACTTCTTAAAATTGAATTCTGGAAAGTAATACTTAATAACTTTTCTGTTAGTCTCCTAGCATCACTCAACCACTCTACCATCTATTGGGGACCGCGAAGGCTCAGTGGTAGAGCGTTCATCTCTGGTGCGTGAGGTCCCTGGTTCGATCCTAGCTCGCGCCAAGTGGGATTTATGGTGGACAAACACTGTGTGCATGGGTTTTCTCGTTTCCTGCCACTTTCTTCATTCCATTATTTCATTCATTTCTCACCATCACCGTCTCATTTAGCCTACACGGCATAACCGTGGAATCTAAAGCTCAAATATTTCATTTCTATCATCTGCTTGTAGTGGTGCTTAATGAACGGGCGTTACATACACATATACACAATACAAATACATTTGTAATAACTTAATTTTACACTAAAATAATAAGCGGGGAGCACGGTGCCTTAGTGGTAGAACGCTTACCTCTGGTGCATGGGGTCTTTGGTTCAATCTTCGGCTGAGTATGTTTGTGGTGGAGAACATTGTATCCGTGGATTTTCTAAGGGTACTCCCATTTCTTCCCACTTTCTCATTCCACCAATTCTTCCATCACCGTTCACTTGCCTTAATCATAGGCTCCCTTAAGCTAAAGAACAAAATTGTGGGAAATTAAACTGACATTTTAAAAACGGTGAGGTAGAACCAAATTATGTGAAAACACCGTACGTAATGTTGCAAATTTGTAACATGCTTTATGTTTCTCTACAAAATTTTAGGTCTATAGATCGTATGGAAGTACATGAAATTTAAGTTGCAAGATTTGACTCTAATAAACAAACAAACAAAAATGTAACTTAACAAAATAATTGTGAGAAAAATAGATGAAAGCCATTGTAAAGAAAACGAGAAGTAGAAGAATTTTATGTGTAGAAAGAAAGGAAAGGCAATAAAATAAACTAAAGTCTGTTTAAGTTAATGTGTATTTTTTTCTTGTCTTAATGTATATTTAAGATATGTCTACATTCTTAAAATTTTGAACATTCGAATAATAGATTTCTTCAGATATTCGAATAATGATCGTTATTCTAATAATTGCTGCAGTCATTATTCCAGTAATGAATAATATTATTCGAATAACCCACAATTTTTTATTGTTTGGATAAAAAAATAATTATTTCAACCTATATACATATATACAGTGGCGGATCCAGGATATGATCAAGGGAGAGGCTAAACCATATTTTGCCGTTTTATCCAGTGTAAAGCAGGATTTATTTATTCAGCCCATTTTATCCATTCTATACCTGAGCTTCAAGGGCTGAGCACCCATATAACCCCCTTAGATCCGTCACTGTATATATATATATAAAGTGAAAGTGACTATGTTTGTGACTTCATACCTCTTAAATCACCCGACCGATCTCGATCAATAGATCACTTTGACGGTTTTTATCGCGTCACTTTGACGGTGCAACTTAGGAAAGGGAAAGGAGGCATATATATATATATATATATATATATATATATATATATATATATATATATATATATATATATATATATATATATATATATCGGGTGTTGCAAAATAAGTGTTACAACTCTCGGGAGGTGATTCCTACCACTGAGACAAGAAAAAAAGTTCTCTTGAACTTTCGGCTATCGGACATATTTTCGGATCTACAAGGTGCCGAAAGCGTGGGAAAATGACTTTTGGACGCCAATAGTTCGGAAACTATCCAACGTAAAGAGGGCGGGTAAAAATTTCACTGAAGAAGTCATGCCTGCTGTATTGAATTTTGCATGTTTCACAATCCTACCATGCACGCGCAAGGGATTCTCCAAAGGAACGTTGGGAGTCCCGGATAATCTGCCAAATGAAAATTGGTCTAAATGGATATGAATTGATAGGGTTTCTACCAGGTAACAATAATTCGTTTGTATTAAGTCGATATCTGGAACAAATACAAAATAACGGACACCTTCATGCCCGTTGTGTGTGGTTGCATAATCGCCAGGTACGGATGCTGGCCAACAGTGACGTTCTGACTATTAAGAGTAGCGAATTTGTACTCAAATGCTCGAGAAAGACGTCTGGAGTGTCGGTAGAGCACAACAGATGAAGCAGGGTGATTCACATGTGTGGAAACACGTAACGAAGAATGCCCAGCAAAAATGCACTCATACTAAATAAACGCGAGTTCAAGGCGTCGGAAATGTAAGGAATAGCATCAAGAACATAAAAGCCATATTGCCAATTTACCAATAATATTTCATCAATCCGATGCAATATGATGTGCACCGTTGCATACCAATAAGGATGCAACAACTGAGGCCAAGTTGAAATTATGCAAAGGGACTTAACAAAGAAACTGGGTAAACTAAATGAATGTCATTAGTGGGATCGCATGATCGATATTGAAATGTGGCTAATGTGAGTGTTGATATCAACATGTAGCTAATGGACAAATGTCAACATGTCCCACTACTGCTGGGACATCGTCTCACGAGCGAAAACTAGGAAAATAAAGTTGTACATTCTGCTATTACATCTGGTGCACTTTTTGGTAGAACGTAACTAGAGCACTATTGTATCGATATCCCTCTGTTTGGGCCACTGCCCCACAGTCGCACATATGAAAAGAAATCTCTTAATCCGTGGTTCAAATTCTCATAGAGCGTGAAAATAACAAACTTGTATCATGTCCCACGTCTTCTGGGACATATGTCCTACTCGAAATATACGAAAATACCTCCAGAAATTCGTACCTTACACACAGTGCACATGGCAAGACAAAGAAGAAAATGAACCAATTTGGCACATGTAGCACTACAGTTGGAACACCATACATATAGAAAATAAAACTACATCAGAAATAGGAAGAAACGTCTTAAAGTTCTGATTGTTTACATCTGTGCAGTAGGAGCAACAAAATGAAACACACAAGCATGTTGGGAGACTGTACAAGAGCGCTTCTCAAACAAAGTGTGAAATCCTCAAAGAAATGAATACAGAGAAAGCGAGGCCCCCTCGAGACTCAGGGCTAGAGCGCTCGCTTTCACTCACGTGGTCGCAGTTTCCAATCCTACTGGGATTGAACGGCCTCAGATTCAAGATCCGACTAGCAATTTTCCAATTTTTTCGCACGTGGGACGGTGTCCCAGCAGTAGTGGGACATGTTGACATTTGTCCATTAGCTACATGTCGATACCAACACCCACATTGGCCACATTTCAATATCGATCATGCGATCCCCTAGTGACATTCATTTAGTTTACCCACTTTCTTAGTGAGTCCCTTTGCATAATTTCAACTAGGCCTGAGTTGTTGCATCCTTATTGGTATGCAACGATGCACATCATATTGCATCGGATTGATGGAATATTATTGGTAAATTGGCAATGGTTTGCATGTTCTTGATGCTAATCCTTACATTTCCAACGCTTTGAACTCACGTTTACTGAGCGCGAGTGCATTTCTGGACATTTTTTGTTACATGTTTCCACACATGTGAATCACCCTGCTTCATCTGTTGTGCTCTACCGACATTCCAGATGTCTTTCTCGAGCATTTGAGTACAAATTCGCTACTCTTAATAGTCAGAACGTCACTGTTGGCCAGCATCCGTACCTGGCGATTATGCAATCACACACAACGGGCATGAAGATGTCCGCCATTTTGTATTTGTTCGTAGAAACCCTATCAATTCATATCCATTTAGACCAATTTTCATTTGGCAGATTATCCGGGACTCCCAACGTTCGTTTGGGGAATCCCTTGCGCGTGCATAGTAGGATTGTGAAACATGCAAAATTCAATACAGCAGGCATGACTTCTTCAGTGAAATTTTTACCCGCCCTCTTTACGTTGGATAGTTTCCGAACTATTGGCGTCCAAAAGTCATTTTCCCACGCTTTCCGGCACCTTGTAGATCCGAAAATATGTCCGATAGCCGAAAGTTCAAGAGAATTTTTTTCTTGTCTCAGTGGTAGGAATCACCTCCCGAGAGTTGTAACACTTATTTTGCAACACCCTATATATACAGGGTGTTTCAGATAAAACGTCCAGTGCTTATAAATCCGAAACGGCTGAGAATAAAAAGATTAAACAAAAACTGAGATAGGAAAATGTCATAGGGCGCATCACATGGTGTTGTTGTGGTGACCCCCAGGGCCCTCTTTCAAGGGGGCCCAGGGGCCAACTTCAAATTTTCAAATGGGAACACGTATTGAATCATACCTCATTCAATAGTACTTGAAAAACGAAACAACTTTTGTAGGAAACAATTTTCGATTTGGGCCACCGTTTTCAAAATGCCCGCAAAAAGTGGGTCCTGTATCTGATAAAACGTCAGTGCTTATAGGCCTAAATCAGAAACGTCTGAGAATAGAGAGATGAAACAAAAACTGAGATAGAAACGATGATTAAGCATATCAAGTGGTGTTGTTGTGGTGACCCTCAGGAAACTCCGTGAAGGGGACCCAGGTGACAACTTCAAACTGATACAGGACTTTTTGCGGCCATTTTGAAAACGGTGCCCCAAATCGAAAATTGTTTCCTACAAAAGTTGTTTCGTATTTCAAGGACTATTGAATGAGGTATGATTCAATACACATTCCCATTTGAAAATTTGAAGTTGGCCCCTGGGCCCCCTTGAAGGAGGGCCCTGTGGGTCACCACGACAACACCATGTGATGCACCCTATGACATTTTCCTATCTCAGTTTTTGTTTCATCTTTTTATTCTCAGCCGTTTCGGATTTATAAGCACTCGACGTTTTATCTGAAACACCCTGTATATTTTATTTCAACCCAGCAAAGCGGGTAATCGAGATTAGTAATGAACAAAAATTGAAGTTTTCTAGTTTTACTTCTCATGTTTATATCTTTTTCGCTAAAGAAAACTCACAATTGATGAAAGTGAATGATATTTTTCAACAAATTGGTGGAGCGATCATGTAGAACGAAGGAGGAAAACCCCGTAAAAACCCACAGACACGATGTTGTTCACCAGAAACACAAATAGCCCAGTATCGTACCGAATATTAAGAGTGATGCATAAAGTATGAAGAAGGACATATTAAATAGATAAGCTTTCCCCAAATACGGCGCAAACCACTCTACATCGCTGTTTGGGTCCCTTTCTGCTCGACAGCCCCCATAGTCTAACATTGAGTTGCATGTCACGTGGGAGGGAGCCACACAAACTTTCTCCATTCATATAGCACCCGTGTCGGGGCTTCCACCACGATATTATTACAATGTAAGCTTCAGCAATCTATTGAGAATTCGAGGAACTAACTACTGTTGGTCTAAAATTTGAGTGTATAGAGTAGAAAGGGTACAAATAATGTGAGTGAAAAGGGTGAAGATAGTTTTTAGTAGTCTGAACGTTTGCTTGTCGCTGTCCATTCAGGGACGGCATTTAAGAATTGTAGGGAGCAAGTGCCTCCTGAGTTTCAGAAACACATTGTTTGTAAAATAAATTGTATGCTAATATATTAATGAAAAAAGTGAGACTCTTATGTTGATGGACAGTCTTGCCCCCTCCTCCCCTGGGAAAATCTGAAATGACGCTATTATATCCACTGATGGAAAGAGAGCGCTATTAAAGAAGAAAAATAGAGATCGAGTAATGTGGAATTCTTGCATCTCTATGCATTCTAGTAGACATTTCCCTCCACACGTACTTGTATACAGTTGCTAAATTCTTATGGTCTGCTCTTTGAGAGGTCGCGGCAGAAGGTTGGAGAACAGAGAAACAGTCTAAAAAAGGCCTGGAAAATCTACTTGAGAGGGAAAAATAGAGTCACACGTATGTTATACTTTCAAATCTAAGCGTGCCCACATGAAATGACATGATATATCGCATACTTGTCCAGTTGAAAACATATAACCACACGCCAGTAATTCAGATGAAGGGATCGCCGCGTGTTGAGCTAACAGTAAGCATTGATACAGAAGACTGTGTGTACAGTAGCTCCGTCATTTTATCTTCCAAAAACGCAAACATCACCACACTGGCTTTTACAACTCAAAGCATTTGGGGGTTATCTTCTGCAAAACAAACACAGAGAAGGCTGACTCAACGCCAGGCGCTTACACTCAAAACTTAGCACTGAATACGTCATATACAGTCATTACATAAATTGCTATGTGCCTTAAAATGAACACGAAAATTAACACAGAGTATTTTGGTTGAGACTGTACATTACAAAAGCTAAAGATGGCCAGTAGCACAAACAAAAACAACTTAATCCGGATGATTTCGTATTACAACAGTCTATTAACAAGCTTTCGGAATCAGAAATACCTCGTAACTTTCTTGGTCTTTTGTAATAATTCATCCCCCTAAGTATGCTAACAACTAGATTTGAGCATGATTAGTCGACAAGTAAGTTTACCTTGTAAAAGGCCATAAA
Source organism: Thermobia domestica (assembly GCF_964235325.1). Classification (NCBI taxonomy): domain Eukaryota; kingdom Metazoa; phylum Arthropoda; class Insecta; order Zygentoma; family Lepismatidae; genus Thermobia; species Thermobia domestica. The sequence goes on from NC_137467.1 coordinate 78,790,281, forward strand.
AACTATGTTTTTGGGCATGCTGTATGTACACTCATGTCCAAAATTATTGTCACATGTCTATAAATATGGTGTTGTAGAAATATAATTTGATAATAAATTCGCCAGGTATTCTTATAATGTTAGTATGTGTATAATCGGCAAAGACATGTATTTGGCAAATTTCATGTCAAAAGAGCAGTAAATAAGAACAATAAAACGAAAATAAAACTTTCTTGTCCATTTAGCAAATTTTTGTTTTACTCATTGTATTTTTCGTATTTATATATATATTTTTTTACTGTGAAATTTAGCACAAACATACATTTTCCGATTATATACATAGTATCAGTATTAAAAGTACCCTGCAAAATCATTATCAAATTATATTCTTACAAGAAGACAGTTATAGATATGCGACAATCATTTTGGACATGAGTGTACCTACACACTAGTTAAAAATCCAAGATTTCGACCTCTCAGATCCCGTGCTAACTTCAGGTCGTTCTGGATAAAATTCTAGGAATCCGGAAAACCCTATAGTTTCTTGCCTTGAAACCCTTCGATAAGGATGATTAGTAGACATCGGATTTTTATGCACTTAAAATTCATGCAATATGCATGCAACTATGCTGTTAAGTGTGTTAAAATATGCACTTAATATGCACTAATAACACAATAAAAGGGAGCATTTTCAAACATGTATCACAGTTGTGACAAAGATTTGTAGTTGAAATATAACACCGAAATATAACTTTACCTTTTCAAGTACTTCTCTTCAGAATTTATTTTTGACATTTACAATTGTACCGTGTCATGCGAAAACGAACTAAGCGCCAATTTCATACTTTCAAGAAAAATACGTTTAAAGGTTGATGTCCAGCATTAGGGTAGCCGTAATCTAAAGTGAAATTATGTTTCTTTTTTTTGGAAAGGTGTTGGTTTTCCTCTCTTTTCGATTGTGCAAAACGTTCTAATGCTTATCAGGAACCAATCGTCGCATTTACGTGGATTTTCAAAATTTGGCGCTTAGTTCACTTTTGCATAACACGGTACAATTTATATACTTCTAACTTTTCAAAATCCACACAAATTAGATTAAAATACATTAAAATAGATAAAAAAAGTGATACAAGAACACGATCTCTTATTTTTCTTTACATTTGTTTTTTGGAGCATATTTACTTTATAGGATCCTCACTTTTCTGCAAGTTTCCACTGTACAAAAAAAAAAAAAAAAAAAAAAAGATAATTTACTCTTTCTCGTATTTAGCCTTATAGTATATCACAAGATGCTTGTTTCATTTTTTCGTGTCAGTTTTTGATACTTGTAGCTAGAGATGTAAATGAGGCGAACTTTTCAGGCGAACTTTCATTTTCGAAAGTTCGTTTCCGAACTTTTCATAAGCAACTTTTCCCGAACTTTCGCTTTCATATATTTACTAATTAGCGACACTCATTTTTATAATAACTTATTCTGAACATAGTGTGATGACTGCGAGCTAGCTATGTGTTATACAGTATGAGTTATTTGCACCATAATGATACAAGATGAACCGATACATATTGACATTATACATGATATGGATAAACACGTAAAACACATTATTGTAACTGAATCAGTGCTTTCCACAAAGAAAAAATATTAAATAAAATGATTAATTTTGTATTGGTAATGCATGAGTTTATGATATAAACTTGTTTGTGCAAGTCAAATTTAAGTTTTCGGTTGTCAGCATCATGTAAAATTGAAGGTTTCTGCCGAAAACATACTGTTTTATGATATAGGCTTGAAATTTGAAATACATGATGGTAACACTCCGTAACGTCTTTTGAAAAAAATGTGACAATTATGTACTATTAGAAAGAGAAAAAACCTTTATTACTTTTTTATGTACTATAAATTTATGTGAGAATTATGTACTATAAATTTACTTCGATTTTTAATATACCCATGTTATATACTAAAATGTCTGTAATTTTACAGGGATTTTTTAAATGGACAATTTTTTAAAAAATGAGCCGAACTTTCGGCGAATTTTTCAAGTTTGAACTTTTCATGAAATTTTCCAACACTACTTGTAGCCATAAAATGACCTGTTAAAATCAGTAGATGTTACTGGACAATATTTATAGAGAGGAGCAAGTTTAGTATCTATATTTTTTGGTAAGTTAAAATTTAAACTTTGAAGGTATTTTCCCATGACTTCAATTGTTTTGTAGTCGGAGTTTCTGGCAATAACATCTGTCAATTTATTTTCCACAGAGAGCCCGAATTTACCAGGAACTGACTGGAGCTTGAACTGAACTTCATCAACTAGAGCTAAGCATTCACTGAGGGGCAGCATTCCTCGCCTCTCTTATTTCTGAATTGATGTCGAATGATATTACAATGTCTTTATCATTATCAAATTTCTCTTAACGTCCTGGCAATTATAAGCGTCTTTGTTCTGCTCTTCGGTTGGTAGCATTATTGGTCTTCCACAAACTAAGCAATCTTCCCATACATAAAGCCGTTCTGTTGCATAGACATGTAAATGCATTGAAAATACAAACTAAAACTGGGTTTATTACCATGCTATAAGCATACATCTGAAATAAAAGCTTATAGAATATGATAAATATGCTCTAACCTCTGTAATATGCAATTATATGCACTATTAAACTTCAAATTCGAGTTGTATTTTTGTTGTTAGAAATCCCTATCAAGTTTACCAGAGATGTACATAAGCAAACAAAACACGCATTTGCTTAAAAATCCGATGTCTAATAAGAAACAAATGATTTTGACAACAGGAGCATTTTGCTATTATTGCATGTTATAAATTTTTCTAAACCTCTTAGGTAAAGAAGTACAGAAGACAGAAAAAAAGTAAATTGTGATTTTCTAAATCAGGGACTAATGAATCCAAAATTTTTGCAATCATTATCCATCATCCGATCATTTCATTATCTATTATCCGATCTTTCAATCATCCCATTAATCTTTTATCTAATTATACATCCTTCAATCATCGCCTATTTGTTAAATCAATTAATCCAAACTTTTTCAATGCACTGTGGGTCTTTACGAAAGACACTATTTTCTCTCTTCTAAAAAGAAGACAAGAAAACAAAAATAATCTATTCTTTAACCTTATTTCAAAATAGCAGAAAGCTACAAACCTATATATTCCTATAACCTAACTCTGATAAAGATAGTAAGAAGAATCACGTAAAACTTAAATAAGTGCCCCCGTATTTTAAAACAGCATCGGATTGACTCATGGGCATCCGAAGAGAATTTTCTAGGGGGACCCATCTCCCTGGTTGTTATATTACGTTTGGTATTTTTTTTATTTGTATTAAGAAAATGTTACGAATTTTATACATGTTGGTAAGCCAGGGGAGCCGTGGCCCTCCTCCCCTCTTTGGGAGCCCATGGATTGATTCCATTAACTGATTCGGGAGAGATAATTGCTCTATCTACTTTATTTTTTAAAAAATGGTTTCGTTCAAGAGTTGTGTGGACAAAAAAAAAAAAAAAAAAAAAAAAAAAAAAAAAAAAAAAAAAAAAAAAAAAAAGTAGAGAAGTAACTCAATATTCTTAATTTGAACGGTATTGACTCCATTTTCAAACACGAAAAAGATAAAAAGATATTTGTTCTAGCTGTCTATTGCAACAACAGAATTCAAAAATTCGGTTCGTTCAAGAGTTAGCTACCATATGGACTAACGGAAGTATAAAGTATCCCAATATTCTTAATCTACAAGGATTTGACTCCATTAACAAAAGTCGGTAGAGATAATTGCTATAGCTGTCTATTGCAAAGAAACAGAATTTAAAAATTCAGTTTTATTTAGGAGCTATTGTGTGGAGGAAGGCACTAATAGCACAATCTTACAAGTCTCATTAGAGCGATCAATCGATTCCAAGTGGGGACACTCGGTCGGAAAAATGTAAAAGCTTATTCAGTCCAGGCATCCTGAGTGAGGGTTTCCTCATTCACACAGACGAATTCCGGGATGGTACCTAGAGTACGTTTGTTTTATCTTGGCACGCTTCCCGCCTAAAGGATGGATCTGTCTGCAACGCGTTTTTGCCACGCCGCAGTTAAGTTGCGAGTTCAATACGCTAGAAAACAAAGCAAAATGCCACACCACTTACAAGTCACTGTAACACTCTTGTTCGCGTGTGGCAACTAAGCACTTCAAATACCCGTCAAACACCAATGACCTCATTTAACTAGCTGGCTGACAACTAACGTCACCTACACGACAAAGCCAATAAGACGCCTATTGGATCAAAATATTCACGTGATTGCTAGCAGAAAGTACTTTAAAAGCCAACCAAGGGCACTGGCGGGAAGCGTGCCAAGATAAAACAAAGACAAGATATATGTTCCAGCCCGCTTCCTTCTTCCCGAATCCTTTCTTCCCTTTCTCTTCTCGGATTGTATGATCGCCGAGGAACGTCCCGTGATGGGCTAACATGGCAATAGATACCGACAGCCCAGAAATCTGATCCTAATCCTAATCCTAAGCCTCACTAGCGTTATCCAAATAATTGAGGACTCGATTAGACAACTTTTCCGGCGGTTGGGCCTACTATGACTTTTGAAATGAAATGAAATGAAATCTTTGAGTTTTACGTCCCACGATTATGCCGGTCGGGAAAAGGAGACATTGATGAGAAGAAAATGAATGAAATGGTAGAATGAAGAAAGTGGGAGGAAACGGAAGAGCCCCGAGCAAAACCCACGCACACGGTGTTTGTCTACCACAAGGTTCACTTGGCGTGAGATGGGATCGAACCCAAGACTCCATGCACCAGAGGTGAACGCTCTATCACTGAGCCACTGCGGCCCCTTATTAAGACTTTTGTTTAGTAAAATGTGAAGAATCGAAACATCACAAATTTAAAAAAAAATTAACAACTGAAGAAACTTTTCCGTAAGAAAAGTGCGAAGTTCTTTGGTTGAATTTACCTCCTTGTACCCGCTCATCCTTGAACGATTTCAACCGTAGCTAGTATACTTCTAATACAGCTAAGAATCTTTATTGTTATGCTCAGTTGTAATTAGTATTTAACAATTTCAATTAATTATAGATTGTGGTTGAACTATGTTTCTTCTGTTAATGCTATACCAAAATGTTGTGTGCATTTTTTTTATGAAGGTTGAGAATATAATACATTTATTTATTTTTTTAAATAATGTTAGCACGAACTCCCCAACTAATGTTAGCACGAACTCCCCAAAAGGTTACGCTTTTATTTGAGGTGTTTACTTATGATTTGTATGCACTATTTCAACACCGACAACGAAAGATCAATGAGTAATTATAATTTCATAATTTTATGGTGTTGGTGGTTAATTTTCTACCACAGTAAATTCTTCTTTAGCATAGAAATTTCCTCACCATTCTAGGCAATATAGGAATTTCTATCTCATCTAAGAATAACGGATATTCTTATCTTAGAGAAATCAGTGGTGGATAGTTCGTTAGACTAAATAGAAGGATACTGTTGAAAGTGAAGCGGTTTAACTCTATCGAAGAGATCCAAGTGAATTCGAAACAGTTCTTGTACGTGTGTGCTATACTGGGCACACTTCCAAAAATGCGAAAATTCCTGGGATCGTTACGCAGAAACTCAAACGAGAATTTAAGAAGAAAAAGTTAAGTTAACCTTTATAATTTTAAAATTGAAGCTATTTTGTCTCAAAAAGGTATTGTGAAAAATCATGTCTCGTCTCGGACAGTGACTATTTTGTCTCAAAAAGGTATTGTGAAAAATCATGTCTCGTCTCGGACAGTGACTATTTTGTCTCAAAAAGGTATTGTGAAAAATCATGTCTCGTCTCGGACAGTGACTATTTTGTCTCAAAAAGGTATTGTGAAAAATCATGTCTCGTCTCGGACAGTGAACATGTTTTTATTAAGTTTTATCTCGTATCTCGTCACGAAAATTGTATTGTCTTATGGTGAACCTTAATACTATCATACTTTACCTGAAAAACTATATCTGAAAGTTGCAAAATTACTTTAAAATGTAAAAATAGTTTAATGTAGAGATCAGTGAGTGCAAATTTTTGTGCATAGTTTTCGAGAAAATCAATTATTCTTGCAAACCTAATAATTGATGCTGTATCGACGGACACGTACCCCCAAAAATTTATTTGGTGGAGTTCAAAACTTATCGGAGGTTGTCCACATTCAATATGAAGATAAGTTATATTAAAATTTGTAAAATTACATCTAGAATTAGAATAAATTTACAGAAAAACTCGGAATTTCGTGGGGTCTGGACATCTAGAGCAAATCTCCTGCGTACTTCCTTTTGTACCGACCACCAAGTTATGTTTTAAGATGAAACTAATATAGAAGTACACTCTTACCAATCTTTTCATTATGAGACTAGAAAGATGACAGCATGCAGTTTGTTTAATGAGATTTAACCATAATTTTGATTAAAACATGTAGTTTCTTTAATGAGATTTAACCATAAATTTTGATTAAAACATGTAGTTCCTTTAATGAGATTTAACCATAGAAATAAATTTTGTTTAAAACATGCAGTTTGTTTAATGAGATTTAACCATAAATTTTGATTAAAACATGCAGTTTGTTTAATGAGATTTAACTATAAATTTTGATTTAAACATGCAGTTTGTTTAATGAGATTTAACCATAAATTTTGATTTAAACATGCAGTTTGTTTAATGAGATTTAACCATAAATTTTGATTAGAACGTGCAGTTTATTTAATGATATTTAACCATAAATTTTGATTAGAACTTCCAGTTCGTTTAATGAGATTTAACCATATATTTGATTAACTCTTAAAGCTTAATTTATATTTAATTAAAATATTGTCTAGTTTTTCTGTTATTATTCCTCAATGGTACATCCGATCGGGACATGCGACCTCTTACGTCACTCAGAGAGAGTGCTGTCTCGAATCACCATGTCAACTTTGGTGAAGAACGGTTTAGGTACCTCGGAGATCCAGTTTTTCTGTTGTTATTCCTCAATGGTACGTCCTATCGGGACATACGACCAGTTACGTCACTGAGCGCGCGCTCTCGAATCACTATGTCAACTTTGGTGAAGAACGGTTCAGGTACCTCGGAGATCCAGTTTTTCTGTTGTTATTCCTCAATTGTACGTCCGATCGGAACATACGACCAGTTACGTCACTGAGCGCGCGCTCTCGAATCACCATGTAAATTTTTGTGAAGGACGGTTCAGACACCTTGGAGATCCAGTTTTCCTGTTATTATTCCTCAATGGTATGTCCGATCTGGACATGCGACCAGTTACGTCACTGAGCGCGCGCTCTCGAATCACTATGTCAACTTTGGTGAAGAACGGTTCAGGTACCTCGGAGATCCAGTTTTTCTGTTGTTATTCCTCAATGGTACGTCCGATCGGGACATACGACCAGTTACGTCACTGAAGGCGCGCTCTTGAATCACCATGTAAATTTTGGTGAAGGACGGTTCAGACACCTCGGAGATCCAGTTTTCCTGTTATTATTCCTCAATGGTATGTCCGATCGGAACGTGCGACCAGTTACGTCACTGAGCGCGCTCTCTCGAATCACCATATCAAGTTTGGTGAAGAACGGTTCAGATACCTCGGAGATCAGGTTTTCCTGTTATTATTCCTCAAGGGTATGTCTGATCGGGACATACGACCTCTTACGTCACTCAGAGCGCGCTGTCGAATCATCATGTCAACGTTGGTGAAGAACGGTTCAGGCATCTCGGAGATCCAGTTTTTCCGTATTATTCTTCAATGGTACATTCGATCGGGACATGCGATCTCTTACGTCACTGAGCGCGCGCTCTCGAATCACCATGTCAACTTTGGTGAAGAATGCTTCAGGCACCTCGGAGATACAGTTTTTCCGTACTATTCTACAACGGTACGTTCGATCGGGACATGCGACCTCTTTCGTCACTCAGAGCGCGCTGTCGAATCATCATGTCAACGTTGGTGAAGAACGGTTCAAGCACCTCGGAGATCCCGTTTTTCCGTATTATTCTTCAATGGTACGTTCGATCGGGACATGCGACCTCTTACGTCACTGAGCGCTCTCTCGAATCACCATGTCAACTTTGGTGAAGAATGCTTCAGGCACCTCGGAGATACAGTTTTTCCGTATTATTCTACAACGGTACGTTCGATCGGGACATGCGACCTCTTTCGTCACTCAGAGCGCGCTGTCGAATCATCATGTCAACGTTGGTGAAGAACGGTTCAGGCATCTCGGAGATACAGTTTTTCCGTATTATTCTTCAACGGTACGTTCGATCGGGACATGCGACCTCTTACGTCACTGAGCGCTCTCTCGAATCATCATGTCAAATTCAGTGAAGAACGCTTCTCGAAGAAGTATCCGGATGAACGAACGCCTAAGTCGAGTAAAGCGGAGCTTCTATCCAAGAAATTTTCTTAATAAAGTAACAACATAAATACAACTTTAATAACCCAAAGTGAAGACATTTTAACGTTTTAGAAGTAAACAATTGAAAAACAGAATTCGTACAATTTTATTTAAGATTCATTTTGAGACTAAACTATGGTAAATTATACAAAAGTAAATTTCAAAAATGGCCACAAGGATTACTCATGTTAATTAACAACGTGGATCACATGATGCTCAAACTCATGCTGTGATGCAGTTAGGAATCTGTATTTCAACCTCAGTTCTGGTGGAAGAGAACCCAAAACCTCAATATCACTGAAGCATTCCATGAATAATATCAATTCTTCTTCATTTTGTGTGAAGAATTGTCCACTGACCCAAAATATCTTCAAATTCGGTCTTGGTGTTACTTCTAAAATTCTCGGTATAAATGTCTCCCATCGATTGACAATGTTGCGTACTTGAATACACGTAAGTGAAGGCGCACTTGACAGAAGACATATTAATATATCTTCGGAAACGTTCGTCTCCAAACGAGCGCTCTTTAGGTACGGTACAATGCAGATATCATCAAGGTAAATCGGCGGTGAAATCATTTCATCAGTTTTCAAGTTAAGTGTTTCCAAATTGTTACAATACATGAAAATCAAACCCAAATCAATGACGATGTTGTTGGGAAAATCTCTTTCATAGGTTAGGGATAAATTCTTTAGGTTTCCTCCTTTGTTTGTGATATATTGGAAAATAATACCATGCAAAGTGTCAGGCGTTGAACATAATTTCACCTTCAAAGACGAAAGAGAGTTTAAACCATCCAAAGTGTTTATTTCGTTATCTATAGTTCGAAATTCAATATCTTCCAGTTTGGGACACAGAACTTGTAAGTAGTTATATATATTTTTGGATAATACTTCCAAGTTTAATTCTTTTATTTGTAACTTTCTGCCGTCGTAATTCTCAGGAAAACTCCACTGTTTGGTTCGTAAATGATTGAACAAGGATTCCAAATTTGTCTCGAAGTGTTCCAAATTTTCAAACATTTCCGCTATTACTAGTAAGCCTCGATATGTTGTTTGTGAAGCAGTAAATGTTAGATGTTTCATAGAGCTACAAAGAGAAGATTTTACTCTTGAAAATGTTTTCAGTTTGCCATTTTCATCAGGAATAAGGTCTGAAGGAGATAACATTTTGCATATGGGCGGGAAAATGTTTGGAAGCCTCCAGAATGCACTCTCCCATTCTTCATTATCACTTTCGCCCTCGTTCTTCTCTGCATCATCAAAAACAACATCTTGTCCTTCTATCGCTAGTTCATTGTCATTTTGTACTATGTTTAGTGTCAGGAAGGTGAGTCCGATATCTGATATGGGAGACATTGACACATCCATCACCTCTAGCTGATGACATTCGTGGCCAATAACTTCCATCATTTCATCTGTGCAAACACGGTGCAAAGTTAAATGCGTTAACTCACGAGCAGATTTTAAAGTTGCTTTAAGTAGGTTGTAATCTATTGAACTGAGAGTAATATGGGAATAGGAGGAGTTTGTGTGCAGCTTGAGGGACACCAAAGAAGATCCATATTCGTTAACTAATTCCATCAATCTTGTCAGATGATTTGTGTTGAAAATGGGGGTTAAGTGTACATTCAGGTTTGGCATTCCTGTCGATGCTAAAATTTCCAGAAGATATAATATGGAAGGATAAGAACGGTAAGGATCATGAATGAAATGATGAAATATATGTATCCGTTCAAATATTTTAAATGCACTGTCTATCAGCAATGTTTGTACTACTTTTGATGCTTTTCCAAAATATTCTCGTATATCCTGCCTGTGATTATAGAAAGTGACCACATCTTCACATGATTTTGGTTTATTTTGGAGAATCTGCCGCACTAGTTGAGTACATAACAATGATTGGAGTGGCGGAGGAAATTTCCTAGAAGGAGCCATTCCAAATCCTAAAATATTAAGATTATATGGTTATTATATTATCTGAATGATATCACACTTTATTAACAAAGAAATTTGACATCGTTGTAATATGTATACAGTATAAGCAAGATTTTCCGTTTTAAATTATATTACTTTTACATTATATCAGGCCCATATTTATAAATTGTACGCCCCTGTGCTCTAAATAATTTTCCGCCCCGGAAATGACCAATATTAGAGTTGAATTCAGGGTGCGAAATCCCGGGGGGGGGGGACGGGAGGGATTTCCCCCCACCAAAAAATTTACACTTGCTTTTCCCCCTCACCAAAATCTGTAAGGGGGGACAACTTAACACGAAAATATAAGTAGGTCTATAAAGAAAATTTTCAGACAAACAATAATTTTAAATGCATGCTGTTTTAAAAAAAACGTAGTTTATATGTAAAAGGAGCAGGTGTTTAACTTTTTCGGTTGTTTGGTTGTTGACGAGATGAAGACCTTTATTCTCTAGCGTACCAGTTGCGTGCAAAATTGGTAAAATTTCTCAAACAGATTGTTTTTCAATTTCAGTGGACGAACCTACAAACAGGTTTGCGGATAAGCAATTGCCGTTATATGAACATATGTGGATGAAGAAAATAAACCTTGTTGTCGTTTTTATAAATTAGTGCCTGTAGAAAATGCCGATGCAAAATCCCTTAAAGAGAAAATTATTCAAGCATTTTCCGAAGATGGCATAAATATTTTTAATCTTAAAGAAAAACTGGTTGGATTTAGTTCGGACGGGGAATGCATTGTTTACTGGGAGAAACGAAGATGTTGCTGCTCAAATTAGAAGAAATGTCAACCCGTGCCTAATTAGCGTACACTGCATGGCACATCGAATTGATCTTGTTTCTGAAAGAGTTTTTGGTGTTGTGAATGCTGTTCACAACTTTGCATGTTTGTTAGGCGAACTTTACCAGGTGTTCAGTAAGTCATCTACAGCTGCAACACTTAAAAGTATCGCGACAGTCACAGATGCCGCAGGACAAAAATTTGAACGATTACAGTGGTTCGGATTTCACCTTAAACTGTAAGTCCACATTTCATAGCCTCACTGCTGAAAAGGGTGATTAAACTTAAATCAGCAAATCAATCGTATTATAGTGTTTGTGCTGTTATTTTCTAAAGTTTAACGTCCTATGAATATTCACCACGGCTAAGGAAAACGGTCATGATGAGATGAATTACAATGGTTGATTAGGATAGTGGAAGGAAGCGAGAGGACCCCAAGAAAACCCCCACACAATTGTTTGTATACCACAAGCAGAATTTGGCGCGAGCTAGGATCCAGCCGATGATTCCACGCACCTGAGGTGAGCGCTCTACCACTGAGGCAACACGTCTTTTTGTTGTCTATCAAGTATTTGTATTGAAATCATTATTTATAATAATATATTCTTGCTAATAATACAATATAGATACATAGTATTATTTAGACTTACAAGGGTGACCGTATATCTGAACGACCAAACTGAAACACTACGTACGTAGCGAAGAAACGAGAATTTCATAAATAATGATAAAAACTATACTCTGACTCTACAGCTCATGAGGATCTATGGCTTGCCAGGTGGAGCGCTTCAAGTTAGTAGTTCTAATGCTTGGTTAGGACATCGGTTCTCAGGGACTATTATTTCTGACTTATATATCTCTACTGCTATTTTCGCGAATGTAATCTTCAATATAATGGTAAACACAAGGGTACTGTGCTCCCACTAGAGTCTAACCCTGGACCATACGCACCAAAGTGTATATTAAATGCAGTAGATAAGTTACCAATTTTGGTTAAATGAATAAATAACATTAAAGTATTTTTAAATAACAATTACAACTAGTTTGAACATTTATTATTATTATTATTATTATTATTATTATTATTATTATTATTATTATTATTATTATTATTAATAATAATAATAATAATAATAATAATAATAATAATAATAATAATAATAATAATCCATTAATATTTCAATTTTTTGGAGGCTCCACGAAGCATTAGTGTGGATCGCTGAACTTCTTCCCCCCCACCATTTTCAAATGATTTCGCACCCTGGTTGAATTCATAAATTTTGGGGTCGCTGAGATGAATAGTGACAGTTTTAATCCAATTCAACTTCAATGTTATATTCCACTCCTCAGGGAGAGGCGAGATTTTAAAAGTAATCTAACATGACAGATATTAGTGTTGGATTCATAGTTTTCGAGGTCGCTGAGTTTAACGAGATTAGTTTTCATTATGCTCAACTTCATCCTCACCCCTTGGGGTGGGGTGGGAGAGGATGACTTTTTAAAAATAATCTAATAAGCTAGCTAATTAGTAAGTACTATAATCAGAACGAAATTAATTACATTAGCATATTTTCTCGCACTTGCGCGGAATTTTAGTTTTAAATATTACTTTATTGTGAATCTTAGAAAGATCCAAAATTTTGCCGCCCCCTAAATTCTGCCGCCCTGTGCTAGAGCACAGAATAACACTTACCTAAATACGGGCCTGCATTATGTTAGTTAGAACATTCTTTTTTTTTTTTTTTTTTAAAAAAAAAGGAAAATGTTTGTTGGATTGACAGAAATCAAGTAATTTGAAAGTCTATACGTATTCAACATTTAATCAGTAAACATCAGTAGTGCTGTCAATCGTAATGAAACTTCCGTTTTGAAGGAAAATTTAGCTCCTATTTGCTGAACAGAAAAAAAAAGAGACAAATCGGATGGAATAACGCAGGGAAATTTTAATGTGTGAAAACCTGCTTTAGTTTGGTAAAAAGGAAAATGTGGAAAATTGGGTGCAGTACTGCAGGGAATTTTTAGCGTGTAAAAACTTTATTTTGTTTGCTCAAAAGGAAGAGTGGGAAATCGGATGGAGTAATGCGGGGAAACCCTCAATGTTTAAAATTTGCTTTCGTTTCAAAATGATTTTCTTATAGAGCTAATGTGTCGTTTAAATTGTACTAACGAGTTCATCATTGCGTGAAAATGTACCTGACATTATAAACAATACTCAAATGCATTGCGTTGTGAGAGATGACGATGTGAATACGTGCAGAAATAAATATCTAAAGCAGTGATAGCCAAACCGTCGATCGCGAGCGCATTTCCTAACTTGGATAGTTTGATATCATATTTACTAGAAATGTAAGTTTATAGGCAATAAACAAATGTAAGATTTGTTTTTGGTAGTTCTTTTGGTTCAGTGGTAACTGACACTAGGATTTAAAGACGGTACGGTAGCTCTGTGGCTTAATAAGTTTCGAAACCACTGATCTAGAGAGTAAGTTTTCTAGTGGACATGAATACTGACAAAACAGAAGACCAGGGCCGGATTTAGGGGTGGGTGTGCATCGGAGCACATGCACCCCTTCACTGTAAATATAGACTATCTAAAACAGGGATGCAAATAAGCAATAAAATTTTACTAGCCCAAATAAAAAAAGCTACTAGCCCACATGCCACAATAGAAATCATTTACTTACCTTCGGTATGATAATAAATACTCGCCCGCACCGATGAAACATTCGCCGCGGGCGAGCGGTTATTTGCACCCCTGATCTAAAATGAGATCCTAGCAGGGAAAAAGCAACATTTTCCAAAACTTTCTGCTGTCATGTGTCTGTTTGAGGCTTAAAAGAAAGCTTAGTTTTGCAAAAGCAATAGTTTAAGTCGATTTTCTGAAGGTTGAAGGAAAAGGATTCACTGAATAAAGAAATATACCTCATTCACATCACAGAGACCTAAACGCATTTAAAAACTTAAAAATTTAAATCAAATGTAGTGGTAGTTATTGGTGCATCCCCCTTCAAGAAATCCTGGATCCGGCCCTGCAGAAGACCTTGTTTCCTTCCCTTGGAAAAGACGCAGTAAAGTACACAGAAATCCTACAAATCTCCATGTGTCAGCACATGATAATTTTCATGAACTACACGCTTCTTGCATCAAATTTAGGACTGGTATTTGAAATCTTTCAGTTTTACGTCTAACGGTTATGCCGGATAGGATAAGGAGACGGTGATGATGAGAACTGAATGAAATGGTGGAATGAAGAAAGTGGGAGAAAACGGGAGAACCCCGAGGAAACCTACACACAAGGTGTTTGTCTATCACAAAGTTCACTTAGCGCGAGCTGGGATCGAACCAGGGACCCCATGCACCAGAAGTGAACGTTCTACCACTGAGTCACCGCGGTCCCAAATTTAGGAGTTTTATTTGACTCGAAACTAATTTGGAAACCTCATTTCCAAAAACTGGCATTCGAAGCAACCAGCAAACTAAATATTTTATGCCGTCTGACTGGCACAACCTGGGAGCTAAATGCCGAGTTATTACTAAATACTTACAAAGCGTTCTTAGGGCCTGTATTAGCTTTTGATCACATTGTCTGGTGTCATGCCTCACCTACAGCACACGAAAAACTTGCAATTCTGGAACGTCATGTTATTCGCCTTGCAAATCGTTTTAAATTACTGTATCCACATTACCTGTCATATGAGCACGTCAATTTTCCCAGCACCATTAATAATTTTTCTATCTTTAGGGTACGATATATACACTCCACTCTCGAATTACCACTTCTCATTCTTTTTATCCTGATACGTTACGAATTGCTGGCCTTACGTATGCTCCGTGTAAATGTCTTTACTCGCCGCTTAACAACTAGCACAACAATATATATTCATATGTCAAATTTGAACGCACCAGAAAGAGAGAGAAATTTGCCACTTACATCATTAACGAACATCTACCTCATATCCTAACATCTTAACACCTGTTTTCACTCATAAAAAACGTTGGATTTCCATCACTTCTCCATCAGTATCGAGTCGCTCCGAAACAGAATATCTAATCATCATGTGTTTGAACTAACAAATCCATTGTGATTGTGGTGTGAATGCACTTTATTCCATCTATCCATAATATAATGTAAGTTATTTACAACTTCAGAGCATTTTTATACTGTATACCTTCTTATTATCTTTCATATCCAGCACCTTAACACGTTGAATGTATATTTGTATTTACGGGTATTTATTTCCTCACTATTATTGTTATTATATTATTTTCATCAGAATCAATGTGTACTTTGTACTTTTTGTTAAATATTGGTCTTTTACTTATAATTACACTTAGACCAGTAACAATTGTTTCAAAATCCTTAAAATATCTCTTAACATATATGCCAAAGAGAGAGCGTAACCTTCTAATGGCTGGGGGTTGAAATCTCTTCTCTAGAAGTTTACGTTCTAAAAGTGATAATTTTATACCGTTACCTCCTCACTTAAGAAAAAAGAATGCTAAAGTCATAATAGTAAGGATGTACCTTTCCAATACACTGAATTTTAAATGAAATGCGATCCTTTTACTGAGCCAATTGTTCTAACGAAACAAAAGGTTTGACGAATCGCTGACGAATAATACAATTATCAATATTACTATCTAAATTGGTTGCATTTAGCATGGTCACTAGCATAAGGTGTGTATTAAAAACAACATTCTGATGGTGTTCGTATTTCTGCGTTTATTCGTTCATCCACCTGATTCTTTAGCACCAGGTCTAATTTAATGGCATAACACGGCTCTCTGCGAAACAGGTAACTATGAGCCTGTGTTAATCGCAACACCGGATTCCTGGTGTTGAAGTAACACGCGAAAGTGATAGTACGTAGTCATGCTGTCATGCTGAGACCATAGGCCTGTGATAAAATTGAGTTATATTAAGGCCACTGCTTTAGGTTATGCAGTCTTACAGCATAGAGTGTCTGAACATATCGTAATTCAAGTTATGTTGAGCGTATTTCGTCAGTGAAACGAGCAAACTGTATTGCAAACTATATTTTAAGTGTGAATTTGGTTTGAGATTTAGACGGATAATATTGTATATTTCTATCTTAGGCGAATTAGTAAAATTATAAATATGAGCTAGTTAGAACAACCTAATTTACTTTATTTCGTTAAATTTTGTTAGCTGATACTTCGTTAGGTGATAGTTTGTTAGTTGACACTTTTAGCCGGATACTGAATGTCAATTACTTATTTTCTGAATAAAACTGTTAGCGATACTATAAATGGAATGTGGGGTCAGTGGAGTAGAAGCAGACAAAGTATTCTACAGGTACCGTTAGGTACTATAATTAATATAGAAAGTACTGGGCTGTGTTGGCAGCCGGTTGGGTTAGGTTATTAGGGTTTGTTGACCTGTTTACGTGTATTGGAAAGTTGTTATATTTCTGTTTTTAGTTGTGCTGACATGGAAAGGTCTTTTTTGAGTTTGTATACGTGTCTTTCTATACTGGCTATTTTTAAAAATAATAATAATAATGGAAAATTGAATTAAATCTGTTGATACGTCATTCTGAGAGAATATTTTATTCGTTCACATGTATAACATGTTGAACAATATGTGATAGAATAAAAAAAGAAAATGAAATATTTGAGTCCCACCTGTTAGGCTAAAGGAGATGATGATTGTTAAAAATAAGAAGGTGAGAACACTTATAATGTGTGATACGCACTGGAATCGAACCCGGAACCCTTAGCAACAGTGGTGAACACTGTATTGTACTGTGAATAAACCTGGTACCCTTAGCACAAGAGATGAACGTTGCATTGTACGGGGAATGAATATGGGACCCTTAGCACAAGAGATGAACGTTGCATTGTACGGGGAATGAATATGAGACCATTAGCACAAGAGGTGAACGCTGTATTGTACTGGAATTGAACCCCTGGTTCTTAGCAACAGAGGTGAACAATACATTGTATTGAGAATGAGCCTGGAACCCCCAAGCACCAGAGATGAACGTTGCATTGTACGGGGACCCTTAACACCTGTGGTGAACGCTGTATTGTACGGGAATTGAATATGGGACTTTTAGCACCAGAGATGAATGCTGTATTGTACGGGGACTGAACCCGGGACCCCCAAGCACCGGCGATGTATATTGTATTGTACTGAGAATTATTGCAATTCTCACATGTAAATTGGCGAGAAAAAAAAAATATATAGGAAATACGAAGTCTGTGTATGTATGATTGAATGCTTTATTTATTTTGTTAATATTCATCGTTTTTTATTCCTTATAGTTAACTCCGTGTTTACAGCCAAGTTTGAAATACGGAGCGAGTGAATTGTTCTTCCGTCTCTTACAGAAGACTAGCTTAGAATGCCATTACTTCCGGGTCGTTGCCTCACACGCTTTCACCTTGCTCCCGATAGAACTATGACTTGTGACACGCATGTATAGAGTGTCAATGCACTTTCTAATTTTTATTTCCGCTTGTACTGGAATAACCTTAGACACTTTCTCCCTTGACCATGAGAAAACTGTCTGGCAACATACTGAAATATTTTTCCATTAACGATGGTTGTTACAGCGATAGTTATCGGCAGTGATGAAGAAGACAGATAGAAATTTTATGTTTCTTCCCCCTTTAAAAGATGTTTTGGGACAAACACGTAAATGTATTTTTGTGGCAATATCTGATTTTGGCAGAATATCTAATATCTGATGAACATGTAAGCATTTTTCCTTAATTAGATGAAAACCGTACATAGACTGTCCTGAATGTCGATACCCTGTCTGAATGAGATTTCTCCAGCGGTTGACGAACTTGAAAATAAGAAATTTTTAGATTTCTCGCTGTGGCAATGAATAAACAATGTTAGCGGACCTTATTTATTTATTTATAATTAATGAAATCGGGTTGAAAACCCGCTGAAAAACATGATGCTTGGGGGAGGGACATAATGAAATCCTTATATATATATAGTATTGAAATAAAGTTTGTTATTATTGTTTTTACACAGTTCCATAGTGTGTGTGTGTTGAACTTTTTCGTCAGTGATTTTAACAGAGCGAAGTCTGATTTTTTAAGGTGAGAACTTTTTAAATGTCATGTATTATTCACTTCATTATAATTAAGTAAATAATACACGATTTGCTTCTGAGAAACATTATTGGGGGAATAAACCTACGACCATTTTTTGTAATTATGCAAGAGGATAAGCTTTGTGATATACTGAAAACGCTTGAAATGTAATTGCGATTTTCGATTACTAAAGTTATTATTATTATTATTATTATTATTATTATTATTGCATTCTTTTATGCTTCTTATTTTTATATTCTCCTTTCTTATAGAAAGTCGTAAGACCAGCTACGCTGTAAACTTGTAAAATAAATCGTTTGTTACACAAGCTCGTTTTTTAAATATTTTATTGGATCATTTGCTCTTTTTTTTGTTCAATCACTTCATATTTTTACGGATCGTATGTTATACATACTCTGCTTATGTATTGGATCGTTTGCGGTGCAAACTAATTGTTAAAATAGATTGTGAACGTTTTAAAATTGGTGTTATTTATTGGGTCGTTTGCGAAGCAAACTCAGAACACTTGTAGAGTTTTATTTGCTTAATTATAGGATGCTTAATTACAATATGTTTGATTCATTTGTTACGATTTTTAACTGTTATACCGATCACTTTAAATCAGTTATACCTAATATATATATATATATGTACGTTGTACAGATGGGACTTGAACTGTTTAAGTAAGCTCATTTGTCAATAGATGGCATACTACTACGCTTTGGTAATATAGCTGATAATCTTTTAGGAACGCAAATGTTTGAACTAAGACTAGTATTTGCAGAAAGAAAGAAATGTTTTAGTTTTGGGGGGAGCGCTTTTCCCCTAACATTATTGTGTTTTAATAGTAAATATTACTGAATGTTAGTTATTTGCGTGGATGGTAGTTACATAACGCATAGAATAGCTTTAATGTCAAGAAAGAAAATTTTACGGAACCCCCTAAATACATTGGTTATTGAACACTGTCTTTTGACTTGAAAACCTGTTGTGTATCCGCGAAGCAAAATGAAATGATGTACTCCTATTTGTACCATGATCCTCAATGAAGGGGGTTTTGCCTGCCAGATAGATTGCCTAAATTTTAACAGTATTATCTTATAGCAAAAAGAGAATTATGTATGACTATTTGTAGTATATTTTACAAGTAACGGGGGCCCTTCCCCCCATTAGTTATGGGTTCCTCTAGATTTTAGGAGTATTGTATTGTATTACAAGGAAGCGAATTGAAATTATGTATGGGTATTCCTATTTCTACCATGTCCCTCAACGAGGGGCTTTTGCCTGCAAGATAGATTGCCTAGATTTACCAGTATTATCTTATAGCAAAAGAGAATTACGTACGAGTATTGTAACACATAGCTATAACTGTTGGAGGCCCTACCCCTTAGTTAGGGGTTCTTCTAGATTTAAACAGTATTGTATTACAAGGAAATTATGTATGCCTATTGTAGTATAACCGTATAATTGGCGGGCAACATTCCCCCCATAGATTTAAACAGTATTGTATTACAAGGAAATTATGTAGTCCTATTTGTAATATAACTGGCGGGTCCCAGTCACAGGATTATTTAGAAATTTTTGAGTCCCCACGGTTATGCCGGTTTTTTTTTTTTTATTGGTTCGATTTCTATGAAATCTCTGAACACTTACAGTGTGATTATTTATTCTTTCGTTTGTTTCTACAAACTTGAACTAAATATAGGAGCTAAAATAAACTCTTAAAAGTATATAGGAAGTGGGAGGAAACCCACGCACACTGTGTTTGTCCACCACAAACTTACTTGACCAACCAGAGGTGAACGCTTTACCACCGAGCCACCGCGGCCCCCAGGCTTACTTAGATTTTTTAACAGTATTATATTATAGCAAAAGGAAAATCACGTAGCTATAACTGGCGGGACCCATTAGTTATAGGCGATCCTAGATTTTAACAGTATTATAGCAAAAAGAGAATTATGTGTTTTACCATATACATTGACATGTGTTAAAGTTCCCCATTAGTTAATTCCTACAATTGCGGGTTTTTTCTGAATAGGTAATAACATAATGATGATAATTATGTTCAACTGAAGGGTCCCCCTTAGGGATTTGTAATATAATGAACGTATGGTGGTTTACTGATAGAACAAGAATTAACTATGCCCTCACAAATTATGTTTTATTAACAGAACACAACTGCGAGAAGGGTACTTATTTAATGCTATCAGTAGTATTTAATGGCTAAAAAGAAATATATATATCATACTGTACCTTTAAAATATAAATATATATATTCAGGACTAATAACAAATACGTCAACACGGCTTAAACTAAACTAAAGTTAATTTAAAATTTTTCCGACAGATGGCATAGAACTACAATTTTCTATTATAGGTAATTTTGTATTAAAGTAATGAAAACAAATGATTGAAGAGAATTATATATAATGATTAGTACGGGGTTATTCGATGAAAGAAAGAAAAAAAATAAGTATAGAAGAAGAAGAAATGTAATTTTACTGTTTTAATATGGTTATTGAAAACACATACACAATCTTATTTTTTGTTTCTTGTTGAAAGAATATTTATAAGTTTAAAAATTGATATAGAGATGCATAAGAAAACTGATACACATTTCGTTTGTTCATTTATGACCGACTCATGGTTTGAACTAGAGACAATGCTTATATGAAGCGAACGTATTTTATTTTTAATAATTACTTTGTTTGAGTTTGTCCGGGTGGAAATATGATTTATATACAGTGAAAAAATAAAATAATAACTTAATTTGTTTAGTCCGTCATATTTTGAGGGAAATGGCGTGAAAGATATATATTTAAATATCGCAGAATACATTTGAATGTGGGAGAATATTTTATAGCTAACTGGATTGGAGTAACATTGAATAAAACCCGAGATTAAATATAATACTTATTATTGAAAATTAATTTCCAAACCTTTGCAGTGTTGTTGTTGTTGTAGGGCATTTAAGGCTAATTGCTTATACGAGTAAGCGCACCTGGGATTTGAACCCGAATACCGCTGTTAAGGTGACTTTGCTTATACGCGTATGTCCGCTCGGAATTTGAACCCACGTACCAGTGTTAAATTTATGCGGAAATTAAATGGGCATTTTTAATGTTAAGATGCCTTTGTTTATGCGCGTAGGCTTGCCCGAAATTTGAACCTGCACGACAGTATTAGGTTTACGCGGGAATTAAATCCGCACGCCGTTGTTAAGGTGACTTTGTTTATGCGAATAGGCTTGCCCGGAAATTAAAATTGTACGCCTTAGCACGAAAGGCAATAACATTAAAAAATTATGACATGCGAAATTTGTACTTGAGAACGGAAATATGTTTGCAGTAAAGATGGTAGCCTTAGTGAATACGGTACTATGGTTTTGTTTGCACCAAAAGGCAAAAGCATTAAGGGGTTAGAACATGTTGAACCATTACAAATTAAATTGTGATTCATTTTAACAAAATGCGTCAGCCTTAACGTGAAACTTTTAGGATACAACCGGGAATTGAATTCGTGTTTGTTAGCAGCGTTTATTAAAATATAAGAACATACTGTAAGATTTTAATAATAGTAGCTTAATTTCAGTTAATCAAGGCGTTCAGCAGCATTGGTATATGAAACATGAACCTATTAACTAACAATTATTGGAAACTTTGGGACGTATGCTATTGCCTAAGTTAAATTGATTTTGAGTTTGTTGCTATCCCGTTCAATAGTATGGGTATATGAGACGTGTACCTACATAAAGTGAATTGATTTTAAGTTGCTATCCCGTTCAGTAGTATGGGCATATGAGACGTGTACATACATAAAGTGAATTGATTTTAAGTTTGCTGTTTTGTTCAGTAGCATGGCTATATGAAACTAGTATTTTATTACAACTGGAAATTGAAGCCGGAACAGTTTGTACCAATAGCGTGATTATTAGCATTAATCACTATGTTAGGCTACACAGGAACACTAGACTTGATTTAAGAGTGATATTTTTCTTATAGGTTTTTCAGAACAAAAAAAACTGAAAATTAAACACAAACACAACTTTAAACTTTGCTCCTGGAAAAAAAAAAATTTTTAGCACTAATTGGAAGCATAAAATCCACACCGGAAATCAGATATAACTTTTTACATAGAGGTCAAATCTTTGTGAAGTTAACTCCTTTAAAATTATATATAAGTTGTTGTTCAACTTAAACAATGTAATTGAGTTTGTGATTAGAATAATATAATTTTATTAGTGTTGATTATAATTGATTTCATTCTGCTGAAAATAAGTTGTACTAATAATACTTTTTTTTATTTTATTTTAGAAAGATGGAACCGCAGCCAAGCACTTCCGCCGGTGAGTCCTCCTCCTTCTCCTCCTCCTCCTCTTCGTACCGCCACATCCAGTAGTTTAATAAGATGGAAGAATTATTGGATGTGGCCGAAGGGAGGAAAAAAAGAAGAAGAAGAGATGAACAGAGGAGAAAAAGATACAACCCGGTGGTGGTGGCGGAAGAACAAGTACCCCAAAAAGTAATAGTGGTGGAGGAAAAAGTGGAGCCAATAACATCATCACTGGTGAAAGAAATGATGTCAGTGGAGGAAGACGAAGTGGTATTGGTGGAAGAAGTGATGTCAGTGGTACCAATATCACCACCAGTGGTGGAGGGGGTAAATGACAATGATTGGGATTTATTAAATGATGGGGAAGATGACGTGTTTATAAAAGCATGGGAGAAATATGAAAGAATGGAAAAAATAAAAAAACTGAAACAAAAATACTTGTAAAAGAAAAAAAACTGTAAATAAATCATGTTTTGGGTGAATGGGAAAATTTTGAGTTTCCTTTCCTTTGAATTTTTAAAACCTGTGTAACAAAGGTCATAAAAATGTCTAACTTTTTTTTCCGTATCATATTGAACTTATAGATACCTTTTATTAAGAGTAACGTTTCGAAGCATAGAAAAAGATATTTTCAGAATAAGAATTGTTGTTAGAATTTTTAAAAGCAGGAAAAAATCTTTATGCTTTTCAGTACGCTGCACTATTCAGTTAACAGTTACCATTGAAGAGTTTTTAAAAGCAGGAAAAAAATCTTTATGCTTTTCAGTACGCGTCACTATTCAGTTATCAGTTACCATTGAAAAGATTTCAATTTTTTGCTGTCATAACTACTTTGATTTCCCTCCAATATCAAATTGTACTTGAGTTTTCCTTTTATTTTTTATTTTTTATTTTTTAAATTAATATACATAATTGTAGGGTGAAACAAGTTTAATGAGATATTTGCTGGTGTCCATAAATAAGAATTAAATTAACAACATTCTCGTTTACTAATTAGTTGTTGTTATTAAATGATAGTATACTGAAAGAAAAGTCTGAATTTTTTACTTTTTGATTAAATCCGTTTAAGATGAGTGAATGAATTTATTTTATTCACTCACATGTATAAGATGTTCGAAGAATATGTAAAGAGAGAATAAAAAGATACTCTCCTAATAAATTACTCAGAGCAAATTGTATTTGCGAACATATTAAAAACAAGATAGAGAATTTGAATACATTTTCTTTCTGTGAACACTAAAATGTAGTTGGTGTCAGGGAACATACATTGAGAACAGTTTTTTATTCCTTGAATAATTAACTAGGTATTTCTTTTGGGTTTGCGAGCCACGGCAGGTGCAAAAACACGATAATGTCCAACTATTTAAGGTAAATATAGATAAAGGGTTTCAGTGTAGAATGACATATATGTTAATTGGCATACCATTATCTATTTGGATGAAATGGAGTCCCATACACTTAGGCTATGGTGATTTGTTGTCTTTTAGACACTTTATAAAAAAAGCGGCCATGAGAAACACAAATACTTGTCATAAAATGTTCACATAATTGGAGCATCCTAGGATCAAACCCCAAGCACTAAAGGTGACCACTAAGCCATTGCAATTGCCAAAGAAGAAGAACTTCAGTTCAGTTTAGATACTTTGTGCAGCACGGAATCGAACTCTGAATAAATGTAAAGATTAAATAGCAAATTGTTTCTTAGAAATAAAAATTACTTACTTACTTACTATTGTGTCTGTGTACGGTTAATTATGAAATTATTTTGAATAATAAATGAAATTTGTGAGTCCCACGATTATGTCGGATTACTTTAGAAAGGTTATGAAATTGGTGGAATGAAGAAGAAGTGGGAGAACACGTTGTTTGTTCAGCACAATTTATAAGAAATAAATCCAAACTTAATGTTGTGATAAAAATGTTGAAATAATTGATGCATGCGGTAATCGAACCAAAAACCCTAAACAGTGAAAATGGACGGTCTACCACTGAGCCCTTATGGCTTCGCTATGAGAAATAAAATAATTAATGCATGCGGTAATCGAACCAAAAACCCTAAACAGTGAAAATGGACGCTTTACCACTGAGCCCTTATGGCTCCGCTATGATAAATGAAATAATTAATGCAATCGGTAATTGAACCAGGGACCCTAAACAGTGGAAATGGATGCTTTACCACTGAGCCCTTATGGCTTTGCTATGAGAAATAAAATAATTAATGCAATCGGTAATTGAACCAGGGACCCTAAACAGTGGAAATGGATGCTTTACCACTGAGCCCTTATAGCTTTGCTATGACAAATGAAATAATTAATGCAAACGGTAATCGAACCAAAAATCCTAAGCAGTGAAAATGACTGCTTTATCATTAAGCCATTATAATCCTATATTGATAAATGAATACCTAATGAAAAAAAAAAAAGTCTAACTGTAGAAACCAACTAGCACTGAAAAAACTAAACATTGAAACTTTGTCAGCATAGTAATCCATATAATTTTATTGGATGCTCAAGGAAATTGTATTTTCAAAAGTGTTAAAATTGAATGTGAATCATTGAGACGGAGCTGTTATGAAAGAATAAAAGTTTGGTCTCGATAAGAAAACAATAGTGAACTATTGCTAACGTACTTATCATCAAATCTTTGAACAAATCTTTTCTGTTTTGAACAGTACATAAGTAAAATTAATGAACAAATGTGTGTCAAATAAGTAAGATTAATACATACTAAAAGATGGTTGTTTTCAAGAACTTGAACTGAAAATTGATTCTACTTGCCTTCTTTTTAAAAAACAAGTGGTTAAATGAAATGATAGGAAAAGGTGGTAGTTTAGTTGACCTCCCCTTTGAACAGTAATGGGGTATTTTATATATATAATCTCACAAAGTTATTGTTCGTGAAGAAAAGTGTAAATAAAATGATGATTTCCCACAGGACTATGGTTTGTCACCGCCGCTAACATGGACGCTATCCGCTTAGCAAAGAGGAGGAGGGTCATGTTGGGTGAATGAATCTAATTCAATACAATAGATATATATAACCTAACGCATTGATATAAACACCCGTTTAAATAAGTAAATGATCTTTGAATATATGTCATATAGACATGAAAAAAGAATACCGATAAATAGGGAATAAATCGGTGATTACTTGTACAAATAAATAAATTTTACTTTCATGAAACTTCAGACATAAGAAGAAGAAGTTTGTGAAACAGTTTATTCTCCTTTGCCATTGCAAAGTTGGTGTTAGTTTTTTTTTCTTTCCTATGCTTTTTAACATATAGCATACCTAATGAAAATTCACAGGAATTTCTAGCACTGATCAAATACATAATGTAGGCTTCAGTTTTAACATATATTCACAACTTACTATATCGATTGTCTACAAGATTCCTTAACATTTGCCGAATTTTCGATAGCATTTGTTTCTCCTTATTGTAGGCGATACTTTATTTGTAAACATATTTAGCGAAAGTTCAATAATTATTGTCTTATGATAACAACAGTAATAAATTTTTCAAGTGCGGAGTATTTTGTAGATAAGATAGCACCACTCGTTGCTAAAAGTTGTCACAAAATGAAGTAATCCACCATGTCTTAAATGTAAAATAACCAAAAGCATATTTTAAAAGGATTTAAAAGCATTATTTATCAATACGTTGGAATCCAACAGGCTAATTAAAAAAAAAAAAAAAAAAAACAAGTAAATACAAAGGAGCTATTGGGGTTCGGGTATAGTAATTTCTAATTATTGTTTTCAATGTTAGTATATAAAAATTCAAGCACGCGCAGTAAACGGTTTGGGTGACTTTGTCGCTTGTAAAACTGACGCAAAGATGAAATATTCAAGCTAATTTGAATAATAAAAGAATAGTATCTAAAACTAATAGGGGGTGGGAACTATGAGTTTCAGGTCTACCTTAAACTTGTTTAAACCTGTTTTCATTGGTTAATTCAAACATGTCATTACATCCCACGGTGAAAAGTATAAATACCGCGGTTAAGAAAGCTACATAAGAATATTCTTGTTCTGGTTGTAGTCGATGAAAAGATTTTTTCTTCTTCGTATGGTGGTCAATGAAGATATTTGTGCCTAGTGTTTTTATTTTAGTTTGATCACTTCTTATTTTTTTTATTGGTTCGTATGCCAGAGCATACTCCTAAGAACAGCTACGCTGCGAAATATTAAAAAAGCTCGTAATAAATTACTCGAACACTTACAGTGTTATTTAAAATTAAAAAGTCGTAAAAGCAACAACGTTGTGATTATTTTATTCGTTCGTTTGCTAAGAAAGCTGAGAACTATTATATAATTCGTTTACTCTGTCGAACTGAAAAATGTCTAATGCTGAAAACGTATTGGTTTGTTTCTGCGATAATATTCACATCACCATTCAGTGCTTAATAAATGCTTTTCAAATGTGGGAATCTAAAAGAAGAAGTATGCTTCTTTGCAGTGGGTGTGCACGTGGATTGAAAGACGCAATAAACCATGACTGCATTCTGTTACATAAAAATATATTGAAAACAAAAGTACTAAGTGTTATTATGGATATGAACACACAAAATGAAATTTGGTATACGTTTCAAAAAATGCACGACAATACTTTTAATAAATTAGAACAGTTTTTTCATATATATGATGATGCCATTCATAATGATACATTTGTTAATCAACTGATAGAAATATTTTTGCAGAAAGATTTTAAGAAATTCTTAATTTGGAATAAAAACCAACGTGATAGTGATAGTGATAGTGTTTGTGATTGAAAAAATATGAAGACGTATGGATGAAAATGTTACTCTTCTGTAGGTATATTACATGTACAAACTGTAAAAAAGGCACATTTTGCCATGCTTTTTTTTTTTCTGTGAACGTTACAAGTAAATTTTACTCAAGTAAATATCTAAGAAAAATACTTACTGTGTAGTGCAGTGCAGTGCTATCATACTAAACATTTCTTCAAATATTTATGTGTATGAGTTGAAAACTAATTAACACAATACAAATTTAAAAAAAAAAAAAAAAAAAACTTGTGTAAAAAAAAACAATATAAACTAATGAAAGATGTTTCATATTGCTGAATAAATGAAGACTTTATACAAGCTTCATATTGATGAATAAATGAAGACTTTATACTAATAATAATAATAAAATCGGAGATTTTTTTATTGTACTTTTTGCAACAATAATAATCGCAAAAGCCTTCGGCTAGCAAAAGTTTACGTACACTAGTTATTAATTGGTAGTAATTATCTTTGTACAGTAAATATATTTGCTTACTACCCTTTATTCCAGGATACATTCCATAAAATTCACGACTATTAAGTTTCTTTTCAAAGACAATGATTTGGTATTTGGGTGTCAGGTATTGTTGAAATTTTTCACATCATTAATAGTACACCCATTTTGATGTCCAATAGTAACATTAGCATCATCACACAAATCCTTGGCCTGCTTCAACAATCGCTCAGGATTGTTTTTAACTTGTATACTTGAAAGCAATTTTGATTGGCCTTAACCTTTTTCGAGGATAATAGCCTTAGAAAGACATTATATGTCCTTGTTTAATGGGATAGTACACTTTTCCAAAAGAGTTGTATATTCCTCATATTTGGTCGATCCACGGGTTCGACATCTTCCCTTGCATGGATTAACAATGTGGATCTTAAAATCCACCTTTTTCCCAAAAGAAAATGTTCGTTACTATTTAAAACATTTTCAACTGTATGGAATAATACATCAGGGTTCAATTTCTTTTTAGGACGTCATGTTGTGTACATTGTTTTAAGTTTAAGGTAGTGCTCTCGATAGTTATTCCTATATAGGTGTTCTTGTCAACATCCTTTAATGCATGAGTCATTCCGAAATCAAACAGATTTCGTATATATTTTTCCGGATCCATACACTTAATGGTTATTTCTGTCCCTTTTAACCCAAAGTAAACATATGTTTCTGATATACTCTTTACTATTTCAAATTCTGATGCAACCATTATCTTAGGTACTTCTTGAAAAACACAATTTAGTTCTTAGGTTCCCCAGAACTAGGAAAACTTGGTTGTGGTAAGCTTGCCTAATAGTAGTTTAGCATTGTCCTTAACAAATAAGTCAGCTGCTTGAACTTTTTCACAAGCCTGATTTTTTATATTATCCTCTCGAAAGAACCCTGTTCAATATAAATCAGAAATATCAGCAGCGGTTTCACAGCTTGTCAAAATAACATCCTGTCTTCCTTTAAATTGTTTTAATAACTCTGTTAACATTTGATAATATTTTTCATTGGGTACACGCACACCCTTAGAATGATAAGTATCTACCAAACGCTTCCAAAAATCGTTTCTACTCAAAACTACGTACATGCACCCATTGCTATAAAATTTATCTACTATCATTTTCCATCTGTAGTAAACAACTTCGGATGCTTCATATCCGAAACGTTTTGCCATGATTACCACTTGAGTTAGTTCGTTTTCACTTGTAGAAGTCATCTGTAATCGAAATAATGTATTCTTCTATTGAAATAATAATAATAAAAAATCCTATAAATTTGTCTATTTCCCACCCATCTTTTACTTCGTTGGTTAGTTCACCCAAGTAGGATCCGATTGTAAGATTGGATTCTCTATTTCGTTGTTGTATAAACATAATGCTGTCTGTGTCACAATATAATATGGCTTCAGGACCTACAGCAGTCAATAGGTCATGAAGACGAAGTCTTGCCCACGATGTGATGAACGAAGCAAGCACAACGTTTGAAAATTTCCAGGGCTTATTCTTATTCTCTGTATTGTGATACGTAAGAATAAGATGTTTATCTCCAATGGGTAATACGCTTTGTACTTCGTATTGTTGTGCCCATAGATAATACAAAAATTTTCCAATGTGTCAACAATCATGAATTGCAACAAGTCCGTTCTTTGTCCACATTTCCCATAAAGCGAGTTGAGGAATATCTTGGAGATATACCTCAATCCTGGGTTCAATCCAATATTATTTTCCATTAACTCTATGCCTTCGTGGGTATGATACTCTTTAATGTATTTTTGTTTGTCTCCTTTGGTTTTGCACCAAACAGGAAATCCTGAAGATTCCTGCTTCATTTGAAGGAAAGAATTCACATAGTCTTTAAGCAAACTATCTGAATTACTAAGTTTGTAAGCACATGAAATAAAATCCAATCTTGTTTTCTCTGATATCATAATTTATTTATTTATTTATTTATTTTTCAATATATATATATCGTTTGTACCAAGATTGCTTTAGCAAACACTAAGTGTTAGTAAATGAGTTACAAAGTATGAAATTGTTAATATTATTAATTTCATCCCTAACAAATCACGTACATGTCTATTATTACATATAAATGTTCTAATGATATAATAATGGTATGAAAAACTTTATATAATTACACCTATTTCTTTTCACGATGTATTTAGACATAACAATATAAATTCTATGCGTGCGCATACTCGTGCTAAATTTTCACGCATGTCAGATACATGTGTATACTTGTACTTGGTCTTTGCGCATGTCAGATGCGTATGTATACTTGTACTTGGTCTTCGCGCATGTCACAATATAATATAAAAGCGCGCATGCGTATAGATGTAGTAAATCATATAAAGGAAGTGATACGTTGTTACAATGTACAGTCAAAAGCATTCTGTTTCCGCAGTTAAAAAGCAAAAAACAAATTCTGGTTCTTCATCTTATAATAATAAGAAACGAAAAGGTGAAATTGAAACCAATCTTTCTTTATTGCAAAGTGAATGTGTAAAATCTAAATACATTTCACCACGTGAAAAACGTTTTCAACTTGAAAAACAAAAGAAAATTATTCTTGTACATCCAAATGATCCTGACATTCCTGAAGAAGACGCTGAAAAATATAGGATTATTTATCCAACACAGGAAATTACCATAGACGATACTGTGTATAGACGAAATTTCAGATATCCAAATGAAATACCCTTTGAAGAGGAAGTTGTAGTAAATCAAAATACAATTCCTAATGATATTCTGATATTCAATGGTGTGAAGTGTGGTTGTACTCCTAATGAAGTAAATGAAGTTTGTGTAAAACAGTTACTAGAAAAATATAAACTTTCTGAACCATTACTTTGTGAAGGCTGTGCAAATCGTAGTGAGAAAGAAACTGATCATAAATGTGTGAGTGAAAGTGATGAAGAATTAAATACTATTGTGTGGAATTTCCTAATCAAGAAATCAACACGTGATCAAATATTAAAACAATATCTAAAGATTCATGTGAAATATATAGATGTAAACATTATTCCCCATCTTATAAACAAATTTAATTATTCATATCAAGAAATCACGTTTAATGATTATCATATTTCTGACTTAAGAGAAGCATATCTTGAGCACAATAAAGATGTGTATCAACAATCCAAACTGTGAGTACCAATGTCGTTTCCTAAAGACATACGACAATTGCGAATATCAATGTTCTTCTTTTTCTATAAAAGAACAATGTGTATTAATGTGTATTGACCGTTGGAAACCACCACGAGAACTTTTGTGTTATGGGTGTTTTCAAAACAGGAGCAAAATAGAAGAACACGATTGTATTACTTCGGACTATAATATGTTATGTTATAATGCATGGCGTACAATGGTAAACGGACAAACTTTTGATGATTTATATGAAGAATTTGCAAGAGTGCATTGTGATACTGAAATTGATGATTGGGAATTTACATGGACATTATATAACATTTTATTAAACAAAGATAACATTCAGTTAATTACAGAGTTATTCTTAGTAAAAGATTTACATTATAATATGCATAAGAAATAGTAATAATGGAAAACAAAAACTCTTCTGTTAATCAATTACAAAATAATAATAATAAAAACAATGTGTATAAATTAACAAAGGCACATGATAAAAGACTTTCAGCAATAAATTGGCCAGTATGTAATTGTGCATATACTAATATAAATATAGATTGTATTAAACAATATATCAAGGAATGTATCTGTATGTAAACTATATATATATATATTATTGAAATTTGTAAATAAAATTTTTTTCTCATTTTATATTACATGTTTTATTTATTTCCTTACACATCTTATATATTTTACTTCAACGCGAAAATTTTTTCAATACACTTACAGTGTAAAAGTAAACTATGTTTCAAATATGACTTACAATTTATACGTAGGGAAAAATTCTTTAAAAAATTTTTTCATGAAATTAGAACTTTAACAAAAATCCGTATGTTATGATTCGCCTACATAAAATTTGTTTGTGCATTTTATATTGCATGCATGTGAAAAAAAAAAAAAAAAAAACTTTTCACATTTTTTAGTTTACGGTTTTGAATTTTCACAACTTGCATTTTCATTTTGACAACTTGCATTTTCATTTTGACAACTTGCATTTTCATTTTCGTAACTTGCATTTCTAAAAATTTTTTGAAAATTACATTTTCACTTTTAATTTTGTTCAATCACTTCTTATTTTTTTTATTGGTTCGTATCTTTTACCGATTGCTTGGTACACAAGCTCAGAGCAGCTACGCTGCGAACATTTAAATTCCTATGGAAACTCCTAAGAGCAGCTACGCTGCGAAATATTAAAAAGCTCGTAATAAATTACTCGAACACTTCATGTGAACTTAGAAAAAAATCTTATTTTTTTTTCATTATTTCGCTTCTTATTTTTATTGGTTCGTATCTTTTTTATTATTTCGCTTCTTTTTTTATTTATTGGATCGTGTTATTTAAAATAACACTCGTTTTTAAAATAAGAAGCTCAGAGCATGTACCCTGTAAACTTGTAAAATATTCATTCTCTCCTAATAAATTAGTCGAACACTTCGTGTGAACTTGTAAATAATTCGTTTGCTAAGCAAACTCAGAACACTTACAGTGTAATTATTTTATTCGTTCGTGTTATTTTATTTTATTGGTTCATTTGCTTAGCAAATTCAACTTATTTATTGGTTCGATTTCTATGAAATCTCAGAACACTTGTAGTGTGAACCTCCAAATAATTTCGAAAATACTAAGCTCGTTTTTTTTTTTAAATATTTTATTGGTTTGTTTGCGAAGCAAACTCGCTAGAGCAGCTATGCTGCGATTATTTTATTCGTTCGTGTTATTTTATTTTATTGGTTCATTTGCTTAGCAAATTCAACTTATTTATTGGGTCGTTTGCGAAGCAAACTCCTAAGAACAGGTACCCTGTGAATCTACAAATAATTTCGAAAATACTAAGCTCGTTTTTAAATATAGAAAGTCGTAAAAGCAGCTACGCTGCAAAACTGTAAATAAATCGTATGCCAAAGCATACTCGCTAGAGCAGCTACAAGAAACTATGTTTTCAAAAATCGCAAACTTGTCAATGTAAAATACTCATCAAACTTTTAAATACTTCAAAGTATTAGTAAAAAAAACAGTCATCAAATACCAATTTTAAACGCTTTTCCAAAAAAAAAGTAAACGATAGAAAGCATAAAGAAGTTTCACCTTGTAAAATGTCAATAATACCTTTTATTTAGGAAAGTTTTAATATTAAATAAGAATCAAGAAATGAAATTCGTATATATTTATTTCGGTAATATTATATATATATACAAGCAAAATAATAATAATAATAATAATAATATATACAATCAACATAATAATATACAAGCAAATAATATACAAGGAAAATAATAATATATATACAATCAAAATAATATACAAGGAAAATAATAATAATATATACAATCAAAATAATATACAAGCAAAATAATAATAATATTACATAAAAGTTAGACAATATATACAGAATCACCGAAAATTAATATTTCTTATTCTTTGACAGTAGAATATCTACTAATTCATTCAAATATCTTGGGTTTCTTATTAATTTGAAATATTCTTCTTCAAATATGATTGTATTTACACACATTCTATGTGAGTTTCGAAATATGTTATAAAGTTCTTTTCTCACATTTTCTTTAATAAAAATTAACCATGTCTCTGTTTCTAAAGCTTCAATGTCCATAAAAAGGCAGCGGTGAGACATTTGTTGCGGACAGTCAAAAAAACAACCCTCACATAATAATACACAATTAGGGTTCCAATTTAAAATAGTGTTTTTGATGCACTTTTCATCCACAAACACTTGTGTACACTTACACTTTTCTTCTTCTTCTTCTTCGTTCTTCTTCTTCATTGATAAGTCTAAGGGCTCCGTTTGTGGTGTTGGTGGTGGTGGTGGTGCTGGTGAAGGTGAAGGTGAAGGTGTAACACTTGCATGTGGTGTGTCGGGTTTACACTCGTCCAGTTCGTCAAATAATCGCAAAATTTCTTCTTCCTCCCCTTCACTAAATAAGTCATGTGAAGGTAGTCTTTCTTCTTCTTCTTCATCCTCCTCCTCTTCTTCAGTAAATAAATCAGGTGATGGTGTTCTTTCTTCTTCTCCATCCACCTCCTCTTCTTCTGCGGTAAATAAATCAGGTGATGGTGTTCTTTCTTCTTCTTCTTTACTATCTAGTGTCCATTTTAAAGATGTTGGTTGAATGTTTTTTACTCCTAATAATGACGAGGATGCTGGAAGTGTTGGTAAAGATGTCCTCACTCCAACAGGAGATGATGGGATTAATACTGGATCTTCTCTTAAGTCAATAATTTCTTCCTCTATAATAATTTCTGAGGATACTGGTGAAGCTGGAGAAAAATACTGAGTTTCCTCGTCAATAAATATATCTGGTAAATCTCTCGCAGTTTTAAACTTTTTCCTTGGAGATTCTACAAAGTCAAATGTAGAATCCCAATCTACTTCGTTGCAAAGTTGAATTTCTCGCTGTACTATACTGCCAGACGAATCCATGATGATACTATGCTAGTCTTCTCATCATACCCAGTATATAAGGAAAACTTTATCGATAACATCATATCACGTGGTACTTTAAACATTTTTCAAACAGTCCTACCACGCCAATTAAAATATTTTCACATATACTTTTCCAATTCTCTATGGAATTTTTATAAATATAGAAATAGCAAACATATTCTCATATAATCTTTTAAAATATCAACATTTGGTATTTTCACTTTGGTAAAATCATTCCACACATTTTACAACGGTATTCATAAGGCGTACTATTTAATCATCTGTCATCTATGTGCAGATTTAGATACATCACGTGTAAATAAATAAATAGTTTACATGCTTTTAAAATAAAATCTGTTATTTACAACTTCTATTATTATTCATGTCCCTACATACACCAGCATGTTGTCCACGTAAAATAACGGATGCCACAAACTATCTTTGTATTTGCATTTATTCATTCATTATTATTACAATAATATAACAATCTTCTATTGCAATCGTATTTAACACCCCTTCATGTTTCAACATGATCATCATTCAATAGGTGAATGTTCTTTTGCATTCGCGTTCAATAACCTCATATGTTTTACCATTCGTAATGTAAAACTTTCTTTGTATTCATTATTAACAAACTATCATAAAACTTGTTTTTTATTAGTCTGTCTCCAACCTGTGATGTTTATCTTCCGCGTGCCCAAACTTTCTTTTATGTTTTCACCGACATCGCCAAAGTTATTTCTATCAGTCTGGCGGCATTCTGTAATGGTTACCAAACGTGTCAATGGCCTTCCTTTGTATTAAAATTCCAGTTTTAGCAAGCACACATCATCACTCCTACCCAACCGGTTTTCCAAAAGCGCGCGAAAAGTTCAGTTCATGTCTTAAGTTCATCAGCAACAGACGTACGGAAACCACGCTCTGTATATGTACCATCATAGTGTATCATACCGTACACGAAGTTTTACCACGTTCACAACATAGTTGCTTTTAGGAGTATGCTCTGGCATACGAACCAATAAAAATAAAAAGCGAAATAATGAAAAAGATATGATCCAACAAATTGAAAAGTCACGCATGAATAAATATTTCCCTCCCATCATACAGTATTCATCTCCAATAATAAGGGTCCCGGGTTCGATTCCAGTGCGTATCACACATTCTCTCTCACATATTGTTCGTGTAATCTTTTATTCTCTCTCTCTCACATATTGTTCGTGTAATCTTTTATTCTCTCTCTCTCACATATTGTTCAACATGTTATACATGTGAACGAATAAAATATTCTCTCAAAATGACGTATCAACAGATTTAATTCAAATTTCCATTATTATTATTATTTTTAAAAATAGCCAGTATAGAAAGACACGCATACAAACTCAAAAAAGACCTTTCCATGTCATCACAACTAAAAACAGAAATATAACAACTTTCCAATACATGTAACCAGGTCAACAAACCCTAATGACCTAACACTACCGGCTGCCAACACAGCCCAGGAAAGGACATGACTTTCTATATTATTTATAAAACATAACGGTACCTGTAGAATACTTTGTCTGCTTCTACTCAGTGGCTCAGTAGTTGGTGTGGGTGTAGTCGAAAAATCTGAGGTGTTATGTTGGCAATCGTAAAGCGAAACTCATTGGGGCCTCGAGCTCCTCTAAAGAACATGCGCGTTTTTAACTGTCTTCAATATTTCTGTACCCGTGTCCCTATCAAGTCCGGTAGAAATCCAACAAAATAAGAAAAAGTTGAGAAAGTTATATATACAGCCGCGGATCCAAAGGGGGCTACAGGGGCTGGATAAAATGGGCTTCAATCCTACCTTACACTGGATACAGCAGCAAACTATGGTTTAGCCCCTCCTTTGATCATATATATATGAGAGAGTAACTTTGTTTGATTTCAAGGTGTGAATATGTGGTAGACTCATCCTGCCGTTTCCTTACTCATTCTTTCATAATCATTTCGTTGTTACTCAACTGTCTTCTTCTGGCCTCAATGACATAACCATAAATTGTAAAATTACAGATATCATTCCATTTTATCTGCTTATGATATAAAATTTTCTCTGCCTGTGATTAGGTCTAATTCCTAATAGTTAACAAACGTCGCTCCGCTATGTTCCCCAGCTGCCTAACTGTTTCCTTTATTTGAAAATGGAAAGCAATAATATTAAATTTGAACGTACTTGGTTATTTGTTATTAAGGCAAGGTCCGTATTAAATGTAAATAGATTTGTAATCACTAGGGCAACCCAAAAGCATTAAAAGCATAACAGCAATTCACACATACGGTTGGTACTTTGAACATGATTGTGGTTGTCTAAGGGTCCATAAGAAACTAATTTTAAAAGCATAATTTTAGAAAATAAAGCATAAAGTATAATCTTAACTATATATAGAACTACAGGAGCTGACATAAATTATTGAGCCCTTCCTCTAGGGCTACAATGATTAAATTTGGCATGATTGTAGCTTTCAGGAACTAACCAAGAGGAAAATTGCCAAAAGTGAATATTTTTAATTTTTAGGGGATCTAAAGAGGGGATAAAAAAATCCCCATATTATTTGAATGTGCCTTTTTTTAAACCTATAATCTCATGTTTTAGGTACTTAGATTTGGAATAAAAACATGATATTTGGTATGCTTGTACGTTTTTGTTAGCATTACCTAAGTAAATCAGTAAAAATTTTAAAAAAATCCAACTTTAGAGTGATTTTATGGAGAACTGAAAAATCTTTCCCATGTTATTCATATGGGACATTTTTTACACCCCCAAATCATTGAGCACTTCCTGTAGGGTTACAGTGATTAAATTTGACATGATTGTAGGTTTTCGGAACAAACCCACAGGAAAATTGCCAAAAGTGAATATTTTTAACTTCTAGAGGATCTAAAAAGGAGATGAATAATTTCTCCATGTTATTTAAATGGGCCTTTTTCTAGACCTATAATCTCATGTTTTAGGTACTTAGAATTGGAATAAAAACCTGAAATTAAGTATATTTGTACGTTTTCGTTAGCGTTACCTGAGTGATCATCAGAAATAAAAATTTCCAACCATAGAGTGGTTTTCTTGAGAACTGAAAAATCTTTCCCATGTTATTTATATGGGACGTCTTCTACGCCTCAAAATGTTTAAGTACTTCCGACAGAATTAAAATAATGAAATTTGGCGTGATTATAGCCTTCCAGGACTAACCAACAGGAAAATTGCCAAAAGTGAATATTTTAAATTTTTTTAGGGATCTAAAGGAGAATGAAGAAATTTCCATGCTATTTAAATGGACGCTTTCTTGGGATACAAAATCTTCTCTTTTAGATAGTTGAAATAGGAAAAGAAACGATAGAATTATGGGTTCAAGAGGTGCGAGGTCGTAGGCCGATCAAAGACAGTGTGGGGGCGAAGCCCCCGGATGGGCAGATGTAGGAAATATGAAGAGCAAGTTCATGAAATTCACTGTTAATGCAAAGGCCGATAGATAAGAAATGCGAAGCCGTAGGTCGAGCAAACTCGGGGGTCTGTGGGCGGAGCCCCCAGCTAGTTTAAAATATATAACACAATTCTTGGAAAATTCTATTAGAACAATTCTGGGAAAATTCTGTTTAACTGCAAGTTTAACATACTGTATTAATGTTTTTTAAAACCAATATTTACAATGCAAAATCATTGAGAACGTAACAATTCAACAATGAAAAGCTTATTCTTATTTCGGTGTAATCCTTTGATGTGGAGAAAAGAAAAAAGGAAAGAAAGAAGAAAACTTTCCGCCAACAATGAATAGTACACAAGAACTCCACACTATATTGTTATGTATACCTCTTGAACTTGAGCACTTTCTGTATTTTTTGGTGGCATCTTTTACTTTCCCTTTCTGTACATATGCACCTCTAAGGCGCACACAAGTGATAGAAAAAACTGACTCAAGTAAAGGATATCTCTTTACAGTGCATTAAGTAGAAAGTTCATTAAATATGAAAGAAACTGTTTGCATAAAATATTAATAAATAGATCAAGATATTTATAATATTTAATATATAGTAAATATTATACATTATACCCGATTAATATAAACCAATGGTTGAAATTAACAATAAAGAATAATTTGGTAAAATATAAAGCATAATTAAACAAAAAATAAAGCATAATGTGGGTTGCTCTAGTAATTACTTATGTAAAATCCACAAGTATTTAGCTCTTATAGGATTTCCACTTTTTAAGCTAAATTTTAGACTTCCAGTCAAACAGCTACTGCTTCCTTACTATTTAACATACGTACCTCGTTTTTTTTTTGTTTTTTGTTTTTTTTTTTAAAAAAAAGAATAGAACATCCTTTCCAACGGTAACACTCGCTTGTCCGTATTATACTCTAGAAACGGGAAAATTGAGGAGAACCGTGAGTTTTTCGAATTTTTTCTCAAAAGTTTTGCGCCTCTCTGGCCTGGGCCTGGGTTCACGTAGGGATTTGTATTTTAAAAAAGGAACACATCGTTATGTACACAATGCCTTGAAAAGTATGAATCTTGTATTTTGAAAACAAAGGGCAAAAAAAAAAAAAAAAAAAAAGAATAATAATAATGTCTGAAGATGACCCATTATATATGTCACTTTTTCACCCACC
Source organism: Thermobia domestica (assembly GCF_964235325.1). NCBI lineage: Eukaryota > Metazoa > Arthropoda > Insecta > Zygentoma > Lepismatidae > Thermobia > Thermobia domestica. The sequence goes on from NC_137467.1 coordinate 78,829,337, forward strand.
ACCTTCGAACATCGATATGACACTTAAGACGTACCCTTAAGATCAAAAACAATCCCCATCAGCATCGACGACCTTCTGCCAACGTTCTGGAAGGCCATGGATTCCATCGCGGTAGAATTTGGTGGGTCGTGGGAAGCGAAAAAGGCATCAATTGCATTTTGCACCCCTACTAGGGATTTGAATTGGCGTCCTCTAAGGTAATTGTCCAATGAATGGAACAGGTGATAATCGGACGGTGCAATGTCCGGGGAGTATGGCGGATGTGTAACGTTATTTCATCGTTACCTTCCCTGATTCAAATATATTTTGAATACTTATAAAGTTCACGAGATCACAAATTAGTTGCACCACAGTTATGCACTTTTAGATTTTTACACATATACCTTATTTGTCACATTAAAATAATATACATCCAATTATAACAATATGGTTCTTCGTTCTATTTCTACATTACCATATCAACCAGATAAACAAGTTGTCATAGCAACGGAAAAAAGAAGTATAGCGATATAATACAAAGATTTAAATTATTTCTTTATATACTTTCTTCTTCTTCTTCTTGATAGCTTGTGCCCTTTAAATAGCACTTTTCCCCCGTAAATAGAAACAATATTTAGAAATACATAGAAAATATACACTATCGTTGTAGATGCAATAGTGTTTCCCATAGAAGGCGTAAAATGGTGTCCCGGATCATCCTAGCTACGTGGGGCTTAACGCTGTCCTGTAACAGGAGGACCCTTTTGCGATTCAGAAGTGCTGGCTCCAGAGTTTTGAGTTTTTCTTGAACATGGCTCAACTTCTGACAATACACAGTTTCATTGATGCTCTGACCAGCTGGTAACAGTTCCTGATGCACGATGCCGCGAGTAGTCCACCAAACACAAAGGAGGACAATGCTGGTTTCGGCTGTTTTGGAACCGGTTCATTGGATACTAACCAGTGATGACAGTTCCGTGGAGCTTTGTATAGGACCCACTTCTCATCACATATCAAAACCCTGTCCAGAAATGGCTCCTTCCTCAGACGAGATAGCAAAGAAAGACAAGTATCTGCTTGCGTTGCCTTCTGGCCCGGAATCAAATGATGTGGGATCCATCGACCCAACTGGTAGTGCTTTTCAAGTTGATAAAGGTGCTGGCGAATGGTTTCTCCATTTATGCTGAATTGTAGTCCTACTTCGTCACATGTCTGGCCAATTTTCTCCTCAATTGCAGTCTGAAGATCTTCATTTTGTACACGTGCTGGTCTTTCGTCACGTGGTGCATGTTCGAGTGCTTCGTTATCGTCCTTAAACTTGCTAAACCACCACTCAACTTCCGCGTAGTCACGACACACTCACCAAAGACCTGGCACATCTTTCGTCCCGCTGCAGCGACGTTTGAACTCGTACAGCATACATGTCCTTAGGACGACCTGTGGAAGTCTCATGTTCAATCTGTCCTTACACAAGTTCACGGTGTAACTGAACTTCCACAACCAGGTAGTATGTTGGATATACCCACACCAATAACTGATCCTCGTCTTATCTCTATTCACATTCAACTCACGGTGTGAGAACCAATTGAACACGACCTCCACAAAAGTGACAGAACTTTCTTGGTTACCTTATATATACATATAGATATAACAAATATTCTAACAATTTACTGTGTTATTTCTATTTGGCCTAGAATCATAGTTCAAACGTCATTTTATTCAGTATAACGCACCCTTTTCAATGATATCACTCAAATGTCCGTATCATACACCTGAACTGGTAAATTTGAAAAAAAAAAAAAGTGGATTTTTTTCTGAAGAAATCATCTCCTCGGAATAGTTGCTCCCCTTCGGCCCAGGTTCACGTATGAATCTAAAAAAAAAGAAAAAAAGAAAAGAAAGAAAGAAAGAAAAGACAATTGAGAAACACTCAAAGGTGCACACAATCCGTATGCAAAATTTCAATCTGATATCTTGAAAACTAAGGGCGTGAAAAATTTTAAAATCTGCCTTACGAAAAAAGAAAATGTCACGCCCCTCTACTCCTACTTAGCGCCCACCAAGTTGGTCATTCAGTTCCAAAACGCATCTGGCTTGTTCTTTGGTCCATTCTTGACTAGACCAACAGAAAAAAAATCCGGCTTAAATACCTGTTATAGGAAATAAGCGGTTAAAAATAATACTACTCCATGATAACAAAAGTTACCATAGATCCTCAAAAAGGTTAATGCTCAAGTATAAATGGAATTATGACCTGTTAATATAGTGTGCTTCATGTAGGTTCGCGGGAAAGCTTGTTTGATATTGCACTGTCCTAAGGGCAAAGGTTAACAACTGTATCTAGTTTAAATACTATGATCAAGTTGCTTAGTGAATAAATTATATTGTCCTTGACATGTCCTAATATTTGTATCGCTAGTTAGTTAAGAGTCTTCATCCCGGCGAAATTAAAATACCGCTAATTTACAGTAATTATGTGATATCTTCAAATAGATAAAAGATAATCGAAATGTGGAACAAGAGCGTCCTAGACAATATTATTTTACATGAGAAACCGTTATCACGACTCACTTATCTGCTTTCGATTTCGAGCCATTTTGAAAATCGGCATTTATTTTCGCGTTTCTAAACAGCTGAAAACGGAAAGCCACTAGGTGACTTGTGATAACGGTACCTCACGCAAAATAATATTGTCTAGGGCACTCTTGTTCCATATTTCAATTATCTTTTATCTATTTGAAGATATCACATAATTACTGTAAAATTAGCGGTATTTTAAATTCGCCGGGATGAATACTCTTAATATAGTGTGCTTCATGTAGGTTCGCGGGAAAGCTTGTTTGATATTGCACTGTTCTAAGGGCAAAGGTTAACAACTGTTTCTAGTTTCAAGTTGCTTAGTGAATAAATAATACTGTCCTTGACATGTCCTAATATTTGTATTGCTAGTTAGTTAAGCAAATCCGCTTCAAAAAAAAAAAAAAAAAAAAAAAAAGTTCAATGTAAACAATTTGAACTTTTATTTAATTACTCAGAGTACAAAACAATCTAATACAGTAATTACTTTTTGTCTTATTTGCTTAATTGTCTCTTGGTTCCTGCCTAGGCGAAGAACGAAGCTTCCATTAATTAATACATTTAAAATAAAGTGATAAATACTCACGGTCTGTTGGATGTGGTCTCAGCTCAACAGCGGATTACATGGTAACTAATTAAAAGTATTGTTATTAAATATTTAATTATTTATCATTTTTTACCATCGTCAATACCCTAGTACAGGGTGATATTTTTAAAACTCACAGATTTCATTTGGGTCTAGAATTTCTTCTAATTGAAGTCCGATTTTCATGCGATTTGTGGCAAATGATCAGGGAAGGATGGGAGATTTATGGAACCATGTTTACTGTTTAAATTCATCTGGGGTAATATATATGTCATGCCTTATATATATATATATATATTCGCCAGTGCGCCTTACAATTGGAATAAGGCACGGTACGGTGTGGAGATTTGACTTTTCTTCGTCGTTAGATGGCAATGTCACCAAGGTCAATAAGAATAAGTAACAGAATAAGGAGTTGTGTGCTACTGTGTGAATATGATTAAGACACAGTGAAAATACTCTTTGAAGCAGCGCCATAACTCAGATTTTTTTTTTGTGGGAGGGCAAACGTTAATACGTGTATTTGGGCCTCCTAGAAGATTTTTTTTCTAATCCTTGGGTACCCTTTTCCCATCTTTCTCTTACTGTTTATGGGCCTGACGGAGCCTGTGGGTCCTCCCGCACGGGAAGGTCTGCGGGGCAGTTAGTTACGCCCCCGGGCTCGTTTCATACATGACAAATTAATTAAAGGGACAATATTGACAAATCTCAAAGCTATACAAATAAATATTATATCTAGGGGCCCTAAGGTAAACGCGCCTGAATTCGACAGGCACCAGAATTCGACATACCTGTGCTTAAATGTTGTGAAATAAGCGTAAGATGCCATCCCTGCGATCGTGAATAGAAGTGGCAACATTATGGGAGTGTCTTTTCTCGTGTCAAAAGCACGGTTACAGTAGATGAGTCACACGCATAGAGAAAATAAGTACATTGTTGTGTGTGTGATACACTCTTCGAGAAAAAACACATAATCTTAAGAAAATCATAAGACGGCAGGTTATTTTCGTAAGACTTTTATTAAAGTTAGGTTTGCTTCAAGCAAATAGTAGTACTTTAACGTTGTAAAGGAGTTTCAATCAATGCGTTTTGTTTTCTTCTGTGAGGACAAAGGTTGTGATGTAACATGAACGGGGGGTTGTCGAAAACACGAGCCTTTATTTATAACGTGAACCGGATTTCGACAAGGTTGTCGAATTCATGCTCAGTAGTGCAAATATAATTTTAACTGAATATCTAAACGTACAAGTATGTTCAAAATCTTTCATAAAGCTATTTGTTGCATAATTCTCCGATAGTTGTAACCTCAGTTCGATATGGAATGTCGAAATCAGGTTCCTGCATGTCGAATTGAGGATCATCGAAGTAACTACTCAGTTCAGAAAATTTAAGTTGTGTTCTTTTGCCCGTCTGATAATTTCTGCATAATAATAAAACAATATTTGAAGCTGTGAAGAGATTACTACTACTAATAATGCCGACTTAATGTTTTACATGCATATAATTGAAGGTGTCGAATTCAGGTACCGCAACTGTCGAAACCAGATGAAGTGTGTCGAATTTGGGTTCCATTGGCGAGTTCCAGTTTCATAAAAAAATTTAACATTAGCATTTGAGAATTGAAGTGACTTTCAGTATTAGTAGAAACTGCACATTTCAAGGAAAAAAATGGGCCAACACCGACCAATATTATGGCCACAATAGACAATTGGTTTTGAAAAAGGTCCTTAACCTGTCGAAATCCGGTGCGTTTACCTTAATAGTAGACATTTTTTATTGTTTTTATGTAATGTAGTAAACTTGTTTGATGCTTCATTTATAATTTCATGTTCGTATCGTATATGGAATAAGCAAATTTTGTCTTAAAGTGGGGTCCCCTCAAACGATGGGAGCTTTCCTTGGAAAGCAGTTGCTCCCTCTTTCACCCACAAGTTACGGCCCTGCTTGAACATGAATTTATTGTTAAAAGTTTTTGGAGAACGGAATCTGTTGTTGCTATGAAAAGGACATTTAGAAACAAATTTGCTTCACGTTCTGCCCCAGACAGGAGAATAATATGGTCGCTAGTGAATAAATTGGAAGAAACAGGATCGCTTCTGAGTGAGATAGGGAAGCATCGAACCCCACAGACGGGTGTTGTAGATGTCAGTTGTCGACTCTTTAAGTCGGCCAAGAAATATCTCCGTCGTTTGTCTCAAGAAACCGGTTATAGCTATTCAACATGTGATTTATGGGTGTTACAACTAACACTTAATTTGTATTATGCGATTTAGCTTCCAAAATCCAAAACCTCATTCCAATTGTGACGTACACTGGCAAATATTTGCTATTTTTCTTGAGGCGTGGTCGATATTACCTTGAATAAATTTAAACCAGTAAACATAATTTCATAAATCTCCCATCTTTCCTTGTTCATTTGCCACCAATCGCATGAAAATCGGACTTCAGTTAGAAATTTTAGACCCAAATGAAATCTTTTAAAAATTACCCTGTATAACGGTTACCGGACCGTTTCCCAAGGATAATCCCTGTATTTTGTCATTCCTGTGAGTCTCCTGATTTCTTAATATGTCCAATAACTTGTTTAATTCCTTTCTATAAAAATTCCACTCCATGATTTTACCCGGTTTTATTTTGTGTGCTTTTGTACAGTTTCATCACAAATGAATGGAGTTTACAAGCTTACTCGGAATGTGAACTACTGCACATGATGTAATTAGATTTCTCTCAAATCCATGTTCAGGAATCCTAAGGTACTCACGCGACATTTTTTATAAAGGGAGTTTGGCTATGGGCATGTAATTGGAAATAGTCACCATCTACCTCTAGAAAAATTGTTGCGAAGGTATCGCAGGATTCTCAAATATGGATATTTGGATAGCGCACATACTAGTTCCTATAAGTGAAGTGTTGACCCGACTACGGTAGGTCCCATAGTTTTTGAGCTGTGGACCTTTAAAGTTCATTTTTTCATGATTTTGGCAGCCTATAACTCCGAAAGGAAGCATTTGTCCACCCAGGTTGGTCTATATTTTTTGTATTATCTTGGTGTCAGAAATCACCTCCCAAACGTTGTCGGTGTTGTTTTGAAACACTATATATATATATATATGAGGCAGAAAATACTTTATTTTATTTTATTTTTTTTTTGTTAAGACTGATGGTCTTGTGGTATCCATAGGCAATCAGGTTATTCAAATTTTTTTTGGGGGGGGACGGAAAGTTGTAGTCAGGCTTTCCTGATAGAGATAGGCGTCGGACAAAGCTGTGACGGAGTGACATCAGTGGAGTGCGATTGAATGAAATTGTCGAGTCTGTTGGAATGAATGATACATAAGCATTCATAACAGCAGACCTAAGGAATAAGGCTTTGAAATGAAAGAGCTCCAGATGACTTTTTTTTTTTTTTTTTTTGTGTAAAGGGATTTCGTCGAACCACTTTTTCTTTAGCTTGTGGATAAATATTATTCTTACCCTGATCAAATATTAAATTTTATTTAAGACTACGTCAAAATTAATTTTTAATGGTATTTTTGGATCGAAAGATCTAATATATTTCAGGCAAAAATTTTCTTGTAGGCCTTATATCTGAAGAACTACATATTGTAGTCAAATACAAGCTATCACTTAACTCAGTATGATGTGCTTATTCCGTAAAACATACGAAAACTCGATTTAGGGGCCGTTCAAATTTTTGTGGTCCAGGATAAAAAAAAATCCAATATATTTAATTCAATCAAAAATGTTCTTGTACGCCTTATATCTGGAGAAATACATATAGTGTAGTCAAACCCAAAATATCACTTAACTTACTGTCAGTATGATGTGCTTATTCCGTAAAAGATATGAAAACTGGATTTAGAGGTTGTTCAAAAATTCTGTGACCCCTGATCTAAAATCTAATTATTGGCCAAGATAGCAATCTTTTGATGGATTTTTTTAGTCAGTTCTACAATCCTTGGCCAAAATCGTAATCTGTTAATATATATATATATATATATATTATCATTCCTAAAATTCTAGTTATATTTGTTTGCGGTTAATTTTGATTGGCTTACTCTAGATGAGGCAGAACATTTTTAGCGAGGAGGAACCGCAATACAGTAACACATACTGTATATTGCTAACAGTGTCATTTATTTTTCTAATAATGACACAGATAGTACTGACAGACGTGCCCCTAACAGTGACACACAAACTATAATTCTTGTAATGATTGTTTGAATTAAAAATAGTTTTTATTTTGTAGTCCTTCGGAGTATGCAGAGGAAGTAAATTTCTCTTATTAAACGAAAAGCAAACACTTTACTTGACTTCAACAGTTTAGCTTCATATTATTACATTTTATTATGATAATAAAGCTCGGGTATTTCGATGAAAATTTTCGACGTGCTGCATAGTTGATATTATGATGAACAACTTCAAGTGTAACCTCGTTTATGAATATTTTACTAATGGTTACCGAATAAGTGCACAGCGGGCGTGGAACTGCTTCATCTTCAGTTGGGGGAGATCTCAGTTTTTGTTTTAAACCCAAGATTAAATTTGCAAGTTAATAGTTGAACGAGAGAAAGAGAGAGAGAGAAATTGCTTTGATAAAACACCGGGTAAAATCCCAAAGGCGTTGTAGCTTGCTTGGTTTCTCATCCAATGTAGTCTGCATACGAACCCAGGTCCTTCAGGAAACGGGTAAAGAAAAACTATCCGGAGATAGATGGATGGTCTTGTGTTTGTGTGTGAAACTGCACTGCTATTCTTACTTTCTTCTCTGTTTCTTTTCTTGAGGCCCTGTATCTCTTTCATTTGCTTTTACAGCACACTGTCTTTCTTGAACATAATGGAAATTGCAGGCTGGTGTTTATCCACAGCTCCCAGCAGAAGTAGCTGAAGTAGTAACTCCCGGTGTGGAATTAAACTTCAACCCGCTTGCGTCTTTGTTCCCCCCATTTTCTTCAACGGTGTACGAAAACGACCCCCTTGAAGTAAACCTTTACACACGCACACACACAATTCAGCCATTCTCTGTATCTCCCTCTCTTTCTTCCAGTCTTTGTGTATATATATATATATATATATATATATATATATATATATATATATATATATATATATATATATATATATATATATATATATATATATATATATATATATGTGTGTGTGTGTGTGTGTGTGTATGTGTGTGTTGGAAAGGTTGGCGGGGAACTTTAACGGAAAACAAATATTTTGCTTTCGTCGACGTCTGTCTGCAAGTACATTCCAAACCTTACTTTACTTTACCCCCTTGCTCCCGAACGTTCGTTCGTTTCTCTCATCTAAAGCTTGATTCTGCCGAAACAGAGAAATTCATTTTCGCCAACTGCTTTTGTTTCTTGCTCAGTTTCTTCTTGCCCTGCATCCTCAAACACCAAAAACTTAGTTCAACAGATAGTACATTGAAAACTTTATAAAGGGTTTGGCAGTTTACCTTAATCAAATTTTAACATTTCTTTTGATTATTTACTAGTTGAAACGCAGGCACAGTTTCGTGGAAAGTGTTTCAGCCCTTTTCCTCACTTAGGATACGCATTATAATGAAAGGGTAATGATAAAAACCCGTAATGCCACTCCTTTTCACGCTTCACTCCATACTAATTGGACTTAAATTGCATCTGGAATGTTACTATTCATCTCAGTAATCCTGAAATTTATGAATTTTACACTAACATTGGTCGTTTTTGATTACTTTTACTGTGACCCTTTTCCCAATCCATCTGTCCCTTACTTTGATATGAGGAATCATCTGTTTTAGTTTGTCGGTCTAGTTAATATACACCCTGTATATATGGAAGATATATAAGTAAGAGGCACAGTGGTTAATTGGTAGAGCTCTCATTTCTGGTGCGAGGAATCGATGGTTAGATCCCATCCCATGTGAGTTTGTAGCAGATCATATTCGTGGGTTTTTTCGGGGTTCTCTTGTTTTCTTCCACATTCTAATTCCACCAGTTATTTAAAATTAACTCATTTTCATTAATCATTCGTCCCTTTTAGCCTATAGGGTATAAGCGGAAACGTAAAATTGAAAAATTTATTTATTTATTTATTATTTTTCTTTCTTTCTTTTCTTTTTCCTTTTCTTTATTTTTGATCAAAAGATCCAATATATTTCATGCAAAAATTCTTGTAATCCTTATATTTGGAGAACTACATATAGTGTAGCCAAACCCAAACTATCACTTAACTCAGTATGATATGCTCATAACGTTAAAAAATACCAAAACCCGATTTAAGGACCGTTCACAACTTTGTGGCCTCTGATCCAAAAAACTCCAATACATTTCAATGAAAAATTTCCTTGTACGCCTTATATCTGGAGAACTACATATAGTCTAGCCGAACCCAAATTATCACTTAACTCAGTATGATGTGCTTATTCCGTCAAAAATACCAAAACTCGATTTAGAGTCCGTTCAAAATTGTTGTGGCCCGTGATCAAAGAAAACTCCAATACATTTCAATGAAAAAAATTCTGGTACACTTTATATCTGGAGAACTACATATAGTGTAGCCAAACCTAAATTATCTCTTAACTCAGTATGATGTGCTTATTCCGACAAAAATACCAAAACTCGAATTAGAGTCCGTTCAAAAATTTTGTGTCTCCTGATCCGACAACTAATTCTTGATCAAGATCGCAATCTTTTGATGCATTTTTTGGGATCATTCCTAAAAAAAAAAATCTTGTTTCTGTATATATGATACTCTTAATAAGAAGAGTATTAGTAACTTTAGAAGATAAAATTGATTTAGTTTTCTGTAATTAGAAAATAATATGATTACACTGATTGGATACATTGTCTAACTTACGTTAGTAAGAACTACGAGGGGTGTTCAAAAAGAAACCGAACTTCAGCTATAACATCTTAGTTGGTCATTGTACAACATTTTAAGCCATGTCCCCTTAAAAGTAGTCCCCTCAATTGGTAAGACACCATTCCAAACTGTTCTTCCATGTTTGGAAAGTCTCCTTGAATGAATTTTCTGGAATGATGCGCAGGTTTAGGGATTTAGGATTTAGATTTCTGGGCTTTCGGCATTGAAGGCCATTTAGCCCGTCACGTTTTGAGGGATGGCGTCCCTCGGTGAGCACACTATCCGGGGAAAGGGAAGGAAGGAAACCGCCTGGGACTTATAAGTTAGGTACCACCCCGGCATTTGCCTAGTGTGAATGACGAAAACCCAGGAAAATCTCATTCAGGGTGGCTGGCCTGGGAAAGCGTTTTACACTTTTTCGACCTTGCCCACACCAGGAATCGAACCCGGGACCGCTCGCACCGAAGGCAGGTTTATTGTCGCATTGGCCTGAATCACCTCTATGGTTTGGAAACGACGTCCTTTCAAAATAATTTTAAGTTTGGAGAACAGGAAGAAGTCTGCGTGGGCTAGGCCCAGAGAATAGGATGGATTGCGCACAACGGAAATCTGTTTTACCAGATATTTGTGGATGGGAAGGGAAGCGTGAGTAGGCACACTGGCACAGTGCACTATCCAAGTGTGGTTTTCTCACAGTTCAGGCCTTTGCCCGGGCACAGCATCAGTTAACCGCGGTAAAATGTCTTGCACACACATATATGTTGTTCTCCAAGCAGTAGCGTACGCAAGAATTTATTTCGGGAGGAATTCAAACTCAATATGAGGATATTTCATATTAAAATTCCTAAAATTGCCCCTAAAATTAGGCTAAATTTACACAAAAATAGAAATTTCGGGGAGGGGGTCCGAACCCCCAGGAAACACCCCCTGCGTACGTTCCTGTCTTCAAGGTCTTTCATTGTCACTGTATTACTAATCCGATGAACAGCTTGTGCACGTGCTCACTTCAGCGACTGTAGCTCGACAACTAACGGTCAAAGCTAAACGAGGTGAATGGCAGTTTTTTTGTCTAAACCTGGCACTAGGTGCGATCAGTAGCCGCAGCGACACCCCTCTACCCGTTAGCGCACTATTTCAAAAGTTCGGTTTCTTTTTAAACACACCTCGTATCTTTAGAGGAACTAGATTATGTACATATAAGTATCAGAATGAAACACAAGTTGAAACAATTTTATTTGAGTATTATATAACACTTTAAATCAACACGTAACGAAAACTAGGTTATAGAATGTAAAGAACGAAAAAAAAATATATATCAACAGGTTGAACTAGCATGAGTTATAAAAGTCATCTAAAAGCTTAAAAATCTATTCAACAGTCACAGTTACACATATGATATATTTTTCAACTTATCTTTGTATACTTTTTCAATGAAAAAAAAAAGGTAGAAGAAGCGTATTAAAAACAGTATGGAACCCAAAATTATTAAGCTTTATCAGAGTAATTAAAGAGAATCTTTTGAATTGAATAAGTTATAGCTCATTTCAGTACCAGTCTGAACCATTATCATCTGTGAATATTATCGGTGAAAACAGAAAAACCCCGCTTTAAATATATAAAAGAAGAAAAAAAATCGAAATAACCTCGCTTGTATTACAGGTAGGGGGTTAGCCGAGTAGAGAGAGAGAGAGAGAGAGAGAGAGAGAGAGAGAGAGAGAGATTTGTGTTGGAGATTATCAACCCTTTTTTGGAACACTATAAATCATAGACGTTATGGAATTTCTATTGAGGGAACGGGATGTGGGATTATTGTGCAATGGTCCCTCTTCAATTATACACGAATCTTAGGCGAAAACGAATAGTGTATATATAATTAAAACGAATACTTTCACTGTCCATATGCCCATATATATAGAAATACACTGGGATAGACTTTTCTTTTCAGATAAAGGTAACAAATTGAAATACTGCACTATATATATATTGAATATATATTCTCTTGTTTCAAAACAAAGATTAGAGTACATTAAAAATATATTTATGATTGTTAAAATTGTAATTTACGAGAATTAATTCAACTACTATATTTTATATGTAATTTTCACTATAACATGAAAGGGCACTATTAATGTTCTCCCGATTCTAGGCGTTTTTATTACTTTTGAACAACGATAGGAGACAGAATATATATATATATATATATATATATATATATATATTTTAAAAGAAGTGATTGTATTGTGTCTGTTCATCTGTCCCCGATATACGTATTCTTGTCTACAGGCCAAATCGTTCAACGTTCTTGAACCAATTTTCAACGAACGTTAATTTAAAAAAATCGTTAGGGAATTCTCTTTTTTTTATATGTCTCTCTCTCTCTCTCTCTCTCTCTCTCTGTGTGTGTGTGTGTGTGTATGTGTATGTGTGTCTGTTATTTACGAATTTTTCAATTTTGAGCTCTCCATTCCATAGAATATCAAAAACTATCTCAAAGAAGAAATGGAATTTTTCGCGTCACTCTTACCGTTCCCGAGACATTGGCCAAAAAAGTTCCGATTTCGGGAGATTTAAGGAGCCATATCTCGCGAACCATAAGTCATAGGGAGATCATATTAGTGTTGATCAACACCTAAGAGAATTTTGGTACCAAGTAGAAGCCGGTGGCCTCCGTTCCTCAGATATTTGCCCAAAAAGTTCCGATTTTGGGAGATTTAAGGAACTAACTATCTATTGCAAGAAAATAACAAAACAGAATTTATAAATTCACTTTCGTTCAAGAGTTATCGTGTGGAGAACATATAGACATGTCTACGTGATCCTAATAAGGGTAACATACTGGATAATGAAAATAGAGAAAGAAATCTCCAAAATTGCTCTAATGATTTTCTTTATAAGCTGTTTCATAAATGAATATTACATTACCAACCCTTTAATATGGAATAGGTCATTCATTTTTCTGAGGAAAATTCTGGAATACGTTCTTTTCGGATAACTTTCTTGAAAATTATTGCCATGATTTTGTTGATATTTCATAAATAAATAAATAAATGTTTTATTAACCGGTCTCATTATTCTATAGCATAAATCATTTCCTTGAAAGAAAACTAAACTTGCATTCGGAAGATTTCCACAGAAAAGACACATGATTTTGTTTATATTTCGTAAATACAGAGGGAAACGGTGGCTCAGTGGTAGAGCGCTTACCTCTGATGTGTGAGGTCTCTGGTTCGATCCCTTCCAAGTAAGTTTGTGGTGGACAACACCGTGTCTATGGGTTTTCTCGGGGTACTCCCGTTTTCTCCCACTTTCTCATTTCACAAATTCTTCCATCATTTCCTTGCTTTAATCATCCGTCTCCATTAGCCTAACGGGCATAGATAATCGTGGGACGTACGCTGAATTTCATTTTTCTTTTCGTAAATACACATCTTTATGAATTTAATGAAAAAAATCTGGAGTTGGAAACACGTCAGATGGAGATGCATGTTAGTGATACTGTAGCTTCCTTAGTTTGTGAACAATTTATGTGAAATACGCGGGTTATTCTCCGTGGGAACTCAGCTGTAAGTCCATGTCTCACATAGCCTCTGTGCTGAATGAAACTCTAATATCCAATTCAACCAACCAATAACCGTAACAGTGAATGTAAACTTAAATCAATTAACATTCGTTTTCCTTAGCCTCGCCGCAAAGTTGTAGGGCGTTAAAAAATAAATAAGAATAAACATGAAATAGAGAAAACATTTTCATGTCTATTTTTGAAGTAACATTCGGGAGCAGTGGGCGCATCCACGTGCCTCTTGTACAGGGTGTCCCGTAATTTTCCATACAAAGGAAAGATAAACATTTTCTTAGGGTAACCATTTTTATTTATATGATATGCTCTACATAACTACCGTTGTTCTGATGTCGCTGTTGTATAACACGTTTAAATACAACTGGAGTTCAGCTTGTAATGACATTGGTGATAAATTCCTTAAGATGATTAATGTTTTATATCTTTTTTAAAATACACTATAACCTTCAAATGACCCCAAAAGATAAAAATCAAGTAAGGTAAAATCGATCGTGTGTTGCATCGTTTGGCCTAATCCTTGTTTCGTCTAACCAGTTATCTGACATTTTTATGACAGATAAAAGATAAGATTTATGTCCGCCATTTTAGACGAAATAAGGATACTCGTTTGGCCTAATCTTTGTTTTGCCTAAAATGGCGGACTTTCCACTCGTTTCACATACTACCGGGAATGTCCATCCTGTTCTCTTACATGTGAGTTTCTTTTTGCATTGTTAAATTACTGTAGATTTCCAAATTATGCAGATTCAATATTGAAACCGGAAATATATCTATAACTTCCGACAGCAATAGAGTGATAATGTGAGACATGCAACCTGTTTACCGGAAGCTGAATTCTCATCAAAAACGATTTCTCATTATCTCTTACGATTTTTAATATTTAGGAATCAATATAGAAACCGGAAGTTTTACTAGTTTTTACTTTAATAGAAGACTCAAGCTGAGACGAAATCTATTTTTAAGATTCGGAATGCATACAATTATTAATATTTAGAAATCAATATCGAAACCGGAAGTTGTACTAGTTCTTACTACTTCTGGCTTCAATAGAAGAATGAAGCTGAGATGAAATCTATTCTTAAGATTTGTAATACATACCATAAATCGTTTGGATCGATAGGGAACGTGTCGATTATATATATATATATATATATATATATATATATATATATATATATATATATATATATATATATATATACATGGTCATAGTAAATACATAAAGAAATTTTGGTAATCCTAACTCCTCGAAAATAATTAATATAATATCAATATATATATATATATATATATATATATATATATATATATATATATATATTGTAATTTTTAATTCTTCATATACTAGGAAAGTTTGTCTTATAATTTCCCTCTAATTTAATTTTCATGATTTTTTCTCATTGTCCGCCATTTTAGGCATAACGAGGATTAGCCCAAACGAGGATCCTTTTTCGCCTAAAATGACGGACACAAATCTTATCATTTACTTGTCAGATAATTGGTTAGGCGAAACGAGGATTAGGCCAAACGTGGCAACATGGGTGAAATCTGGGGACCTGGGAGGCCACTCAACAAAACCAGGGACAGATTAACCCATCTGAAAGTCCGGGGCTAGAAAAAAATATGTGGTCCCTGGTGACTTCGCCTAATACATTTCTGTGAAAGTACAGTAGGAGAGTTAATAGAATTAACCATGTCATGCATTAGACAATATTATACCTAATGAAACTTTATAAATGCATTAAAAAAACAAAGTCAAGAGAAGTGGTCACTGCACAAATGTATTTAAAGTACAGTTACCATTATTGTTTTTTTTTTCCTGACTCCACGCATACAGTTTATAAATAGACGGAACTTATTGACATCAAAAGGATCATAAAATACTGTGCGCCTGCGCGGTGACTTAATTTTTCTGCCAGATTCCGACTGGAGATTCTATAACTACACGAGACTGCAGAACACTTCTATTCAACGAGAAAATATGAATCACGATTCACTGCACTATATTCGATCATTTTTTTAAAAATTGATTTATGCTAATTTATTAAGACGGCGGATGTAACACAAGAAGATATTTGTTTCATATTTTTGGTCATATTTACCATATGATGATGATTGTTTTCAGACAGCCAATTGAGATTTTCATCAGGCTCCCGCCCACCTGGAGACCTGGATTTACAATCCCCCTAAGCCCCCTTTTAATCCGGGCCTGAATATACGCACACCGACCTATACAACCATGTAGAAACAGATCTCTAACCATTGACGTACATTATTTATGTATGTTTATTTTTCCTTCGCATGGAAACTTATGAGATACCTTGCACAACGCTACTATGAAACAGTAGTACTATATACACTGTCAACGAAATTCCCTCAGATTCTTTATGTTTGAATCGTACATAGTTAAAAGGAATTATGTTTCCGTTCATTTAAATGATGCATATTCCCTTTAAGAGTCTTCATCCCGACGAAATTAAAATACCGCTAATTTTACAGTAATTATGTGATAGCTTGAAATAGATAAAAGATAACTGAAATGTGGAACAAGAGCGCTCTAGACAATATTATTTTGCGTGAGGTACCGTTATCACAAGACATCTAGCGGCTTTCCGTTTTCAGCTGTTTAGAAACGCGAAAAAAAAATGCCGATTTTCAAAATGGCTCGAAATTGAAAGCAGATAAGTGTGTCGTGATAACGATTTCTCATGTAAAATAATATTGTCTAGGGCGCTCTTGTTCCACATTTCAGTTATCTTTTATCTATTTGAAGATATCACATAATTACTGTAAAATTAGCGGTATTTTAATTTCGCCGGGATGAAGACTCTTAAATAATGACCGGTTCATTTCTTTGTTCCATGGAAACAACTTTCTATTACGGAGAAAATAGAATAGTATGTTAGAAAATTGAACAAATCTTCTTATGAAGGCTGCCAATTTCATGGAATGTAAGAAAAAAGAAGATATTTCTTGGTAACTCTGCAAATGACATATTTCCGAAGTCTTAATGCAAAGACATGACACAAAGAAAAGAAAAGAAAATAGTAATAATAACAAAAATGCGGAATATTTGAAAGAAATATTGACAAAACGTCATTCTCTTCAACATCTTCAATTCACTGATACCGCATATTGCATCCTTTTTTAGTTTGAGAAAAAAGAGAACGAAAAGGACATCTCAATTTTAAAATTCAGAATTCCAAAATGCCGAAGACAAGAGAGGCCGTGGTTTTTGAATGCATGTGGTATCGGATATCTTTCTTCGCCTGCCATTTCCAAACACTCCACAATAGTGTTGCCACCTCTATATATACAAAGGATATCACACTTTCGTTTTCATTTTACATATGCTCTGTGCTCATACCAATGGTGTCGGGACCAAAAGCATATTTGGAAAATGCTTAGGTGTAGAACAGTGGTTCTCAACCTTTTCGAGTCTAGGGCCGCCTTGAGTGAATGTAGCACACCTCGTCATCTTAATTCAATCCATCCACCCATGCATAAGCTTGAACGTAAGACTTGGACGTTACATTCTAATAATCAGTGAAAATCTTCAATTCTTAAAATCAACCTCAAAGGATACTCACAATATGTAGGATATAGGGTGGACAGTGGCGTATTTAGAGGGGTGGCTTCCGGGCTTAAGCCCCCCCCCGAAATCTTACTTAGTATAGTAAAGTAAATGAAATATCTTGCAGAATTTTCACATTTCCAGGCAAAGCCCCCCCGAAAGTTAGCAAAGCCCCTCCCGAAACAAAATCGTAAATACGCCACTGAGGGTGGACCATTATTGATATGCGCTTGTAACTTTTAAACTAATAGATACAGAATGCTGAAAATTTGTACCATGTAAATAATACAACGAGAAGGATATTGTTTGACACATTATGCAATACCACCAGGTTAACAATGTTGCCAATCCAGCATAAAATTACATTTTTTCAGGTGGCACTACGTCAGATTAACACATCTCAAAGTTACATGTCAAACAAAACCATTAAGTATTTAGCTGCTGACCGGAAAAAAGAAATAATAATAATAATAATAATAATAATAATAATAATAATAATAATAATAATAATAATAATAATAATAATAATAATAATAATAATAATAATAATTTGTAATGAAAGTCTAAGCTTTTGATAATTTGTAAAACGCATAATGGCTTTCGTCCAATAATAAGAAAAAAGTCTAACCGGTCACCAAATCTCAAACATTCCCCTAAGCCAGGGATTCTCAAAGTGGGGTCCTCGGATCCCTGGGGTCCGTGGAAGCCAGCCAGGGGCTCCGCAAGGCCTAAAAATTGAAATGTGTTGAACTAAAATGGAACTCACAGCGATTATGCAAGAAGTATTTTTAAGATTAAGAAACTGGACCTGTGGGCAGTACGAGAACAAAACAATAACTATTCATCATTTTCAGTGCTCAAGAATATCATTGATTCTTCAAGTGAAAAACTCTGCTGACATGTTCAAAACACTTGTAGGACACTTGAGAGCATTTGCTGCAAGTTTTCGAGAATATTTCCCTATCCCACAACATGGTAATGGTTTGGATTGAAAATCCTTTCACTAATGTAGAAAGCCATGACATACAAGGTATGAATCTCTCTAACACAACACGAACAGCTATTGGAACTATCATGCGGTACTTTATGAAAAAGCGCTTTAAAGAAAAGGAACTTTGTAGCTTTTGGTTGCGAGTGCGTTGTAAGTATGAAGAGTTGTCTAAAAAAAGCATTGCAACATTTGAGGCCTTTCCTTACCACTTACTTATGTGAGCAGATCTTTTCTGCTCTTTGCAGTACTAAAACCTTAAAGCGAAATCATCCTAATGTGAAATAGGACCTAAGATTAATGGTGACAAAACTTACTCCAGATTTCAATGCAATTATGGAAAAACACAAAGAATTTCATTCCGCACATTAGTGACCCCACATTTAAGAATTTATCAAGTGGATTCCTTAAAAAAAGAAAAGAAAATAAAAAGAAAGGACGACATTGATTTTCATTTTGAAAGTTACCATTTTTTCAATTGAAATTTCGTTCACTAATGTATTTTTAGAATAAATTACTGATTGCATAATTTTTCTTGATCTCTTTCTTGTCTATTAATAGTAATTCTAATTAGGATGTTGTTTTAATACCATGTGAAATTTCAGATAGCATTGCAAAGGGGTCCGCAGATCAATTTTCGAATGAACAGGGGGTTCGCGTTATCGGAAAGCTTGAGAACCACTGTCCCACACAGTCTATCGCCCTTATCGCCTCTTTTTGTTCTAAGTGTTCCCTTCGAAAACGAGAATCCCCCCTGAGGGTGTTAACGCCCACGTTGAGAACCACTGTATAGAAAACAGCATAGGGTCAACCAAGTTAATTTAATTTATTTCGATTACCAAATAATTTGTAACCACTACTATTACTGCTACCAGCCAGTTGAAGTCAGCTGGTCAAAAGCGTTAGGCTAGTAATCGCAAGAATTACTCGGTTTCCTCACTGGCAAGTAAAAATTTGTATTATTATTATTTTTATATTAGGAGGCAAAAAGTTATTGGTATATGGTTATACATACATGATTCACTGTCAAACAAGTCAACGATTATTCGAGACACAACGTTTGGATTCAAGTACATGTGAAAAATGTGTTGATGTAGATACAATATTACATACTAGATACACGAAGTGGAATACTGTAAAAAAAAAATAAACAAATAAACTTGTAGCGATGCTGGGTTTAATATGGCAGACATCAGAAAATAACTTGAAACAAGATTTGATTAAAAGACTCATAAAGTACTTCGTGTATTTATTGTGTGAAGCAGAAACATGGACATTACGCAAAAGTGATTTTTTTAAAAAAAGCTTTTGAAATGTGGATGTGGATAAGAATGGAGAGAATTAGCTGGGTCGAGCGGACTCAGTTCCGGAGAATACTTTTCGCCGTATTCCATTTAAAAGAGTTATTCCGTATTTACTAAAACCAGTGTGAATTTCGCCGAAACCGGTACCTGTTTTTGTTCTTATAATAGTCATTTGCAAACGAATTAACGAAGAAGCAAGAAGCTTTTGATGAAACTAAATTGGTCTTAAAACCGAAACTCGTTTTGATAGAAATCGAACCCCTTTTGAAGCCGAAACCGGTTTGACAGAAACTGAAAATGGTTTGATAGAAAACTATCCCGGGTTTTATAGGAAACCGAACCTTTTTTGAAGCTGAAACCGGTTTGATAGAAAACCGAAAGTGGTTTGATAGAAAACCGACCGGTTTTTAAAGAAAATCGAAGCTCTTTTGAACTTGAAACCGGTTTAACTAGAAAACCGAAAGTAGTTTGATAGAAAACTGACCCGGATTTTACAGAAAACCGAAACATTTTGGAAAACTTTTTTTTTTTTTATAGTTTGTTCACAGTTTGTCTACAAATACTTATTTGAGTAAGTACGAAGTTCGTTCGTGGGCTGACTTCAGGGTACAGATCCTGGAAAGAGGCGAAGAGGTCCAGACTGCCCCAAAGTTTGCTTAGTCCCTCTAGGATCTAGATATACTTACTTGGATCTTTGCTTGGATGTCTGAAAATGAAACACGTAAAGGCATACCTAATCATCTTAACCCAGAGTTATTCAAAAATTTGTGCCGCTGACTACCAAGACGTTCCCAGCGCTACGCAACTTTAAAAAAAAAAAAAAAACCTCCAAAAGTCACAGATTATACAGTCTAACACAAAAATTTGTACGATAAGAAATGTTTAAAAAGGAGCTCGAATAATGTAAATGACATTTTACGAGTATACCTATAAATAAGAGCTCCGTCACGGTTGAACAATTGTATTTGGTGTGGAAGATTATGGTTCAGATTTCCAGCGACAGCTCGGTAGTTCGTACTTCCTACTTAACAGTAAATCGAAGATTCATATAACCTCTGTGTTTTTAGAGAGTCATCTCAAAATAAACAACTTGTCTATACATAGTTGTCTAGAGTTTTTTTTTTTTTTTAGTAAGAAACTTTTCAAGTTTATTTGAATGAGATTGTATACACAAAAGTGAATGAATATATTGCAAGGATCCCCACATCACAACAGACGCACGTGTCAACTCAACACGTGCTATTATTTATAAACAACATAGCAGACAGCAAGCGAACACGGAAGACCGAGGAACACCGAAAGCAGACGGACCTCACGGAAGGACCCGAGGAGGACAAATAAAAGGAGGACCACCGAGGGACCCAGTATCAGTCGACCAACTGATCGCCTAACCTTTACCTTCCTATGTCGCTGTGGACTAGGAGCACCTCTTCCTTACCCTATGCTGCACTGAGCTAGGGATCCATCTTAAACTTATAATCCAAGCCTAACCAACAACCTGCCAAAGTGTTCTGGAAACTGCCTTGAGTGGAAGGGACACCCGGTAAAACATTTAGTATTCCTTCACTTGGTCATTGAGGAAGAGACATTGAAATTAGAGACACTTGTATTTATTATATTATATTTTGTAATAAAATTTGGTGAAGGGAAAAAAAGACACCCGGTCTATCATTTGACTCTACCAAACATTGCAGGGTGGAGGCGCCGGAGTTTTGTACGGGGCGCTCTTTTTCTCAACTTTTTTATCTAAACACTGACGAGGTTAGTATCATAATTCAACTAAATTTGACATAATCCCTCCCTCCCTCCCTCTCTTCTTACCTTTCCATAGTGCAATTTATGCCGGAAACTAGGTCAGGTAAACGGACGTACAGATCAGGAGAGAATAATACAAACATGACAGAGGGTGCATCGAATTTATCCTTTAATATGCCACATTTAACGAAGTATGCGGGACAGATGCATGAAGATCCGGACAGGTTTTTTATGCTATTCGACCATATGGCAGCAATGCAGGCATGGTCGCCGGCTAAGAAAAAGGAAATTTTACCAATATATTTACAAGACACGGCACTAGATCTCGTATTACAGCTTAAAAATCAAAATCAATTTGATACAATGACTTATGAAAATCTAAAATCTAAGTTAGTAGCTTTATATAGGCCAAAAGTCCCATCGTATAAAGCAGAACAAGAATTGTTCGAGGTACAACAAGGAATGGACGAGCCAATAGACTCGTATTTTTTACGTAAACTCTGAGCAATAAGGCAGTTATTACCGGAAGCGACTGAAGAACAAAAGATTCACCATTTATCTTTGGGTTTGCAGAGGGATTTCCTTAATAAGATAGCATTAGAAAGGTTTGCAACGGTAGAAGCGCTACAGAATAAATTAAACACACCGGCACCTAACATACAGACAAAAATTCAAACTATGCAACCTATACATACAGAGTGCAACGTCAATATCAACAACGATTCTACTGACAAAAACGCTCAAACGATACCTACCATTAGTGAACTCGTATACATTTATTAATAACAGTGATGACACTTCTGCCCACTTTGAGGGAAATGATAAACTGTTTTTTGATCCTGCTTATTTGGGACAGAACTACAGTGTTATTACCATTATGAGTATATTTCACAAGTTTTTCATAGTGATATTGGTGTATATAGTGTTTATAGTGTTTTCTAGTGTCTAAACAGTATCAAGTGTGTCAGTGCTGGTGCCGTTACTTTTACTAATTACAACTGTGTATTTTCTCAAAATAATCTTCCAGATTATTTTTTTCCAGTGTGGGGGGTGCAAGGATCCCCACATCACAACAGACGCACGTGTCAACTCAACACGTGCTATTATTTATAAACAACATAGCAGACAGCAAGCGAACACGGAAGACCGAGGAACACCGAAAGCAGACGGACCTCACGGAAGGACCCGAGGAGGACAAATAAAAGGAGGACCACCGAGGGACCCAGTATCAGTCGACCAACTGAACGCCTAACCTTTACCTTCCTATGTCGCTGTGGACTAGGAGCACCTCTTCCTTACCCTATGCTGCACTGAGCTAGGGATCCATCTTAAACTTATAATCCAAGCCTAACCAACAACCTGCCAAAGTGTTCTGGAAACTGCCTTGAGTGGAAGGGACACCCGGCAAAACATTTAGTATTCCTTCACTTGGTCATTGAGGAAGAGACATTGAAATTAGAGACACTTGTATTTATTATATTATATTTTGTAATAAAATTTGGTGAAGGGAAAAAAAGACACCCGGTCTATCATTTGACTCTACCAAACATTGCAATGTTAAATATATTTGAATATATTTGAATATATTTGGTAAATTTTGTTTATATTTTACTCATTCAGACAGAGTGATCCAAAACTCGTATACTCAACCATGTTCATATATACATTTAATAATACTTACATAGTAAAAAAAGAAAAAAAAAGCTTATAGTAAATGATAGAAATGTGCTCCTTGTTGTCCTTCACAAAAGCGTACATGCTTACCCATTTTAGAAAACACCTTCCACAGGATGATAGGAGTGATTTGAGAAGTAGAGCTCCATAGTTGTATCCGCAGTATGACAGGTGGCTCCTTTCTGTTGGAACCACGTGTAACCATCCTAAGTGTCCAGTAAGGCAATGAACTGTTCCACAATATGCTGACAAAGCTCAAAAAATGGGACTAGAATTTGGCACCTAAAATATTGCACCCGCACACCTATTTCCATTATTTGTCAGAATAAAGTGGAATCTCGTGCAGGACATGTATGTTCTGAGTTGTCCATCAATTTATCGGGTGGTACAAATGGAACCATGCCTCACCAGAAAAGATGGTAAAATTAAGTCGGTTAATGTTCCATTGTATGAAATATCTAAACCAAACACTGAACTATGGGTGCTTATCTCTGTCTTGTAGTTGAAGTTCTTGGACTTGTGTGAACTTTATACAGATAAAGGTGAGTTCAGTTCAGCGTCCTTCTTGTAGAGCCATATGAAAGTGCATTTCCTTGGTATGCAGAATTGTTTCCTTCTTCCCATGGCCAAGTAAGCTTGTGGTGGACAACATCCGTGTGTTTACGCGTGGTACTCCCGTTTCCTCCCACTTTCTCATTCCACCAATTCTTCCATCATCATTCACTTGCTTTAATTCATCGTCTCCCTTAGATTAAAGGGCATAAACGTGGGATGTTAAACTGAAAGATTCCATTTCATTTTATTTTTCCTTCTTTTCCATCTGTTTCCCATTCTCCAATCACTAGGCGAATCTATTTTCAACCGAGGGGTGGTAGTTATGCTGATGAAGATAGAATACCTCGAAATAGTATTACACATCACATATTCAGTAATCATTACTTCATACTATCTTGTGTATATCGACTTTTTGATCACCCTATTTCTATTCTTGTCGCTCAGTCACTTACTTTCAGGGTCAAATAAGGACGAGGTATACTGTCATGAACGTCTGTGATGAAGATATATAAAATAAAAGCAATAAAAAGTTTTTCATTAGTTTCTCCACTATTTCGGAAAGAGAAATGTCTATTTCTAGTTGATAAAACGTCAAGTTAGCAAAAGTGGTTCTCAATGGTGGCTTGGAACACTATTGACAGCCTTTTCCAGGCTAACGTAACGATTCAGATTCAGACGGGTTGGTTGTCACACCAACCCGTCGGTGTTCCTCAGTTCTTTGCCCTCATTTCCCCTCCCTCCTTTTCTACGACACCCATCATCTTCATTCGCTCCACCACCCTCTCTCTACATTTCCCTCGTCACCACTATCTCTTATATAACCTGGCGTTCCCGAAATTTTCTTCTTTTCGCAGGGTGGGTGCTGTGCGCAAAGAAGAAAGGGGAAAAAAAGTTGTAGTAGAGAAAGGTTGGAATGGGGCGATGAAGTACGGGAAATATAAGGGATGGTGGTAGAAGAATAGTCCCGCTCACCTGCCACGTGATTTGAATGAGGGAGTTGGTGAGCAACCATTGGAGAGACGGTTTCTTCGCTCTTGATGCCTAGCTGATAAGTAAAGAGATGCTTCTTCGTGAAAGATATTCATCCACTCCGTTCAGGATAAAAAGAAGAAGAAGAAGAAGAAAGTATGAAGAAGTCCCTCTTCCTTCTTCAATTTCTTAAAGATTCTGAAGAGTATGCCAATAGAAGGGCAACTAGAGGCAAATGACAATATCAAACGAACGTGAGGAAATGTATGAATATCTCTCGCTCTTGTTCCTTTGAATGAAGTTTTACGTCTTAAACAATAGGCAAAGCGCATTCACTGAATTATACCACGTACTCATCTAAAAATCCAAAGAAGTAATGTCTCTTAGGACATCCATATTTCTTTGGGAAAAGAGAAAAAGGAAAAAGACTAAGAAAGCTTTGACCGTTTTCTAAACTTAGATTGTCCTGTCAGGCTGGTCAATTCCTCAAAGGACTCTTATGTCAAAATTGAACACTATATATAGTAATATGCGCATCGCAGTTCGAATACACGTGAAAAGAAGAGAAACAATTACAGGTACTTAACATATACCGCTACAGTAAATAAATAAATAAATAAATAACTTGTTCTGACAGAAGAAAAACTGTCAAGCAATTTTGGCAACAAAAGACGGTCTATTTTTCAGTGCCATACAATTTAGAATTAGGAATTAAATTTCTGGATTTTCGCTATCTATAATCATGTATGAGGGCACGTATGAGGGATAACTTGGCCATTACATCATCCGAGGAAAGGGAAGAAAGGAAGCGGTCTGGGACCTGTATATTAGATACCATTCCAACATTTCCGTGATGTGAATAAGGAAAAGCCAGGAAAACCTCATTCAAGATGGCTGGTCTGAAAAAGCTTTTTGTGTTCCCAGCCATAAAATTTAGTTTTACTTGAATTTCCAATAATACAGATCAGACTGAAGTAGGCTAATCTATGGGAAAAAATTAGCTCAATTGAATATTGAAGAGCTCAATTGATGCTCTAAGCGACTTTAGGTTTTCAGTGACCGAGCACGTATTTTTTCTCCTGTTAAATCCACTTATATATATGCCGCTCCTTCCAATATGGACAGTGCTTCCGTCCACTACAGTGGTTGGAGTTCTTGCTTCATACCCCAATCTCTGTATCTCGTGCGTTGTAAGATGTTCAAATGAAGATCCTGGCTCTAGTTGCACTCGATTCAGCGACCCAAGAATAACTCTCATCTTCTAAGGCTAACATTCTATTGGAAGCGGAAGTGGTAGAAATCGACCATTTCCAGTTTCAACACTCCTCGCTATAGAACCAAAACGGTAGTTGACAGCAGCAAGCGGTGTTGCAATCGGTGCACCGTCTCGGGGGAACATATCACCCACACCTACAACACTCTAACGAAATCAGAAATGGTTGAAATTCACTAAAACTTCTAAAATCCAATATTGATTTCCATAAAGCAAGAACAGTAAGAGATATAGAGAAGCGCTTTTTGTAATCTATTCCGAGTCCCAAGAATGAGTCCCAAATCAGACGTGGTAGAAATCAACCTTTTCCGGTTTTAACGTTGTTCGCCATAGAATACAAACAGTAATAGATAAGTAGATTTCAGCAATCGATTTAGCGTCTTAAGAGAACATGCCATTACCATCCGCAACACTCAACGAAAACCGGAAGTGGATGAAACTTACTAGTACTTCCGGTATCAATGCTTATTCCCATAGAGCAAAAACGGTAAGGATATCGGGAAAACGGTTTTCATCGAGATTCGGCGCCCCAAGAATGAGTTTTGTCTAGATTTTTATCTATCTGTTGAGACCGGAAGTAGTAAAATCAACGCTTATTTGATTACAACATTGTTCCCATAATATAAATAGGATCTAGATAAAACGGAAATAGTTAGCAGGAAGCAGATTTTTTTTTTAAATATAGATTAAGTACCAAGAATATGCTTTATCTCTGATTTTGTTCACATCAATTACCACTTGCTGTTTTAAAGTTAATTTCCATAGGGCAAAAACATAAGAGATAGCGAGTAATTGCTTTTGGTTAGATTCGGCGGTTACGAAATAGACGCTATTTTTGATTTTATTCCTCTACTGCAAACATTAGCTATAGAAGTATTAGTCCAAATTAGAGTTCTGAATTTACATAGTTTGGAAGTCTGCCGTATTTTCACACTGTGAAACGAAACTCGCTTGTTTATTTATTGAATTTAAGGTTCCATACTTATGCACTGTGACAAAGAGATGGTGATGATGAGATGTATGGTAATGATAGAATGACTGAAGTGGTAGTTAACGCGCAAACTCCAAGAAAACCCACGTGCACGGTGTTTGCCCAGCCACAAAGTCAACTGGACGGGAGCTGGGATCAAACAAGGTACCACGCAAGCCATATGTGAGCGCAGTTCCACTAAGACATCACGGTCCCATTTCATAATTGGGAAATGCCATATATATGCACTTGTTTATCGTTGTTTATCACATTAGTTGTAATACATAACACAAAGATGGCTGTTCCTAAAGTTGTTTCATAGAGTGAAATCTTTACAACTCAACTATAAGGTTTGAAGATTGTTGTCACATCGGTACTGAGTAGGGATGGGCAAAACTGGTATATATAAAAACCGAAATCCGAAAAACCAACATTTCGGTTTTCTCCAAACCCGGCTCGGTTTTTCGCCGAAACTGGTTTCGGTTTTCTCCAAAAACCGGTTCGATTTTTCACCGAAACTGGTTTCGGTTTTCTTCAAAACCAGTTCGGTTTTCACCGAAACTGGTTTCGGTGAAAACTTGAAAAAAAAAAAAAACAGAAAACTATTTCTGTGTAAACGGAATCGGTTTCCGGAGAATAACGAAACACTATTCTGGTCAGAAACAGAACCAATTTTGAAAAAAAAAAACGGAACCAGTTTTGAAAAAACCGAAACCGGATCCGGTGAAAAACCGAACCGGTTTTGGAGAAAACCGATAACCGTTTTTTGAAAATGTCCAAAAACCGATTTCGGGTTTCCTCAAAACCATAAACCGAAAAACCGGTGTTTGTGACCATCACTAGTACTGAGCAAGGTGCCTTTCTTTATGTTCTATTCTAGTAAGTGCTTCTGAACTGCCAGATCTCTCAGAATCTGATGCACACGTCTTTCGATAACTAATATGCTTAACTTTTTAGATTTGAGAATGAAATTCGCTATACAATGCTAATTAAATATTTGGACCTTTGATTTGACAACTGAGTCTTGAATGTTAATTGGCTTGTTGAATACAAATAATACTTTTCCATCTCCCATCTCCAAACTGTTGTCAGATCATAACAAAAAAAACTTTACAAATAACAGTAATACTTCTAGCGATAGACTGTTGTGACAAATGCTTTGATAAGTAGTACAATTATAACATTATTTTCTTTCACCTTTGCTTTTGTGCAAATATGAAATGATTTGTATCTGTAGTTTATCTGCAGTAACAAAAGTATAGTATGTCTACACGAATGTAACTTTCTCAGTAACTTAATAAAGTATTAACAAAAGCTAAAATGAAAATGAAATGAAATCTTTATGTTTTACGTCCCACGATTATGCCAGCTATGCTAAAGGAGACGGTGATGATGAAAAATGAATGGAATGGTGGAATGAATAAAGTAGAAGGAAACTGGAGAACTCCGAGAAATTCCACCCACAGGGCGTTTGTTCACCACAAATTTCACTTGGTGCAAACTAGGATCGAACTAGGGACCCCATGCCTAAAGGTGAACGCTCTACTACTGAGAAACGCGGCCTAAAACCTAAAATGAGCTTTATAAACTATGTAAAGATATAGGGGCTGTTGGATTCATATTGTGTGTTTATGATACAATTGGACAAAATTGCTAAGAGCATCAATACGAAAAGGAATGCGCGTACATGCAAATTAATATCCAGTTCTCAGAGAAGGTGCCCCGGAAGAACAATACCCAGAGAATACTAAAAGTGTGAGCATGGTAGTAAAAATATATGTGCCGAAAATTAATGCCTTAGAACCAGGGCCGGAAACAAAATACAACAAATTACGTGTTGGTTGCCACGACTCAATTTTTGTGTTGTTTGCCACGGTATTGTTCTCTCTGATTTATCTTATATCATAATCGTGAAGATTTATAGAAAATCGACTCTTAAACTGAGGGTTGCCAGATGACTATATTATAACAATCAGATCTATTATATTTTTAAGCAGAATACGTACAATACAAACGGTCCTAAACACGGTTACTGCTTCTATTTCGTAACATAGTTTTGAGTATTTATTAGACATTTCTCTTCAAAGGTATTTTACGTGTGTTTTAGTTTATTCTCAAAATTTAAATTATATCTGAACATTCCATTTCGTATCCTCTGACCGTTCGCTAACTATTTTAATGGATTTAGGTTTTTGTTCGTTTGACATTAGACAGGACTCGATCGCTTATTAATTTATGTTTTAATGAGTTTGTATAGGCTAATTCTATTGAGATATATATGTGGTGGTTCAGTGGTAGGTGCGCTCTGGTACGCTGGGAACCTGGTTTGATCCCAGGTCGCTCCAAATGGACTTCATGATGGACAAACATCGTGTGCGTAGTTTTTTTTCAGAGTTCTTCAGTTTCCTCTCACTTTATTCATTCCACCATTGCATTCTTTTCTCATCATCACCATCTCCTTTAGAATATCCGGCATAACTGTTGGACGTAAAACTGAAAGATACATTTCATTTTCTAATGAAAAATACGCAAAGGCTGTCTAGCGCGCGAGCTAGAATCTAACCGGAGACCCCAAGCACAAGAGCTGAATGCTTTACCACTGAGCCACGTTACAAAATGTCAACTGTAACAGTCTTTCTCACCTCAACAATAGGTTGGTGGGCAACATAGAAATTTTAAAACTTTTCTGTCCCTTGGGAGAGCGGTTTTATACTTTGATAGGGTCTCTTTTTTCGTAACTGTTAATTTACAAAGCTTGAAGTTGATGTCATATAACCCTTCTGCTATTTCTAACCCGTTTTGTAATATCCCGTAGCAGACTTTCTATAGAGTCAATATACTATAGAGAATTGATGCACCCAAAAGCACGAAATAAACTGATGATTATAACTTCACATCATATGTGGTTCTTAGTCCTAGGCGGCTCCAATAAGAATACATAATACTTTGTAGTGGACAAACACCGTGTGCGTGAGTTTTCTCGGGATTCTTCGGTTTCCTCTCACTTTCTTAAATACACAATTTTTTATTCATTCTCATCCTCATCATATCCCTTACCTTACACGACATAATAGTGGGACATAAAACTGAAATATTTCATTTATTTTTCTGAAATATATAAAATCCAATTCTATAGTTGCGTAGCATAACAAAAAGCAGAACATTAAGTAATAGGAGATGATATAAGGAACTCCAATTATATTAATTATATATTACATATCAATTATATCAATGAGAAAATGCAATTGCATCAATTTACCAAGTTATTG
Organism: Thermobia domestica; assembly: GCF_964235325.1. Lineage (NCBI taxonomy): Eukaryota > Metazoa > Arthropoda > Insecta > Zygentoma > Lepismatidae > Thermobia > Thermobia domestica. The sequence goes on from NC_137467.1 coordinate 78,859,242, forward strand.
TGATATTAATGATGTTTTGTGTTCACTTGTTTGCAGCTTATCTCGTTCCTAAAGCGAGAATACTTACTACTTGATCCAGGGAATCATAAACAGAGATGCCTGGCAACCCTTCCTTTTTATCCAGGTGTGTGTGAATCTTCACGATAATCAGATCTGATGAGATCGGAATGCAAATACTGTGACAAAATCGAGGCAAACTATACCAAAATCGTGTCGTGGCCAACTACACCGTGGCAAACAACACGCCACCTCGAATCCATATTCTGGAGTACCCCCAGGCACGTGCACCCCTCCTTCGTTGTAAATATACACTATCTAAAATAAGAAGCAGGAGTGAAAATAGCAACACTTTCCGAAACTTTCTGCCGAGTAAGTAGAGCTTAGCAAAAGCAATAGCTTAAGTCAATTTTCTTAACACTGAAGGAAAAGGATTCACCAAGCAACACAATATAACATTTGGGAAATAGGGGAAAAACAGAAGTCAGGGGGAGAGAACATTTTTTCTTGCATATCACTTGCGACCCCCTTTAAAATATTATCCCCCCGTTCTACGATCAGCGTTGTCAAGGATTGACAATATCGTCGCATGGCACTTTGAAGAGTAGTTATTGGTGCACCCCCTCAGAAAATCCTGGATCCGACTCTGCTTAGAACCATAGGAACCTATATCTGATGTGTAAGGTTAAACTTTAATGGTTGTTTAACTATAATATGAGACGTATATCAAGTGTTAGATCACATAAACTGGGTAAAATGAAGTGTTTGAGGATGAATTCTGATGCTTAATTTACGAGAAAATTAAAACTAATCTTAATGGCACCAGAAGTATGTCGTTTGTTCCCAATAATAACACAGCCACACAATAAATGTTCTGTGCACTGAGCCCCAGAGTATGGATTTGATGTACAGTGAAACCTCCCTTAACGGACACCTCTCAATAACGGACACCTCTATAATACGAACAGAGTTTTTTGTCCCGGCAAATTTATATGTTCTCTTATGGAACAAAACCCTCCCTTTAACGGACACTCTCAGATACGGACACGGACAGTCCTTCCCCCCCAAACTTTCAATAACCTCTTCATAACGGACAGTAATTATTCTCGGTTCCGTAATATATTACAGTAGACAGAAAAGTCTTTTCCCCACAAGTGTATCTATCATGAGTGTAGACCTGGTGAACCATCAAACAGAACAGCTTCAAGCTGAACTTGAAATTCTTCTTTGTTTATGCCCGCAATAAACTGATTTCTGATGGAAATCCTAGAAAACCTTCAATAAGTAATAACACTCATGCAGGTCAGTCGTAAGGCCAAGAATTCTACGCGAAAGATCTTCCCTTCCCTAACAAATTTAGCCGTCTTTCATCTGGGCCTTGCATCTTTCCCGACAATTTCTTAAATAACAAAATAATGTTTGTTTTACAATAACATTTTCAACGAGCAATGTTTCCTCTCTTTATTTTTTTTGGAAAAATAACATTTTTCTTTTACTTATGACATTGGAACAAGTCTGGGTTTGGGGTTTTCCCGGCTTTCTTTTCACTTTCACTAGGAGGATATTCTTTGTGATTGGGACTGGGTCAATAAACATATGCACTTCCAATAACTTGCCTTTTCATCCAAAGAACGAATATATTAACACATTCCATAGTAATAATATTATTTAACAGAAATGAATTTCTCCTTCATCCCTCCCAGTAATTCAAATGCGTACTAAATAGAATATTTTCATATTGAATTTTACGTATCTACGCTCATACATAATGCAGTTACTGTATATTACTGCATACAATTACCATTGTGAAAAATTAAATTTCTGTAAGTAACCTCTCTGTAACGGACACCTCTCAATAGCGGACAAAAATTCATGTCCCATTAGTGTCCGTTATTCAGAGGTTTCACTGTATTTTGTTACACAGAATCCAAATTTCGAAATCCTACAACGATTTACCATGTCAATTTTGTTTTATGGGCGAAAAACGTGTGCCTTGCTTGTCCAAAATCGCTGGAAATGTTCGCCCATAAAAAAGTTGATACAGTCAAGCGTCTTGGAAACCCCAGGACGATTGACCGTGTCAATTTTGTTTTATGGGCGAAAAACGTGTACCCTCCCTATCCAAAATCGCTCGAAGTTTTCGCCGATAAAAAATTGACACGGCCAATCATCCTGGGTTTCGAAATTTGGATCCTATGTAACAAACACATCGAATTCATATCCTGGGAATCGTGACACAGAACTTTTGTTTTTTTTTTGTATTGCTGTGTTACGTATATGCTCCTTATCCAAAATCGCTCAAGTTTTTCATCCATAATAATAATAATAATAATAAAATGACACGGTCAATCATCCTGATGTTTCGAAAGTTGGATTTTGTGCAACAAAAGACGTGGAATCCATACCTTGGGGTCCGATACAGAGAACTTTTATGTATTTATTTTATTTTATTTATTTATTTGTGTTTGTGTAATTGCTGGGGCAGATTGTTTATTAGTATTTTGTATATGTACAAAATAAACTGTTGAGTAGGAGATTATATTTACTAGTTACCTGTGTTCTCTGAACGGTGACACACACAGTGCCAAGCTGTGGAAAATCAGCGCCCAGGGCGAGAGTATACGGCGGCGCCCCCCGTACATATGAGTAAGGTCAACCGACATGGTTGGCGCAAAGCGTAATAAAATTTTCAAAAATAGATTTTGCTTTTCCTTGATTTTGAGCACTTTTTCATTTCATTATATATATATATATATATATATATATATATATATATATATATATATATATATATATATATATATATATATATATATATATATATATCTTTTCTTTTTTCCTCCCGAATGTTGCGCCCCCTTACTTCGGCGCCCGGGGCCGTTGCCCCGCTTTCCCCCCTTCCACGGCACGGTATTGGTCACACATTCTCCTAACGAAGTTGAATATAGTCCTAACAGCAACGGAGGTTTAAAAAAAACTATTGATTTTATTTTCAAACGAATTGTAATTGTTATCTTCAGATATATTCCTGTCAAAGACCTAAGCTTGTAGTTCTCCCCGAGAAAAGAAGTAGAAAACGACGAGCAGTCAATTTTTAGAAACTAATGGAACACTAAAGTCTTAGGAAAATCTGTTAGGAAGGTGACAGGAAAAAAGAATACAAAAAAAGTTTACTCAGGGTAAAAATTTTTTGCGTCTTTCTTTGTGTGTGTGAGAGAGAGTGCGTGTATATGCTTCTGTCCTCCACAGGTCTTGTTGAAGGCAGCTTAAGCAGATGAGGATGGAGAAGAAGACGAAGACGAAGAAGAAACGAAATAAGGCAAAGCAGAGAGACAGACAGACTCTAGCAGAAGAGCGAGCCACAGGGATTTTACTCTCGTTCAATCTAAGCTGAGGGAACCTCATTTGGACCTTCCTAGCTACCAAATTGGAACGAAAGAGCGGGCGAGAGGATGAAGAGAGGGTGGATGTAAGAGGGCAAAAGAAAGAAGAGAAAAAAATGCGAAAGAAGAAGAAAAGAAACAAAAAAATCGTCTCCGAATTGGGAAGATGATTTCGATTTTCAGCAGAGAAAATCTCAGAGGACGGGACTTGTTCCCAAGGGATACAAAGATTCTAAGGCGGGTGAAAGAGAGGGAGGGGAACCATAGCAAATTGTCCTACGGTTCTTGCAAAGTTACGCTTTTCTTGCATTTTCCCCCCTCTTTCTATGTCCTTTATTCCTTCTATTTCAAAAATAGTTGTCGAAAAAGATTTGAAAATTTCTTTGTTCTAATACTACATGCTTTCTCTTTATGATAAAAGATATATACCTGTATATCCTACATTTCGATTGGATTTTTACAAGAGATACTTAAGATTAGTAATGGCCGATTTCTAACAAATAGAATAACTGTTGCGTTTTCTCGTTAGCGCCCGTTTATTAATAATCCGATTCTCTGAAGCACTGTTCGCTAAATGGAGGCCCTGAATTGCATCCGACCAGCAAAAATAAACATGAATAAAAGGTACGGACCACTACACTAACTTTCTTGCTCCAATTATTTAAACTAAACGTTATGTTGCAATTATTAGTGAAACATCTTCTTGTGAAATACTAACAAAATTATAAAGCGTTTTCAGAAAACTTACCCGAAGGAAACTCGCCTTCAAAAGAAAGCTACTTCTTTTGGATGTATTCATAGAATATACTCCTGCTTTACTTTGCTGGATTGCGCGAAATTAATTTACCACCACGAAATGAAAATAGGACGATTCAATTAGGACACCCTGTATTTCCTATGGCGTATATTTATTTACAAAGTGGTAAACATAAGCTTTCGAATGATATCAACAAGTCATATAGCCGTAATGTTTTATGGTCATTGGTATGTGTCAAACTAAAACTACCAGAATTCCTACATTAATGTATGTATATTCTTTCTTTTCTAGATGTAATACAGTAGAAGAAACACCAGAGTTTTGTTAGAAATTTGTCGATCCCAAAAATCTCGCCAGGTGTGGTGGTGGCAGCAGAAACAGTGAAATTGCAACAATCGCAGAAAAAGTTCAGGTAGTGTGGTGCTATGCAGAACTTGGTTCCATTGTCGCAGTGCAACGACGATTCTCTCAGGAATACCAAAGAGAACCTTCTAATGCGAAAACAATTCGAGTATGGAAACAGAATTTCCTGGCGACTGGTAAAGTGGCTATACGCACGGTGGTGGTCGCGAAAGTGTATCAGAAGACAATTCAGCCATTTCGGAAACATCGCCTGTGAACATATTGTGAAAGAAATTATATCGCGGTTTGGAAAACGGGGAACAGAACTAAATGAAAGTATTCTTGTAAACATTACCGATTTACGAGGAGCATGCAGAAAGTAAGTTTCCCACGCTTCCCATAGGTAGGAAATGATATGTTGCGCGAAGCGACTACGTGTACGTGAGAGAGTAAGGTCCTAGCATGGCACATGCACTAGCGGAACTTTCCTAGTGCTCTCCGTAGCGTCGTGGCAGTGGTTGAAGATGGACGTTCCTATTCCAGCTCCCGCCGCGTGTGAAGTGCGAGCAGTGATAAAGTTTTTGAATGCACAGGGCATAGCACCAATCGAAATCCATCGTTAGCTGTGCCAGGTCCATGGGCCTAACGGCATGAACAAGCAGTTCATGCAGATTTTCCGCTCCTTATTGCACACCACTGTCACGGAGTGCCTGTTGATCAAGAAGTGTTGTATTGAAGCAACTAACCCTAGAGCACGAAGCAAGGTGCATAGGGTCAGCATTGACATTTTTGCAACGATACAGCTGACGATGGATTTCAATCGGTGCTATGCCCTATGCATTCAAAAACTTTATCACTGCTCGCACTTCACACGCGGCGGGAGCTGGAATAGGAACGCCAATCTTCAATCATTACCACGACGCTTCTGAGAGAATTAGGGAAATTCTGCTGGCGCATGCGCCATATTAGGACTTTACTCTCTCACGTACATGCAGTCGCTTCGCACAACATACGGTTTCCTAGCTATGGGACGAGTGAGAAACTTACTTTCTGGATGCGCCTTGTAGCATTAAGTATATCTTAATCCATTCTATTTTAGTACGAATCAGTACTAAAGAACCCCAAACGAAGAAAATAATACTGCTACTGCTCATAGAAACGTTGTTCTCGAGGAATTTTGGATTCATTATTTGTAGATAGGCAGAGGATATCCATGGTGATTACTGTAAAGTGGTCGAGAGGATTAAGTACTATACCTAACTGAGACAAAAGATTTATTTAAAATATGTTTGCTGGAAACATTAAGATGATGCATTGTTAACCACCTTTACTTATTAAAAGTGCCATGGTGAAAGAAAAAGTACGTACATTGATTACATATTTTTCAAAATGTTTGTGGCTACAGCCACTGTGAAGCAATACCAAAACATAGAATGAAATATTTCTATATATCAGAGAATAAAGGTGATTACAAAGACATGTATCGCATAAAAAAAAAACAATTAAATCTTTAATTTTAACGTCCCACGATTATGCTAAGGGAGATGTATCTAGGGATGCGCACGAGACGAGTCAAGACAGGATTTTCCTGACAAAATTCGAGTCGAGACACGGCTCTTCTAATAGAGAAATATACATTTTTCGAGTCGAGACATCATAGTTACAGCACATTTTCGAGACGAGACAGCCACAAATCTTGTCTCGTGCGCATCCCTAGATGTATGGCATCAAGATAGATACCGAGGCGTTTGCGAGTTTCGTTTGATCTTGAATGACGTTGCCATTAAAATTTATTTATTCGTGCCATGGTTTCAGACTTTTACATTTCGGGCTACGAGTATTTTTGCCGTACGTCACGCCCATACCTGAAAGTCTATAACAGAGATTTATCTGCTGATCCTCCATTGTCACACACAGTTTCATATCCTCTCTCGCTTGGAAACAGAAAATACGGTCCTCTTTTTCCGGGATACATACACGAAAGATGAATCAAGAAAACAAAAGAGTACATTTTCAACTAGTTTTTCCTCAATCCTATTGCTCATTAATATAGGACAGAGTAAGCAATGTTAAGAACTCACCGAATCCAGCCTATAGAAGATTAAATTATGGTTGTTGGACTTACCTAAAATGAAAGAGTAAAGAATTTGTTAATACAAAATTTCATTTAATCTTCTTTCTAACTATGACAAACAAATGATCAGACAGAAAGATTAATCAACTCTATGGCAATTACAAAGTTCTTTTCAATAAGCCAACTGTAGATACCAGATAGAATTGTATGGATGAGAAGTAAAACAAGACTAACATTACTCATAAAGACAGATATCACTTTACTCTAGTAGTACTTGCACTTTTTCAACTAACTAGTCAGCAAAAATTTAGACATCTTGACCTAGGCCAGCGCACTTTTACCCCTTTTAAAATTTGTGAGGGATACTGAATTTTGTCAATTTTGGGATATCAAAAGGACAAGGTGAAATTTAGGTATTGAGGTCTTGGCTCATTATCAAGGGGAAGTAACCCAATTTTGGTAATTCCCCCCTAAAATAAGAAAATAATAGGGTGTATTACCATACCCTCACAGGATACAACTTTTAGGAAGGATCTTCTGTTGGTTCTGGAACAAGGTAGTACCTCTGTAAATTTGAATGGTTCATTCGTTTCCTTGGATTAATATAAAATTAACAAAAAAAAAAAAAAAAAAAATCAAATTTGGTAGGATTTTATCCTCTAAATTAAGACTTTATTACATCATCAATTGCTTAAGAGGGCTAATTACTCTGACAATTATGAGGGTACAAAGTTAAAGTCGGTAGCGAGCATTTCCTTAAACTAATTTGGTAATTTTAGCATATGCCTATCGGACCATTTTATACCGTTTGATTGGTGTTTTGACATATCCATTTCGTACTCTTCGATGATTGCATAATTTGAATAGGGTTCCTTAAGGTCCACATAGGTGTCAATGCACCCTTTTAATCATATTTTGGAGCCACGATTTGAGAGGTGTACTTGGATTACTTTGGCCTGAATTTATACCGTAAAGTTTTTTTCTGAAAATTAAAATTCTCGCTTATGATGTCACATATATGCTATTTTATCTTTGTTTAATTCTGATTAGTTTCTTTATCTATTAAACTGAATTTTGATTGATCGAATAATCTTTATTGAAGTCTGATTGGCTTATTTATCAATTGCACTAGATTTTGATTGGTCGACAAGCGATCTTTGCTAAAATCTCATTGGTTGATTGCAAGAATGGTTAAATGATGTCTCAAACACTATTACTTAACTCTTTGAAGCACGGTGGTATTTATATTATACAATCTTTTAGATAATGTTTTGGAAACACCGTGCCGCAAAGAGTTAACCACATCGATTGAATGCGATAACAATGGATTGCTATCAACAAGAATTTAGAAAAATTGCTAAATCCTTTACTCCTGATATTTTGAGCAATATTTTAACGCTCAGAGTTCAGTTGAGTCAAGCAAGCTCTTAGTTGAGACAAATAGTTGAGTTAAGTCAAGTAAAATAGTTGATGTCAAATAGTTAGTTGAGTCAGATGTCAAATAGTTAGTTGAGTTAAGTCAAATAGTTGATGAAACACTTAAGTATTTCGTGTGCAGCGTTGCTAGGTATTTTTATTTTAAACTATTCCGATTCTTTAGAACCGGTTTCTGTTTGTTGGATTTGTAATTTTTTTCAGTGAACGAGAAAGTTTTAAGTGAGTGAAAAAAGTCAAACAAAAAGTTTCAAACTAAAAAAAGTTCAGGGGTGAAAAAATCTAGCAAATAAAAAGTTAAAAGAAAATTATAAAATAAACTTTTTTAAGTGAGCGAAAAGCTTTCAAACAATGTTTTAAAGGTAAAAATAATCAGTAGTAGAAAAACTGCTATCAAACAAAAAATCAAACAAATTTTTTCAAACTAAAAATATTAAGTGCTAAAAAATTTCTATCAATTAAATAAAATCAAATGAAATTTTTGAAACAAAACTTCTTTTATAGGGTGAAAAACAATTTAAACAAATTTTAAAACTAAAAAAATTCCAATAAAGAAAACATTTTCTTTAGAGCACAAACAAAGAAACTTAGACAACAAAATTGGTAAAAAATTTAGTGAATGAAAGCTTTTAGCAAAAATGTTTTCCAATCAAAAATTGAGTGCTGAAAACATTTTTCACCAAGCAAAAATTAATTTCAGTGAACAGCTCAAATATTACTAAAGAGAGAAACCGAAACCATTTTAAAGAATATTTGTACCAAACAATTACGAATCAATAGAAATACTTTTCCTAATTTTTCTTTTTTTACTGAAATATCTTTAAGGAGATGATGTTTTAAAAAATAATTGTTTTCAGTATTATTTTCAATAATAAGCTTACTAATACAAAATAATATTGTCAATCACAAAAACACGATTTTGAAAATACACAGAAAACGACTTTAGAAGTAGGTGCTGTTGTATCAACTTAAGCCCTGAAATTAGAAGTTAAAAAGGTTTGATTAGTTAATGAAGTATTTACAAAAGCGAAATGTTTCATAAGTAGAAGCTTTGTTTTGTATATAATTAAACACAAACAAACTATTTGCTGAGCAAAACAAGATATTCACATTTAAAAACTACATATGTGTGACACACGTATATTGTTTTGCTCAGCAAATAGTTAGTTTGTGTAAAAATATTTGATTAAAATATAATTGCCTGTGAATAATATCGATGTTGATTTGGGCAATATTATACTTTTGATTGAATTATTTAATCTTGTTTCTTGATGTAGTTATTGTGATCTTGTTCAGAACTTAAATATTTCTTTGCTTTGACTGGTTATTAAGAGGAAGCTCGAAAATGGTTGGAACGACTTTATTGGGCTTTTACTGTTTTCATTCTTGATCCCTATTTTTTTCACACAGCCATAAGGAATCGTACCATAAGAGTAATCAACGAAGCATCTTTTAATGTATTTGATGCTATAGAATTTATTTCTTTTCTTGTAATGATGCTTTGATTTTTATGTGGAATTGTGATTGGGACTTGACTACGGATTTGATTTTTTTTAAATGCTTCATTTGTTGAAATGTCGTTGTTGCCCTTCTTATAGTTTAGAATGAACTCTTGTATCTTACATAAGTTACTGGTGAGGTTTGTATCAGGGTTAACCACCTGTAGACTGTAATTTTTGGAGCCTCTCTAACGTAAGTCTTGATATAATTCCATTCACCGTACATTTTCATTCTGTTAGATATGGATCCTAAGTATGTCGACGGTTTAGTGGTTAGTTATCTGGTTTCTGGATAAATTTCATAGAATCTGTGTCGAAACATAACAGATGTTCTTGCAGAATTTCCATGTACTTGTACATTACAGCCGTGACTGACGTGTAAACGCGTCTAGTACAAAATTTGTTACCATTCTAGACAGGTACACGTTCATTATACCCTCACAACTTTTATTTTTTGATAATTGCAAAACTTTAAGGGTTGGTCAATGTATGTGCTTTAAGGTATCACTACAACACCTTGTGGACTGTAAGCTGGTTCTAAGATTTGGCTTTCTTATTCTCATACTATGAACCTATTACAGGCATATAATATGATTCACACTACAATGAATACATGCATAAATTGCTTGGTTGTAAACAAGTCCTTATACAACATACCTTGCAATGATACAAATAATTATATTTTTGTACTTACAGTAACTGCTGCATTTATATGTATGATAATTAATAAACTACTTGCATTAATATACTGATTTAACTGGTAATGAATTGTTCGTGATGTGTACGAAATGTTTTGGTTGGAACTATAGCAAATCCTCTTTGCTTCTTGGTTCCATATTGCGCATTTGATAGGAGTTAAAAATGAATCAATGGGAGAATGTTCTCCTCTGGTACATGCTGTTAATGGTTCGATCATACCTTGCACCAAATTAGTTTCTTGGTGGGCAAACACTGTGTGCGTAGGTGAGAAATTAATTCATTTCGCTTGAAAAACTGTTGACGTGTTTTGAAACAGTGACCATAAAATTATAAGTAATCTTTAACATAGAAAGAAATCTAAATTATTTGATTTTTTTTTAAATTGATAAAAAATGGATATAGACCACCCAAACTTTCAGAAGTACTATCTTGGTCTTGGATCAAGATAACATCCTCCACAAGGGCTAATGTGCCTGTTAGGGTGGGGCAATGTACCCTGTTAAATTTATTTAAACAATTAAATACACCTGGTCCTTACTCAATGCACTAGTAAGATATGTACCAAAATTTGCCCTATTAATCCCCCAAATTGCAAATCATGTATCTCACTCCAAAGTTTTGATTAGGATTGGCTTGATCCAAGGTGTTTCTAAATTTTTGCTGACTAATTAGCTGAAGAGACGCAAGTACTATTACTCTTATCCTAGATCAACGAATTATAGAGGATGGTTGTACAATTATCCCAGCGTTGGGTAACTTCACTATTAAAGATGCTCAATTCAACTATCTCTCTCTCTCTAAATATATATAAAACTTTGGTTATAACGGAATAAAATCAGGAAAACAAAATTTTTTCAGGGCTTTTTCAAAACTTCCCTCTGTTATTTCCCTGTATTCAAACTAGAATTACGGTGTCTTCCTGTTGTGCCTAATACCTGCTCTGCCTAATGACCCTCCAGCACTTTGTAACGCATTTTTGATTTAATTTTATCTCTAGGCGGAACAGGAATTCCACTCTCTATATACGTAAATATTAAACATGTAACATCAAAGATAGAATAGCAAATAGTGAATAGAACCTGTGTTTCTTAACGCTATGAGCAAGTTGGGCAGAAACATGAAATTCTCAACTCTTGATGAAAGATTTGTATTTTAGTAGATACTGAACTCTTGCCCTATATTATATATTAGTAGGTAGCACTAGCACAGATAGAGATAGGAAAGGAAAGCTAGGGAAGATCCTTCGATCATTTCATATGAACTCTGATATCAGCAGACTTCAGTTCTTGAAAATCAACAGTTCTTGCATTACTTGAAATAGAACGTTCTAAATACCATTTTTTTTTTTTTTTTTGCATCGGAAGTAACAGACGTAAATGTGTTTTACGGTTGTTAAAGTAAACACACCTTTCTTTAACTAAATTGAAGTCAGTTAGAGGGTGGGATTCAGAGGGTGTCATTTAGAGGGATCGGGGAGGAACAATTGTTCCCCTTGGGTGTCAGATTTATATAGATTTTATCAATAGAATAGTAGTATATAAGTGAAAGATTGCTATTGAAGGTGAAGATCCCACTGAAGATCTCGTAGACACAAGTTATTGATGTGTATGCAGCGAAGAAGCCAAGGCGAATATGTTTGATTTAGAATGAGAAGTATTATAAAGAATGAGAACATTTTGTAAAAATGTTCCTATGTATGTTTGTTTTAGGACAATTAAAATATTTGAGTTATTTTAAATATCTTCTTTTACCAAAGTTCTACATTAGTAACAAACAGTAACTACTGTAAATAGGAAATAATAACAAAAATAATTACTGCAAATAAGAATTAAAGTTTAGTCTAAAATACTTTTTTTCTTGCCAGTCGTTATAATTAGTTAATATTTTAGTTAAAATTAAACAATTGCTTTTCTTTTTATAAAAAAATATAATCTTACATTGAATATTTATCCGCAATTAGTCTCAATATTAGGTAATATGTGCATATGAATGGAATTGTTAAATATGCTGCTTTCTTGCAAAAATACAAAAAGAAAACAAAAAAAAAAAAAAAAAAAACTCATTAACCCCGAAGAGTTCACATTTCGCTTGGAGCGAAAATGTCTGAATTCGACACTGTTTATGTAGAGTAAGTGGGTAACCTTCCTTTGGGTAGAACACTCAAAGACATACTACAACCAGACAGTGGGTAACATAAAAAAAATAATAATAATAAAAATAAACCAAGTTTTAGGTTTGGGGTTTAATGTATCAAGCCACACAGCTTGATGTGGAATCCAAACTACATGAGCTGTCACACACAAAAAGCGGGAATTCTAACCATTCGTTTAGCTGTTAGAGGGTACACACGCGAAGTGATGTTTATGATTTAATTGACTATTAAAAGTATTATTATAACTGAGTTAAAATATTTACACGCAAGGTAAGATTTATTACTAAATTGAATATTAAAGCATTTTTATGATTGAGTTCAAACATCCAAATGTAAGGTAAAGTTTTTTTACTTAATTGACTAGTAAAAGTATGATTGAGTTCAATCCACACACAAAGTAAAGTTTTTTTATTACTTAATTCGCTATTAAAGTATATGAGTTCAGACATCTGAAAGCTGTTGAAGGAATAATTTTTGTGTTGTAACAATGAACAAGCAATGTAAGGTTTATACTATAAAGGTAACCAAGAAAGTTTCGTCGCCTTTTCACCGACCATTTTCGAACATCGATATGTCACTTAAGACATACCTAGGAATGGGCACGAGCGAGTTCGAGCGAGTTTTCATTGAAACTCGACTCGACTCGAAACAGACATCATTGAGCTCCACTCGAGAACCTGGCTCGAAAGTTTCCTCCAACTTGACTCGAATTTGACTCGAGTTTCGAGCCAAAACGAGCCAAATCAAGCCAAATGCTGTGTGTAGTTTCAAGTACTATCTTCAAGTATCCTACATAGACAATATAATTATTATCAATGATACTTACTACTACTACTACAACTTATTATTATTATTATTATTATTATTATTATTATTATTATTATTATTATTATTATTATTATTATTATTATTATTATTATTATTATTATTATTATTATTATAACAACACCGTGTATAAACATGAATGATAGGCGGTTTGTGTCTGAATACTAAAAACTAGTTGACTGCTGACCTCGGAAAAGGTGAAGTCAAGGAGGCAACGACATCGTTCACGAGCTTCTGGGTTTGAGTTCCGAAGCAGCAAGCATCCAAAAATCGTTAGAAGTTAGACTGCGTCGGCCAAACATGTTCAAATCTGCTCGGCTCGGGTTCTCAACGGCTTTAGCGGCTCGGCTCACAGCTCATTTACTATCGAGCCGAGCCAATAGCTCTATAGCTCACCCAACCGAGGCGGCTCGAGCCGATAGCTCACCTGTGCCGAGTCGGTGCCTCATGTCAACGGAGCCGGCTCGAGCTGCTCACTCAGTTGAACCGAACCAAGCTAGTTAACATCACTACCTGGGTTGGGCTTCTGCTCCGGCTCAAAAGTTAGATCGTGCTGGTCTTAGCCTTGGTGATAAGAACTACAGTATATACCGGTATTTACATTGGTGCTCACATTTGAGGCTGTCTCCTTATAAAAATCCATTGTCGTCTTGTTAATCGAGACGAGACGAGATGCGAGCAGTGTCCCATCTTGTGAGCAACACTAAAAATGTTCCATATTACTGCTTACATTTCTCATGACTTTCGCTTTCCAGTCTAATCAGGCCATGATTTGAAAACGAGTTAAAATGAGCTAAACGAGCGAGCTGTTTATCAAACTCGACTCGACTCGAAACTCGACCTCAAAACAGTGACTCGGCTCGAAACACGACTCGAGAAAATTACCCTTGACTCGACTCGAAACTAGACTCGAATTTGCTTCGAGTTTCGAGTCGAGTCGAGTTTTATCTCAACTCGTGCCCATCCCTAGACATACCTGGACGGTGAAAAATAGCCCTCATCAACATCGACGACCTCTTGCAAACGTTCTGAGGGACCATAGATTCCATCGCGGTAGAACTTGGTAGGCTGTGAAGCGAAGAAGATATCAAGTGCATTTTGCACGTATACTAAGGATTTGAACTGGCGTCCTATCAGGTGATTGCCCAAGGAATGCAATAGGTGATAATCGTACGGTGCAATGCTCAGGGAGTATGGCAGATGCAATAGTGTTTCCCATCCAGGGCGTAGAATGGTTTCTCGGGTCATCCTAGTCACGTGGGGCTTAATCTTGTCCTGTAACAGGAGGACCCCTTTGCGATTCAGAAGTGCTGGCTCCAGAGTTTTGCTTTTTTTAAAAACTCGGCTCAACTGCTGACAGTACACAGTTGCATTGATGCTGACCAGCTTGTAGCAGTTCCTGATGCGCGATGCTGTGTGCAGTCCACCAAATACACAGGAGGGACTTCTTCTGGTGCAGTGTTGGTTTCGGCTGTTTCGGAACCGGTTAATGGGATGCTAACCAATGATGACGGCGCCGTGGAGCTTCGTCCAGGGCCCATTTCTCATCACATGTCAAAACTCTGTCTAGAAATGGCCCCTTCCTTAGATGAGACAGCAAAGAAAAACAGGTGTGTTATCGCGTGGCCTTCTGGCCCGGAATCAAATCATGAGGGATCCAACGACCGAATTTGTAGTGCTTTTTAAATTGATGAAGGTGCTGCCGAATGTTTTCTCCATTTACACTGAATTGTAGTCCTAGTTCGTCACATGTCTGGCCACTTTTCTCCTCAATTGCTGCCTGAAGATCTTCATTTTGAACGTGTGTTGGTCTTCCATCACGTGGTGCGTGTTCGAGTGTTTCGTCACGGTCCTTAAACTCTTTAAATCACCTCTGCAGTCCGCGTAGTCACGACACACAGTGGTACGAAATGCCTAAAACGTGACCAAAACTGAAAATGTAAAAGTTCCTATTTGGTTACTTAAGGTATCAGATTAGCTACAGTAACAGTTGGTTTTTTAAACTTCACCCATGGAAACGGTCCACCGTTTATACCAGAGCTAGTGTTGGATGCCAAAATTAACCTACTTTCGTGCGCCTTGTAACAGTTGGTACGCGCGAGAAATATAGCTCGAGTTTCATATGAAGTATTTTATTGTCCACTTTTCCGATCAATTTAAATCAAAATGGACGTTGTTCCGGATACATTATTCATAGTAATTTATTTTCATGAATGTTTATATCAAAAAATTGTTGAAAATATTACAAAGTGGATTAAAAACTAAACTCAAAAGTTATATATGACGCTCCATTCCGCTAAATGTTGAATGAGCGTATAATCTATGATCAATTTTGATAAGAACAGCTGCTCCTTTTTTTGTTGTAAGTCACAAATGAATAAAAAGTTGCAGTTAATGAATATTTTAGCATGTTGTTAATGTTGAACAAAAATTTTTTTTTAAAAAAAAAAGCTAAAATTATTATAAAATAAGTGAAAATTATGTTTATCAGGCACATATAAATAAGATAGTGAAGGACAACAAATAAGGAAAGAGAAAGAATTCTTCAGTATGACCTAGAAAATGACAGTTGATGCATACATATTTTAGTTTCCATTATTTTATAATTCATATGAAACATATACAATAAATTAAATTAAATAAAACTAAATAATTTAGTAATACAAGAAATGATTATTTGATAATATTAGCTATATTAAGTTCAGGTTCAAAAGATGAAATCATGCAGTTATCGAGAACAGAGATATTTGTTTTGATCAAAGACGATTTGAAAGACGATCTACAAATCATAATTGAAACTTTGGAAAATCGCGAGGAGTGGTCGTTGCGAAGCTCCAGAATCAACGGCTAATTTGATATGAAGATACTGCAAAGATTTCTCACGAAAGTGTTCCCAAGACGTGACTATGGAAGATGTTTTTAAGACTTACGGCAACATCAAATCCATACATTTCAACTTTGAGAGAAGAGCCTCAGAACGAAGTCAAGAAATTATATGAAGATCCAGTGAAATTATTATTATTATCTCATCCTCTGAGGAATATTTACAAGAAAATTCATCTGAAGATTGACATGGAGTAGCTGACGATGATTCCAGAGAAGCCGCTTACTAAGTTTTTGTATTTCGTACACGTTTTAATAAACTGAATTGCACTCGTAAATCCTTCGCTTTAATTCTCCAAAAATACCTAGCTTTATCTATATTCTATTTTTGCACACTAATTCTTAATTAACACTGAAGAGATCTTTTTTTGTATAATTTCGATTTTTAATGTCTAATTATACATTTTCACAAACGTATACTACATTTTAATATGATTTAATCTTCTTTTTCAATTTTGACGTGCGATATTGGATCCACCATTTTCAGTTTTTCCATTTTGATAATCAGTGAGTTGCAAACATTCAGAATAACTATTTTTTATTATTTTATTTCACTTTTTCTAAATTTGATCCGTCATTTTGAAGTTTTCGATTTTGATATCAAGTTCGTTATCAGTGAGGACAAAAAACGCAACATACCCATTTTCGTGCATTTTGAAAGGGATTTTGAATTTTGGCCACGTTTTAAGCATTTTGTAACACTGTGCGACACTCTTATCAAATGCCTGACATATCTTTCGCCTTGCTGCTGCGGCGTTTGACCCCAGTTTGAACTCGTACAGCTCACACACACTTATGCCGCTCAGTGGAGTTCCCATATTCATTCTATCCTTACGCAAGTTCATGGCTACAACGATATTGCATATCAGTGAATTACTTTCAATTTTATCTTGTAGTTATTTTAGGTTACGGTGCTTAAAAGTACACAATCTGTTGTGAAGAAGAAGGAAAAAAGTATATATTATATACACATACACGTTGATATCAGATAGATATTCATGTAATGGTAGTTACATTAACAAGATACAGTTATTTGTTTAAAAGTTTATCTGACAACTGAAAGAAAAATTATTATTAATGGAGAATTGAGAATAAAAGGTTCTTGTGAAATGTATTAGATGTGTCTAATTTCCAGGCTATGCAATTGCTAGTTCTTGTGGTGCATGATAGTAGTGACTTATCTTATTATTCGAATTGTGGGCATAAATTTAATGTATAAAAGAGAAACTTACATATAAAGTAAGAAAAATATTATTTATTAGTAAATTGTTACGTTTTTAGATGGTGTTTCCGTCCAGGAGTATCTTGAGATTTGGTAGAAGTTAAGTAGACAGTCTCGTACATATAGTCACCACGGAGTATACTTTATTAAGAAGTAAAAAGAAAATTTATCGGAACCTTAAAATAGATATTCACAGAGGTGAAAGTATTAATAATGAAGTTGGTGATGTTGAAGATACAGGATCTGACACATCAACCAATGTGGCTGATCTTCTAAAACAGCTAGGTCAACAATTAACAGCAAATGGATACTAAATTCGAGCAAGTAAATTCTAGGATGCAGCAAATGACACAGCAACAGCAAATAACACAGCAAATGGATACTAGATTTCGGCAGATGGATACTAAACTTGAGCAAATAACACAGTCCATGACGCAGCAAATGGATAATAAATTGGAACAAATCACACAGCAAATAAACACTAAACTAGAACGGATAGACTGTAGGATTGAACAAATTCTGCACACATTTACAATTGTTCAAAGTTCTGTGGAAGTGATTGAAACTCAAGTTAATGAGCACACAAATCAAATTCGAGAATTACAGGAAGAAATACATTCGATTAAGGAAAAGATTAGTACCATAAATGGTAATCCTAATCCGATCGTCAACATAGAGAATATGAAAGCTGAACCCAGATTAGCTATAGAAGAAAGTGATATACCCGAAATCGATTGGGAAAGGAATGATAGTCATTCTAGTATCGGGAGAGAAGAGAGAAGGCCACATTCATCGCATCGTAGGAATCATATATACGTAAAGTCTAAACATTTGAAACATTCTAATAATATTAGTCATTTTAGATTTAATGAAATAAGATCTTTAACCAAATTTAGTGGCCGATCGGAAGACATACCAGAGAGTACATTTTTGGAAAAATTTGAAGAAGAGTGCGATCTAATTGGCGTAGACATATCCAAATGTCTTAAAATTTTGCCACATGTTTTACTACCACCTTGCTCAGTATGATCCAAAGCGATGAGGGGTAGTTTACGTAACTACTTAGATTAAAAAAAACGCTCTGCTTTCAAATTTTGAATATGATTTTATGTTGGCAAACCGAGACGTCTTAGTTCGAAACAGATGTTATGATCCAAAAATTGATAAGAGTCTTACTGACTTCGTGATTTCCGTTCATAATGAGTTGAAATTAATTAATCCATACCAACAGGAATCACGAGTTATAGCATCGATTCGAATATTGTTCCTTTCAGGTTACAGCAAATACTGATCTCTGCACAATGCGTTAATTTCAATCATCTAATTATGATAGTGAAAAATTTTGAAAGCCAATCAATGATGCAGGGTAATAATAACCGAAACCAAGTTAATCCTATTCATGTTCGAAATATCAATGTAAGGGAAGAGTGTAATCCTAATGTAAGAAGTAATGATAGATTCAATACTGG
Source organism: Thermobia domestica (assembly GCF_964235325.1). NCBI lineage: Eukaryota > Metazoa > Arthropoda > Insecta > Zygentoma > Lepismatidae > Thermobia > Thermobia domestica. Next base: position 78,877,978 of record NC_137467.1, read on the forward strand.
TAATAGAACCCTACCTAATTTTAGGAGAAACGGAAATAGTAATCATACAACGTTTAGAAATCAGACCAATAATAGATCTAATTTTCCTCGAAATATGCTTCGTAGTAATTTCATAGAGGACAGAAATTATCAAAACAGGAATTAAAGAACTGGAGACATAAATAACATAGAGGACGGTACTCAAGATTGTGCCATTCAATGTAACCTAACCGACCCATTTGCTAATGTTAATTTAAACTAGATGTGGCTGACATGGGACGGGTTAAAGCCACACCAGCAACTTATTCGCATGAGTGTTTTTCTGTAAATGAAACTAACCTTAAGACTTTAGATTATGGCGTCCGTCAAAACATGCCAAAGGTAAATGGATACAGATAGTGAAAACGCTAGATCCTTCAGAAGTTTTATCCAAGATTAACATAGATAATGTCGAGCTTCCAGATTGATTCTTAGTATAATATTTTCTTCATTTGAATTATTCTTTGATATGATATTGATTAATTCTTGTTTTGTTTCACTTTTGAGTATTGTTATGATTTATTTTGCAATTCGCTTCATTTATCAGTATTGTGTTTTCAAAGTCTTGTATAATGATCTTAATGTTGTCCAAATGGAAGTAATAGGGTATGTAGTATTTCAATATACTCTAATTATCTTGTCAATGAGCCAGAATGATGTTGAGTTAAAGAATCTATTTTAGGACCTGAATAATTAATAAACAGATCACGTTTTGAGTAAGTCCTCTTCGTGGATAATTTTAAGGAATTAAAATATAATTAATTATTCAAGGAATATAGAAAAATATTGTCAACCCCCATTGTCGTGCCTTTTATAGCAATCGAGTAGCTCTGTATGTAGGGAGATTGTCCTCTGAACATTCTCTAAAATGTCCAGGAAAATTTAGTGAACTTATCTCAGGAAAGCAAACACAATGCCAAGTTTCATTATTAAAAATTTGTATTTTCATTAAAATGATTTGTCATTAATGTGTAACGTGTATTGTGTGTAAGGAATATGCAAAACATTATCAGATCACAACTCGCAAAGCCTGATTATTTTCTCTATTTGATAACGATGATCAGATAGAAAACACATACTTCTCGAATTGATGTAGCTGGTTGTTCCCTGAAAACAAGATGCAGCTTAGCAAACTCCAACAACTTGGAACGATGTAACTACCAAGATTTTTAGAACTTTAAACGATGGTAGAAGTTATAATGTATAATAGTCTACCATGACTCGTAACTATTAGCTGTCCAATACTCTCGTTGTCCGCTGACTTTCTCTAATCCTTTCTGAACGAATGACTCTGCATTCATGATCCTTTGACTGATCTTCTTCGAATGATCTTCTTCTACTGATCTCCTTCCAATGATCCAGTTCCATCCTTGGTAGAGTATTTACCTCGAACACGTCGATTTCTAAACTGCTACCTTGCTTCACCGTCATTCCACGTGTTTGCTTATCTCATTGCCGAAATTCACATTTCTGCAATGATCATCAAATAGACAAAATCTCCAGACGTCTATCTCCGTAATCTGACAATTTTGTCACATCCCACAATTGTGTTTATGTTAACAAATAAATTTTACAATAACTCTTACAATAGTTTTTACTTTGCAACTTGCTTATTTGTTGTCCTTCGTCATCATAACATTACAAATCCACATGTCTGTGTTTACAACTTACATAAAACAAAAGCAATAACTTGGACAACATTACAATCTCATCATAATTTTGAAATATCTTATTAATGTCTTTCTTTTACTTAATTTTAAATTTTGTAATTTCTTGTCTTTAATTCTGTTACATCTTTTTGTCTTTATTTTAACCAATTTTAATAGATTTTTTGAAATATAATTTTATCTAAATCTAATTATTCATCAATATTGAGAATAAAAAAATATGAGAGAATAGAGGAATATACATTTTTAGATGGTGTTTCCGTCCAAGTTGAGTTGGCCGTCTCATTAATATAGTCACCACGGAGTATACTTTATTAAGAAGTAAAAAGAAAATTTATCGGAACCTTAAAATAGATATTCACAGAGGTGAAAGTATTAATAATGACGTTGGTGATGTTGAAGCTACAGGATTTGACACATCAACCAATGTGGATGATCTTATAAAACAGCTAGGTCAACAATTACACAGCAAATGGATACTAAATCCGAGCAGGAAAAATTCTACGATGCAGCAAATGAACAGCAAATGTCATAGCAGATGAATACTAGATTTTGGCAGATGAATTTGAGGAAATAACACAGTCCATGACGCAGCAAATGGATAATAAATTGGAACAAATCACACAGCAAATAAACACTAAGCTAGAACGAACAGACTGTTGGATGGAACAAATTCTGTACAGATTTACAATTGTCCAAAGTTCTGTGCAAGTGATTGAAACTCAAGTTAATGAGATCACAAATCAAATTCGAGAATTACAGGAAGAAATACATTCGATTAAGGAAAAGATTAGTACCGTAAATCCTAATCCTGATCCGTGGCTGACATGGGACCAGTTTAAGAAGTCCTAGCCGGGAGCCATATATACAACGATATTGTGTATCAGTGAATTACTTTCATTTTTATCTTGTAGTTATTTTAGGTTACGGTGCTTAAAAGTACACAATCTGTTGTGAAGAAGAAGGAAAAAAGTATATATTATATACACATACACGTTGATATCAGATAGATATTCATGTAATGGTAGTTACAGTAACAAGATATAGTTATTTGTTTAAAAGTTTCTCTGACAACTGAAAGAAAAATTATTATTAATGGAGAATTGAGAATAAAAGGTTCTTGTGAAGTGTATTAGATGTGTCTAATTTCCAGGCTATGCAATTGCTAGTTCTTGTGGTGCATGATAGTAGTGACTTATCTTATTATTCGAATTATAGGAATAAATGTAACATATAAATAAGAAACTTACGTATAAAGTAACAAAAATATTTATTAGTAAACTGTTACACAGTGTAACTGAACTGATTCGAATTGTGGGCATAAATGTAACGTACAAAAGAGAAACTTAAGTATAAAGTAAGAAAAATATTATTTATTAGTAGACTGTTAACACGGTGTAACTGAACTGCCACAACCAGGTAGTATGTTGGATATATCCACACCAACAAGTGACCTTCTCTTTATCTCTATTCGCATTCAACTCACGGTGTAAATGCCAATTGAACACAGACCTCCAGAAAAGCGATAGAACTTCCTTCATTACCTTTATAATATATATCAGTGCAAGTGTACACTTAGAAATTTTGTTTTGGGGTACTAGCTTGTGGGGGGTCCAATACTACAAGCCACTATGTGTATATATTATTAACTGGCATATTTCTACACCGTAAAAAAAACAATAAGTAATTGTAAAATACCTTCTCTTATAGTTTCAGAAGAAATGAAAGAATATTTTATAAGAGAAAGAGTATAGATGAAGTGTGAGTTCAAATTGTCATGTTGCATCAATCATTTCCCTGTTATACAAATATAGTTTTATTGACAAAGGGTACACATGTATATTGAGTTAGGAAGTTCTGAGGGCTCTAGATCCGCTGGCCCCCCATGGGAACTCCCTTGTATCAGTGTATACTTATAGTTGATTATTAATATAACATATTTTACATTCTGCGGCGGAACGCCATGGCCGGATAATCTGAAAAGCTTCATATATGCTAATGGTAATCAAATAATCAAATAATCAGGGCGCCGTGCCAGATGCGGCACGCGGCAAATGCCGCATAGTCTGAAAGAGGCGTTAGCTGTCTTTCCAAGGAATTTCCAACCAAAACCACTTCCCTTTCAATTGATTGAAAAAAAAAATATTTATTTATTTAATTTTCAGTTTACAATGGAAAACGGAAACACATGAAAAGGATGATGACTTTTAAGTTTCTCATGATTTTGTTTAAATGTGAAAATAATAAGCCTTATGCAAAATTGATATGAAAAATCCTAATTAAACCTCAGTTTTCAATAGGGATAATAGAGTATATTTTTCTCCCACAAGATTCAAATGAGTCACAGTTCACTTTTCATAAATGATAAGATATCTAATCAACTGACTTATTGTACTTCCTGTGCAAACAGAGTGTCCCAGTGTTCCACTGGAGGAGGTTCTCCTGTTTTCTTCCACTTTCCTCACACCAGCATTCATTTCGTCTATTGTTATCATCATTGTTATCATCACAGTCCCTTCGTTTCGGAGTATAATCGTGGGATGTTAAATTAGAAACAAAGATTATTTGCGCTATTTTGCATATTGATTCAGCTATATATAATACACTAGCAGAATACCCGTTCTTCGCATGGGGAGAGTATGTTTCATTTTGGTAAAGGGCTGAATTTGGGTTTAAACGGCATCGGAAGTGTCATTGTTCATCTCAGCAACCCCAAAAACTATGGATTCGACAGTAATATCCGTAATTTTTGATCATTTTTAAATATTTCCCCTTCTCCTATCCAAAGTTGCACTTCCAAAGTGAAATGATAAAATCCATCCAGCCCTAAACGTCATCTATGTTGAAAATTTGATTGAGATCGGTCGGGTGGTTCAAGAGTTATTCAGTCACAAACATTTATATATACAGTGGCGGATCCAGGATATGATCAAGGGAGGGGCTAAACCATAGTTTGCCGTTTTATCCAGTGTAAAGCAGCATTAAAGCCCATTTTATCCAGTGTATACCTGAACGTTAAGGGGGCTATAGCCCCATAGCCTCCCTTGGATCCGCCACTATATATATATATATATATATATATATATATATATATATATATATATATATATATATATATATATATATATATATATATATATATATATATATATACGAGGTCCGACAATAAAGTAATATGAATATTTTTTATCAGCTGATGCTGTCAACGCTGCAGACCGAAAACCGTCACCAGCGTGTAAACTTGGGCCTGCTCCATCTGCATAGCGCGTGACACTTACAAAATATTATTCATTGTGGAGTTAGAGGTTGAAGAATGCCGTCGTGTGTTGGACTTCCGTCACAACAACGGAAGCACGTAATATTGAGCAGAGCTACGCAATCTCCTTCTGTGTGAAACTTGGTGAGATTGCCGCGGTAACGTACCGGAAACTTCAGGAAGCCTTTGGAAATGAAGTGTTACCAATGGCACAGGTATATCGTTGGCACAAAATGTTTGCGGAAGGCAGAACAAAAATCGAAGATGAACACCGCAGTGGGCGACCAACAACAACACGAACGGAAGAGAAAACAGACAAAGTGAGGGACCTGGTGCGAGTGAATAGACGATTAACCATGAAAATGATTAGAAATGAACTGAACATGAATCGAGAAGCAGTGCGTCTAATATTAACTGAAAATTTGGAAATGAGAAAAGTGTGTACCAAATTGGTTCCGAAAAATCTCACACAGCAACAAAAAGATGACCGGAGGACTATAGCTTTTTTGGGATCTTATGGTACAATTTGTACCATACGGGTGTTTCATGGTGCATTGCGTAACTCTCCTATTTGAGCTTTTTCGTCCCGTTTTTTTTTTTTTCAAGTCCAGAGGTATTGTAGCACAAACACGTTACGTATGGTTTCACACCTTCCTGTGTCGAGACATAGGAGGTGATGACGTCATAACTTTAAACAATATATTTTCTTTTATTAGGCCTATATTCATTATTTCTTGACGGGCTTATTTTTGAACCTAGAAGATTGAAATTTTGCACCGAGTAGTATTTACCAGATTTTTTTTTTCAGATTTCTGCGGTAGCAGAACGGTGGTCCAGAGGGGAAAAAGGTAAAAAAAAAAAAAAAAAAAGACATTTACTTTTACCAATAAACACTTTTTAACTATTTTTACGCCTCAGATACATGATGGAGACACATAAATGGTACCGTCTGAAAGGCAGTTCTATTCTGAAGAGAATGGTGTGCGAACCGTGATCCTAGGATAATTAGGTATGTCTCAGGGAATTTTTACAAAATATCCTTCTGTATACGGGAATATGGGGTATTGTCGGTATATATATATATTGGCTTACTTTTGCACCTAATTTTATACAAACATTCAGTCCACCGAGTTGTATTTGTCAGATGTTTTCCAGATCTCTGCGTTAAACAGGGGGTGTCTAGAAAGGCAAACATTTGAAAAAAGGGATATTTTAACCAAAAATCCCTTTCTTCGGGATTTTCCCGCTTTAGATACATGATGGAGGCATGTGAATGGTACCGTCTGAAAGGCAGTTCTATTCTGAAGAGAATGATTGGCGGATTATAATACTAGGGTAAATAGGGATGTCTCAGGGATTTTTTTTTACCTGAGATCAGGTTTTTTTTTTTGCGGTAATCTGGGGCATTGTGCGGATTCTTGATAAAAATTTCTCCCGCCCTTACTATTCAAGATAGAAGCTTGAAATTTGGCACACGCATTCAGTCTACCGAGTAGTATTTATCAGATTGTTTTGAGATATCTACGTTGAAACAGGGCTGTTCCAGAGGGGCTCAAAGTGTAAAAAAAAAAAAAACCGAAATTTTCCCATTGACCTCACTTTTTCCTTTCCTGGTATATGGTATGGGCATGTAAGTGGTACCATTTGAAAGCCTGCTCTATTCTGAATAGTATAATAATAATAATAATAATAATAATAATAATAATAATAATAATAATAATAATAATAATAATAATAATAATAATAATAATAATACACGTTCCATAATTCAGGAAATCACTATATATGCAGAAAATTTGGAAATGAATTGACAATTCAAAACTACATGGAAACCTGTGTTGAAAATTACTTCACAAAGTTATTAAAGTCACCGAGAGAATTGTTAATTATAAACGTCATGCTGGTAGTTATAAGTGGAGGGTATCTGCAGAAAAGAGCAACAGCAATATAATGTTACTACCTTATAATATGTTCAGATATGTTTGTCAACCGAGGTGGAAGGAGCAGAGCGGACTTCTAAGTCGAATACTCACAATGTGACAACAGTGTAACACGTGCTGCTTCAAATGTGAATTCGTTTCGTATTTTGATCCGAGTATAGAGCATAGTAAATCCAAGGAGAATAGAACAAAATATAAAATATTTAGGAAAATAATCGTTCTTCCAGGAATCAGAAGGGTTGGATCTTTATTTTGTTTTCAATTCTTTTTTTCTTTCTTACACTACTGTTCTTGTCTTTTCCTTTGTCCTGTGAATTCTTTTATATTCTCAGTTTTATTTTCTTATTTATCTGCTGAAATCTTCATGGAATTCTATCTTTCATATATATATATATATATATATATATATATTCCTTTACTATTCTTTTGATCAAATCTTATGAACATTCCGAACACGTATTCTTTGGCTAAGACTTCGGGAGTTCCTTGTCTTGTCTCTCTCCCCCGTGCTTGCTTGGCTTGCCTGGAGTTCAGTCAGTCTTCGACAGTTCCTCAAGTTGACGACAACGAGTGTTGACCAGTGAAAGACACAGATCCCAGTAGTTTCTCCTCCCACACCCACGGGAACTCTTCGTCCATCACGTATATAAGACACGAGGCTGGATGCTGGCGATAGATAGATAGAGAGAGACAGAGAGAGAGGGGAGAAAAATCCCGAAGAGGACCTTTTTACGAACAAACAAAAAAGAGAGGAAAAAAAGAATCAAGAGTGTTCCCCTCCAATTCTTATAGTGTTGGTAGTTGAATCTTCTGTCTGCTTTTTTGGAGGAGATCTGCTGGATTCTGTAAGATGAAGCAATGACAAAAGAAAGTCAAAAATAGAGGAGATTTCTTCACCAATGTACCCAGTTTTTTTTTTCGTCAATACTTTCCTTCTTTCTTTCTTTCATTTATTTCATGTGATCTTTTGTCTTCTCTGTCTATAGTGACTTTTTGGCGAGTTCTTCAATGCTTTCGGAAACAATACTATCTCTGGACCATAGCGGCTGTAGAGAACAAGCTTTTCTTCCAATATATGGACACACATACACACAGAAACATATATATCCCCCATGCACTGCAAAGAAAACACACACACATATCGGGACAACCCCAAAAACCTCAGACCAGATACTACTACGACCAGCAGCATCACCGGCTATACCATATGGTCCGAACAGCAACATCAATAATACGCCTTTGTCACTAACAGTCCGCGTATACGCTGTTGTTCCTGGCGTGATGACGCCATAAGCGACCTCCTAGGGCACGAACAATGGTTTATTAGGTTCTGTAGTTTCTTTTCCCTTTAGTGGATAAAACTCTCTCTCTATAATAAACACGGTTGTATTGAATTGTTGTTTATATATCTTGTGTAGGAAATATATTGTGCGTTAATGAGTAGAGTAATTGTTCTGTGTTGCATTAATGTTTTCTGTAAATACATATATAAATGCATGTTATTTTGTGTGCAAAAAATTAAATATCATTTAATAACACATACATTCAGATAACTTTTATTAGTATCCAGTAATTTGTCATACATAACTTGTTCGTTGTTTATACAAATATATAAAGTGTAAACGCAATTTGCTGTTTATTATCGTTACAACACGAAATAATATATACGTATTAACTAGTAGCAATAAAACTGTAAATATTACGTTTTCGTTAAAGAGTACATAAAAATATATTAGGTTGGTGTAAAAATAATTGTACTAAAACACAACAATACGCTGAACAAGGCTATGTGATAATATGTAACAAAACACACAATCACGACACAAAACAGTTTCGACACAATAACTGTGTCTTCATCAGACTTCCACTCCTTCTGGTTGTTTTTTGTTAGTTGATCACCTCTTATGTACTTTCTGGACAACAACTTTTAATTAGGCTCCTTCCCTTCATTAAAAGTAACACTCGTAAGGTTTTCACTTTCACTTTTTAGCTGCAGACGTGTCCAATTAAAAGTTTAATGAAGGGGCGGAGCCTAATTAAAAGTTGATCTCCAAAGAATATATAAAAGGTGACCAACTCCCAAACAGCCAGAAGGAGTGGAAGTCTGATGAAGACACAGTTATTGTGTCGAAACTGTTACATGATTGCGTGTTTTGTTACATATTAACACATAGACTTGCTCAGCGTATTGTGTTTTAGTGCAAAATGGAAACAAGGCCTAATAGAATAGTTATAAAATATAATTGAGGTTCTGAACTACCAAATTTAAAGCAGTATATCTCAGCGAATTAAATTTACTCACCAAAATAAAAACCGTTAGAATCTATGCACTATGGTCAATAAGAAACAAGTTTTTGATTACGGTAGCACAAAACTCTGGAGTTCTAGAACCGATGAACTCTTCGAATATATTTTGGCTGCATGAAGATCTTTGAAGAAGATCTTTTGCTGCAGAAAGGGGTTTACGTGTTTGGAAAAGTGGTAATCGTTGGGAGAGGTCTGGTTAGTAAGTTGGGTGATGTAAAAACTGAGATGAAATGAAATCTTTTGAATTTTACGTCCCACGTTTATGCCGTGATGATGAGAAATGAATGAAATGGTAAATTTAAGAAAGTACGAGGAAACGGGAGAACTTTGAGAAAACTCACGCACACTGTGTTTGTGAACTACAAAATCAACTTGGCGCGAGCTGGAATCGAACCAAGAATCCCGTACACCAGAGATGAACGCTCTACTAATTTCTTAATTTTTTAAAAAATTGCCCCAACCTGAGTATTGTTCGCCATGGGTACATCATGTATTTTCTACATATTCCAAACACGACAGGGACACAAGCACAGAAATATCGAGGACAGTTAAAATTTCGACCATGCCGAATCCCCAATGGACTTCACCTTTCAATTGTCAGTCTAACGCCTGAGACCCCTCGGCTACATCCACCGGCTACCACTGAGCCACCTCAGTCCCTGGGTGACGTGAAGTATCGTATTCCCGTTCGTTTAATTTTTGTGAGTCGTTTGTGAAACATATGCTATCCAGCATTTTTGTGGATAAGAATTGGTCCCTTGCAATTGGCAAATACTGGTCATAAATTTTGGGTGCGTTACGTCAATTACCTAGGAATACTTCTCTTATACGATAGTTTTATCAGAATTAAAGTAGTTATAGTGAGCGACTCCAGGTGTGGACAACCCAACAGTAATAACTCTGGTTTGAGGAAGTGCTTTGTATCTTCATCGCTGTCCTGACACTGAGCGGAACTTCGATTATCGTTTAGGATCTATTTCTTTTCGCATGTCACAATATGATCAAAAATTTATTGTTCTTATTGTGAAGAACAAACACCCCATCAAAAAGTCGCAGTCGGAAAGAGGGATTGCTGCTGTCGACGGTGGTGGGCCGCCGAAAGCAGCCGGCACCCGTTCGTAGCGGCACGACGATCTACTTGTTCAAAGTTGTCGACCTTTCGCCGAGGCGGCAAGCGGTCGAAAATCGTAAAACAAAATGACCTTTGCCAACTCTTTGCCGACTGCTGCCGACCGTCAGAGTCGGCAAAACAGTTGGAAAGGCCTATTTCCGACCCTCTGCCGACTCCTTATGCCGGCCTCTTTTCGACGGCGGCGCCGACGCATTTAATGCTCATTTCCGGCTGTTTGCCGACTGCTCGGAAAGGCAACTATTCGTCGTGGTCGAAAATCGTGCGGAGAGGCGCCGGTTTCCGGCACCGGCAATCCGACCGCGGCATCTGGTCGGCATGGACAAATTGTCCGACTGTAGGCGGCAGGATCCTGATAGGGACATTACAGACTTCGTATCTGGACTTCGCACTTTAAACAAAGTGGATATATATATTGAAAGAAACGATCTGACTTTAAATTGTGATTTCTACAAAAAAAAAAAAAAAAAACAATCTGTTTGCATAAAGGCCTGCTGAATAATCCGACAGATCTCATCCCAAAAATTCACAAACTGTTAAGGCTAAATTTCGAAATAAAAGTGGAAATGAAAATGTTACCTTTTGAAAATAAGGCCCCAAATTGGTATTTCTCACTTTTGGACTTTTTTCTTTTATTAAACATTAACTCTACAATATTCTCAACGGAACAAAAAGAACAATTTTCGAAGATGAGACATGAAAACTCATGCGTAGTTTTCGAGAAAATGGGGAGAAAAACACTTTAATTTGTAAACTTAATAAAATGATCTCTTACGAGAACGATGCTACAAGTCGAGACTGAAATATACTAACATCTAGCTGTTCAATATGGTACTACCAAGACAAAGGTGCAGAGTCGAGTTGATTTTGAGTTTACCGTCCCTTTGAGCAGTAAGGCTATATGAGATTGATTGATTAACGTAGATTGATTAACCTATTGATTAACGTGGAATCCGAACCACATGAGCTCCTGCCGGGAATCGAACCCGGGTCTTCCACGTCAAAAGGCGCGTACGCTAATTGCTTAGCCACGATTGAGCTCGATGGTTCAGAGCATTGTTAACGACAGATAGCCCAAAATTACTATTAACTCTTGAACTTCTAATTTCTGTTTAAACGTAATGTTGTACAAACCTTTAAATCTTTAAGTTTAACGTCTCAGGATAATGCTTTTTAGGCTAAGGGAGACGTTTGCAAAATGAAATGAAATCTTTGAGTTTTACGTCCCACGGTTATGCCGGTTAGGCTAAAGGAGACGGTGATAATGAGAAATGAATGAAATGGTGGAATCAAGAAAGTGGGAGGAAACGGGAGAACCACGAGGAAACCTGCGCACAGCGGCCCCAGGGAGACGTTTGATTAAAGCAAGTTAATGATGATGGAATAATTGTTGGAGTGAAAATGTGGGAAGAAAAGGGAGACTCCATAAAAACTTACGGACACTATGATGTCCACCACAAAGTTGCTTGACCGGGGATCGAACCAGGGACTCTATGCACCAGAGTTAAGTGCTCTACCACTCAACCACCGTTTTTTTTTCTTTAAAAAAATCAACCGATCATTCTTTAGTTTCCTGAGCACACGAAGTTTCCTCGTACAGTGTTTTCTAACCCTTACCAAAGTGGACAGGGACACAAACACTAACATATTCAGGACAGTTAAAATTTCCAAGGTTCTCCCAGCTGGAATCGAACCCGCGACCACGTACACCAAAGGCACACGCGCTAGCCGCTAAACTAGCGGGGAGTGCACCAAGGAGGCCCTTAATGTTTTACAAAGATAACACACATATCAAAGAATAGATAGCACCAAGTGGAATAAAATTACATGCTTCAGGATAAATTTTCATGAGTAGCTTTCGGGAAAATACAGCAAAATAAATTTTTGCGGCCCTAAAAATTATGTTATTATTTGTCAATAATATAGTTTTTATTGTGCTGTAGCATAATGTATCTAGCTTTGTTTCTTCCCTCTTAAGGGTGACACACATACCCAGGTAATATTGTACAAACTGGGGAGAAAAAAATTAAACTGGATATTGTAACTGTAGGAAACTGAAAATAAATGCAGTTGACTAGGTGGCCTTTTTTCATCAAAAGAGGAGGCTTCACGACATGTTTGTTATAAGAAGAAGGAGGAAGAAGAGAGGAAATGACATTGTCAGGATGGATGAAGAGCAACTGTTGTTACAGCTTTCCTCGTCTCCAGGGGGCAAGAAGAGTAAACCACCCACTCACTTTGAGATCTGTTGACGGAAACATCCTGTGTTCTTCAAAATCGTCACTGTTTGTAACTTAAATCTTACACCGTACGACAAATTAGAGAAAATGAACACATAAAATAAAATGTCACTACGATAACTCTCTCTACTTTGTATCTGCTTTAAATAGTAGATTTGTATTATTGTAAGTAGTATGTTTCACTTGTAAGAAACGAAAGCAGCAAGCATATATGAATGAAGTAAACTTCTATTCTCTAAGAAACGAAAATTAAAACAGCGATCAGATATGAACGAAGTAAAAGAACGATCAGATACGAACGAAGTAAACTTCTAATCTCTAAGAAACGAAAATAAAAACAGCAATCAGATATAAACGAAGTAAAAGAACGATCAGATACGAACGAAGTAAACTTCTAATCTCTAAGAAACGAAAATAAAAACAGCAATCAGATATAAACGAAGTAAAAGAACGATCAGATACGAACAAAGTAAACTTCTAATCTCTAAGAAACAAAAATAAAAACAGCAATCAGATATAAACGAAATAAAACAATGATCAGATACGAACGAAGTAAACTTCTAATCTCTGAGAAACAAAAGTAAAAAGAGCGATCAGATATAAACGAAGTAAAAGAATGATCAAATACGAACGAAGTAAACTTCTAATCTCTAAGAAACAAAAATAAAAACAGCAATCAGATATATACGAAGTAAAAGAACGATCAGATACGAACGAAGTAAACTTCTAATCTCTAAGAAACAAAAATAGGGATGCGTTCGAGTCGAGTCGAGACAGAATTTTCCTGGCAAAATTCGAGTCGAGACACAGCTCTTCCAATAGAAAAATATATATTTTTCGAGTCGAGACATCACTTTTACAGCACATTTTCGAGTCGAGACAGTCTCAAATCTTGTCTCGTGCGCATCCCTAAACAAAAATAAAAACAGCGATCAGATATGAACGAAGTAAAACAATGATCAGATACGAACGAAGTAAACTTTTTAATCTCTAAGAAACAAAAATAAAAACAGCGTTCAGATATGAACGAAGTAAAACAATGATCAGATACGAACGAAGTAAACATTTTAATCTCTAAGAAACAAAAATAAAAACAGCGTTCAGATATGAACGAAGTGAAAGAACGATCAGATACGAACGAAGTAAACTTTTTAATCTCTATAAGAAACAAAAATAAAAAGAGCAATCAGATATAAACGAAGTAAAAGAACGATCAGATACGAACGAAGTAAACTTTTTAATCTCTATAAGAAACAAAAGTAAAAAGAGCAATCAGATATAAACGAAGTAAAAGAACGATCAGATACGAACGAAGTAAACTTTTTAATCTCTATAAGAAACAAAAGTAAAAAGAGCAATCAGATATAAACGAAGTAAAAGAACGATCAGATACGAACGAAGTAAACTTTTTAATCTCTAAGAAACAAAAATAAAAAGAGCAATCAGATATGAACAAAGTAAACTTTTAGCTTGCAAAAAGCGAACATAAAAACAGCATTCAGATATGAACCAAGTAAACTTTTACGTCTGTCACCGTTTAGAATATGTGTATCACAATTAAAAGCCAAACAACACATATAATCTGTTTAGTTATTAATTTTTTTACGAACACATACTGCACATAAATGAATGAAGAATCTGTTCTGGTGGAATAAAAGCTATCAATTATGATTAACAACGAAAATATGCCTTTTAAAGCCATAAAAAATTCATTTTTCACAATCGTCTCGAAAATTAAGCATGAGAATTTTTTCCCATCAAACGCTAATAATATTGTGAAAATTAAATATTTCAGTTTAACGCCCATAATTATAGGCTACCCTTTAGGCTAAGGGATACGATAATACTATTGAATAGATGTACGCTTAAGCTAAACAGGAGAATGAATAATATGAAGGAATTAGTGATAATAAACGGGAGAACTCCGAGAAATTCCTAGAGCATAACATTTTTACCATTAACTCACATGATTTGGCATCGAGTCAGGTTCTCTTTGCACCAGAAATGAGCCTTTTACCATTTTTTCTAATAAATATAGCCTCTTTCTTACATTGCGGAATTTCTACCAGACTGATATTCTATCGGAATTTCTAAGACATAAATACAGAAATAATGAGAGCATTTTCTTTAATGCTGGACTCAGAGAGCACGGTACATTAATGGTAGTGCGCTCGCCTCTGGTTCAATCCTAGTTTATTGTACACAGCATCGTGACGTGGATTTTCTCCAGTTCTCTCTTTCCCTTCCACATTCTTATTCCACCAATTTTTTCATAGTCATTCACTTCCATTAACCATTTTTCTCCTTTAGCGTAAAGAGAATGAAAAACAAAACGTAAAATCAGATATTTCATTTCATTTTGATTCCAGCGTATGACTTGGACTCACAATTGGATGCGACTTGCAATTTAAAGCCGGATGCTCAATATCACTCAGCTATTGACACCGGCTACCACTGAGTTATCTAACATACTTAACATCAATTAAGTATGGCACAATGATAGTTTCAGGTTTATATGCTATAATATATTACTACATTTTGCAGACAGGAACAAGTGTAGAAAATGGATCGTACAATCTCTAATATTATTTTTGATTTTACTCTCTTCTGGTAAAATGTTGTGCTAAATGATACATGCTACGTTAAAAGATTACAATACATGTATTCCAATGTTATGAATGCGTACAACTTTCCGGTATCCTTAAAATCTGTGGATAAGAAAGTAAGAAGTTTTCCCTTCACTTAATCTATACAGCTCAATTATTACCCTTTACAGAAGAAAGTAAATGCTTGTTTTCTAAGAAACGAAAGTTAAAAAAAAAAAAAAAAAAAAAAAAAACAGCAACCAGATACGAACGAAGTAAACTTATATTCTCTAACAAGGTATATTCGCGAAGTTTTCCCTCAGGATTCGTATAAAATTGATTCAAATGCAAAGTTCTCCGCGGATGAATGCGTATTGTACTAATTTTAGCGGCATATACAAGTAACTTTAATATTTATTGGTCTTCAAGTATTCGGAATTCAATCATATACTACTATAACGCTCAGACACAAAATTGCTTTTAGTTCCTTTAGATGTAATTGGACATGATATATGAAGGCCCATAAATATGAAAATTACCTGTATGGTCCGCTAAGAAAAGTACAATACACATTGGGCCACGGAGAACTTTCCATTTAAATCCATTTTACATCCCAAGCGGATACTTCGCGAATGTACCTTATAAGACACGAAAGGATAAACAGCAATCAGGTATGAACGAAGTAAACTTTTAGCCTGCAAGAAACGAAAGTAGAATGCAACAATCAGATACGAACGAAGTAAACTTCTATACTCTAAGAAACGAAAGTGAAAACAGCAATCAGATTTGAACGAAGTAAACTTTTATTCTCCAAGAAACAACAGTAGAGGCAGTAAATAAGGTATCGATGAAATAAATGTTCATTTCTCAAGAAGCGAAAAAAAAAAAAAAAATCAACGATCAGATATGAGCGAAGCAAATGTGTATTTCCCGAGAAAGGAAAAAAGTAGAAATGAGCGAAGTGAACGTTTATTTTCCAAGAAAGGAAAGGAAAGAAACAACAATAAGACATTGTGTTCTCTTAATATAATATCCATCTTCTCGTAGAAAAATAATAATAATAATAAAAAAAGATAAAATAAGGAAGGAAATGGAACACAAGTTATTGACAGAATGTCCTAGAAGATGAAACTTCTGTCTCTGGTGAAAGGAAGATTAAGACACATATATAATGTGTTAGTTCTATGTATTGAATGAGCCACAAAATTGAAAACCAACTATAATATTCTTCTTATCAATCGAGAATATTTTTTTGAGAAAAATCTTTTTTGCTTCCGTACACTATCTGTCAATAAATATACAAACTTTTGGACAGATGATGTCTTTAGGTTGTCTCTGTGACGAGATGGACTTAAAAGAGCGCGACGAAATGAGATGAAGAGACTCAATTCGAGAGTGAAATTTCATTGAGTGAGTCTGACATGGAAATTTCGTTTTTTTTTTTTTTTTTTTTCCTATCCGTGGAGAATGGAACCAGGCAATGCGATGAATCTATCTCCGTGATATCGTCTCTTACAAAATTCAATTTTCAGCATCTTTCTTTCCCTCCTTTTTCTCCCCATCACCTATCCCAAGCACATCTCCTTTTCGTTCAATCTTACTCTAATCAGGGTTTCTAGATACACTGAAATTGTTACTGTACAATAAATTTCATTTTTATGAGCTTCTTTAAGAAACATTAGATTCCATGTCTATGCTTCTTATAGACCCAGAGTTTATTTAAATGTGCTTTATTTCTGCAGTCATGAAGGATTCATAAATACTATAGGACACTTACTACAGTACTTGGCTGTTTTTCGACAATAATGGCTAAAAAAAGCTACAATAACATTGATTGTACTCTTGGAGTTGATCATGTATACCATTTAGAATCTTATGTTTAAAAGAATTGAACTTTCTCCTCCTGCAGTAATATGATCTCTTGCTGTTGAAAGATAAACATCCTACAGTGCTGAGGTTTCTTTTGGCCCGTTTTCAACAGTGGCGAATCTAGCCTGGAGCTGGGGGGGGGGGGACCTGGCCTCCAGTTTTCTGACTGAGTGACAAAAATAATTTAAGCTATTATTATATATATTTGAAAGTTTATAGTAAACATCATATACCTATCATAGTCTGGGCTCTAACTGCCCCCCCCCCCCAGGTTTTCTCCTTCTAGATGCGCCTCTGGTTTTCAGCCTAAAATCTTTATTGGCCTTCCAAGAAGCTTCTGTTTAAGTTCGTTTCTATCAGAATTGTTTTCAGATGTGTGTTGACGAGAGGATAAAGGAGTCAATATAGTCGTGAGGAGACTGCACTGAGGCACAATAGCTAAAGGATGTGCTCTGTAAAAGCAATTGCGCAAATCCCAGAGGGGACGAGGGGGACACGTATCCTCCAATCTTGGACCTGGGGGGGTACTGTCGCCCCAATAATACGATTTGAAATGTGCTTTTTGGAAAAAAAAAAGTGATGATTTGTGTCCGATTGCCAGAAAGGAAAGTGAGTTGAAATTGATGTCCCCCAGAATAAGCCTCAAATATACCCGCATCCAACAGTTGAAGACAACTATACTCCCTTCATCCTCTACAGCATTGTTTTACAACTTCATAAATATTTTCAACGTCACATACAAAAAAAAAAAAAAAAAAAAAGTATTACTCCCCCCCAATGTTGAAGACAGATTTGCACCGCTGTGTAAAAAAATGACATGTAACCGCAACTTTTCTTAACTCTTGAAGTGGGGTGTCGGCCAAAAAGTTCTTGGACATTCTAAATTTGTCCTGTGCCGTTTCATCTGTTGATTCATTGTTTAGTTTATTTTTTTCGTTTTCGTATTTCAATGTTTCTTTATTTGACTTCTTTATTTATTCGTTAAGTCAGTAATGAGAGGGAAATTTATCTACGGTGCTTTTATAGTTTATCTGCATCTTGTCTAATTTTACATATGAACATATGCAAAACTGATTGTCTTCATCATATGTCAGTTTGTATCAATTAATATTTTGAAAATTCTCGGTACATTATATGATACCACGCAGAATTGTGTCATCTGCCTCTCTCTCGCAACTTTTTCTTGCCTTTACGTGACTTGCCAAGATCCGACATACATAGGAAATAGGTGATGCTAATTCGTCTGTTATGGTTCGATTTGATTCACACTTTTGTTTATTTATCTGGTGATCTCCATGGCTTTGACCTGGGTTTTGATTTCCGGTGGGAGCTCATGTGGTTCGGACCCAACATTAAGATGAAGGTCAACATGTTAATATAACCTTGTTGAAAGGGACGCTAAAACTTCCAATCAATCAACCAACTTAAAATATTATTAACGTATTTCCACTACGCTTCAATACTTGGTGTTCAAATTAATCTGTGCATACCACCAGAGTACTGAATGCAAAGTGATAACCACCAGAAGAGGGGGGTGCAATAAAATCTGGGATTTAAATCTTAAAAAGAGGTTTAAATTAGTGAGTTTTCCATTATAAATTTCCAAAATATGTGTATTACTTTAGGATTTATACTTATGGAGATTACTGATACCTATGGCCTAAGGCTGTTACGACGGATGAAGTTATTCAGCGATCACACTACCCGAGGAAGTAAGGGTAGAACTTAAAAGTGAGTGGGCAAGACATGATCTGACTATTTGTATATCAATGTTAGTTTACCTGGTAGATGCTAACACTTTGTTTGACGAAAGGTTGTATAACTAATAGGATACTATCTTTTTCAGTTAAAATACCGTATATCGTATTAAGTAAATTGACAAGAGCAACGGAAGTAGGTACTAGCAACGTGTAAGAAGTGTAAGATTTGATTTGATTTCCTGCTCATGAACATCTTAAAATTCTGCGTGGAAAATTGTGTGATCAGATTAAAGGATAATATTAATCATAGTAGTGAATAATGAGGCTTGTTTTGCAAAAGTTACATTGAAACCGGGGATTAATGAAAACTCATATTTTTAATTCCACATATGCTGTTAAATGTATGTAATTACTCTTAAAAAGACAGTAAACACTATAAGCAATGCTACGACATTAAAAAAAAAAATACTTTTGCAGCTTCCCGAAACATACTCGTTGGCATTAGGTGCAGTTTTCACTTTCTTGGAATACATCTGAACTCAACAATACTTAGAATCACTCCACACTCCAGCTATACAAAATAATTTTAAAACCTAGAATTATGTTGAATTCACTAAATTTAATTGAATATACACTAGTACACCCCTAAACACACCACTTCACTCGTATATATTACATTGTAAAACAATTGAAAATGTAGAAGTTGTTTCTTATTACTCTGTTTATTATCAGTATTCTTTGCTATTAGAAAAAAAGAAAATTCATTTTAGGAACTGTCAATTTTTATGCAATTAAAGAATAACTTGTGAAAGACTTTTTTTTTCGAAGTGTTATCTCAATTAGTTTCAAAGCGGCTGACTAACATTGTACGAAGAAATGAAAATACGCTGGAATTATCGCGCTCCAATAGATTAAATCTTGGACCATTGTCCGTGGCAATTAAAACATTCTGTAGCTTTCTTAGCACCATCAGAAGAGAAATAACCAATACGTCTCACGCAACGATAAATATATGGCATCATTCTTTTCTATGAACCAATAATATACACAATAACTTTAGATCTCCAAATGAAACTAGATACATCAATGGGTCACTTCTAAAAGTGGAGGGGCAACTGCCCCCCTTTGCCCCCCCTAATCGCCGCCCATGGTGAGAGCGTTAGTGACTACACAATGCTGAACCCGAGTTTTCGGGGCTCTACTAATTATATATTCAGCCCAATACAATACATAAAAAAAATCACTTTTTGGTGGACAAACACCGTGTCGTGGGTTTTCTTAAGGAGGGGCTCTCTGTGGGTTTCCTCCCACTTTCTTCATTCTACCATTTCATTCATTTCTCATCACCGCCTACTTTAACCTAGCCGGCATAACCATGGGACGTAAAACATAACAAATCATAAATTTTCGGCCACCTGCATAATAGTTAATTGTACGCAATTTCTGAATGTCATTTTGACCCAATCTGCAGTTTTCCCTGGGTTTTCTGTGGTAGTTTCGTCCTAAATTTCAACAATTGGTTGGGGAAAAGTTTCACCCTGTATAACAAAACAAAGATTGGTGTAATCGCAGTTATGTTAGAATAATAATAATAACAATATATATATATATATATATATATATATATATATATATATATATATATATATATATATATATTGCTTAATAACACAAGATGGCTACAGGAAATGCCAGATGTGTAATATCATTGAAAGTCACGCACACACGCACAAGGAGATATGCCCGGAAACGGATAAACAGAGCTCTGAGATAACTACTTAAAAACTCCAAGGAAAAATAATAACTAATATGGCATGATATAATGGCGATAATACAAAGAGGAATATTTTTGGGGATCCGATTTTAATCTTCTATTCTAAATGCCTTCAAGCGTTTTAACTGCCACTAGGAAAATAAATAATAAATTCTGCTGTATTAATTAGCATACAAGGAAAACAAATGTCCAGAGATGAAATATACTGTATAGCTACAAACCAATAGACCTCGTTGAGCCCAACAAAATCATATAGGTGAGTGATACGTATTCTCGAGAGAATTCAGAAAATCGAATTTTTATGACGCTGAAAGATGTCATTTAAAAAAAAAAAAAAAGTTATCGTTCCAGGATTATGCATCGAGGTTAGGGAGACGGTGATAACGGGATGTATTGTAATGGTAAATAATAATAATAATAACCGTAGGCGTGACAACCCTTCGCAGGCCTGAACCGCTCCAACGCCATCTATTAGCAATTGGCTGAACTACGGTGAGCCTAACGGCGAATACGTAGCCAGTGAATTATGTGATCTTATGTCTAACAGGGGTATCAAAAGCCTTCTGAACCTAGTAGCCGTCAAATCTTTTACTCACTTGAGTCCCCAGTTTGTCTCACGACGCAAAAAATTGGGATGCTTCGCCCAGGAATCGAACCCAAGTTTACACGAACATGAGTCCAACGCTGTAACCACGAAACTATAGAGCTCCGGTGGATGGGATAATGGTTGAATGGGAGTATCTCGAGCAAACCCACGCCATGGTGTTTGTCTACTACAAAGCTCACTTAAACTCATGATTAGTATGCCTACTAAATCATGAACTAGGCAAACGATGTTCTTGTTTGTGCAGTCATGGGTCCACGAGCATGCTCCTACTAAATCATGAACTATGCATTCAATGTTCTTGATTACGTAGTCATGGACCCAGGAGTAGTACGCCTACTAAATCGCGAACTACGCAATGGATGTTCTTGTTTGTGTAGTCACGGATCCACGAGTAGTAGTTACGTCTACCAAATCATGAACTACACAATCGAAGTTCTTGATTACATAGTCATGGATCCACGAGTAGTACACCTACTTAATCGTGAACTGCGCAATTAATATTTTTGTTTACCTTTCATCATTATCATTTATCAATCTCAGGTCAAAACCAGCTCCTTCCCCTCTTCATGTAATTTACTTAGATCGAGAACGCGGCAAATTGTGACATCATAGAGACTCTAGTTAGAAATGAATGATCCAGACTAGTGCTGTTGAATTTTCGTGACATTTGCGGTTTTCGGTTTTTGAGAAAACCGATTTTCTGAAAACCGAAAACCGCAATTGCGGTTTTCAAAACCGAAACCGCAAATGCGGTTTTCAAAACCGAAACCGCAAAAGCAGTTTTCAAAACCGAAACCGCAAAAGCAGTTTTCAAAACTGAAACCGGAAAAGCTCTTTTCGAAAGCGAAAGCCGTCCGAAACCGTGTTTGCGGTTTTATAAGGGATTGTCCTTTTCAAAGCAGAAACAATGTTTGCTGTTTTTAATTACACCTTTTAACAATTGTGAAAGCATCTATCGATCGAGACAAATGTATTGATTTATATGTGTGTTTTAACTTTTTTTTATTTGCTCCAAGATTATTATGGTAATATGTGCAGCACAGTGCGAAGGGGATAGTTCGATGGTTGTACAAGTCACAGCTAAATTAGGGTAACAAATACTGATGTTCGATCCTTAGCTTTTTTTTTTTAAAGTTATTTCTTTGACGACACTTTCAATGTACTTTTCGGCTGCAGGGAAGCAAACTGGACCCCACCTGATTTTCATATATGTTGTAAATTAGACCACCAGGAACACGAATCTGAAGGAATTTTGACATTTCGAATGTCGGAACTCGAGATGGAAGCAAACTGGACCCCACCTGATTTTTATATATTTTGTAAAGTAGACCACAAGGAACACGTATCTGAAGGAATTTTGACATTCCGAATTTCGGAACTCGAGATATTCGAACATCAAGTGAAAACGGAAGCAAACTAGACCCCAACTGATTTTTATATATTTTGTAAACTAAACCACGAGAAACACGAATCTGAAGGAATTTTGACATTCCGAATTTCGGAACTCGAAATATTCGAACATAAAGTAACCAGGAAGCAAAACGGACACTATTTGATTTTTATATATTTTGTAAACTGGACCAAAATTAGCAATTATCTGAACGAATTTTGACATTCCGATTTCCCGATCTCGAGATACTAGAACTTATACAGTAGTTTTATGTAATATGTATAAAAGTAACGAAGAAAGTTCTGTCGCTTTTTGACCTATCACTTAGAGCATCGATATGTCGCCTAAGACGTACCTGGAAGATCAAAAATAGTACCCATCAGTATCAATGACCTTCTACCAACGTTTGAGATGGGCATGGATTCCTTCGCGGTAGAACTTGGTTTGCCGTGAAGCGAAGAAGGTATCAAGTGCATTTAGCACCTCTACTACGGAGTTGAACTGGAGTCCTCTAAAGTGAGTGTCCAAGAAAAGGAACAGGTGATAACCGGACGGTATAATGTCCGGACAGTATGGCGGATGCAATAGTGCTTCCCATCCAAGGTGTAGTATGGTGTCCCGGCTCATTCTAGCTATGTGGGGCATAGCGTTGTCCCGTAATGGGGCACCCCTTAGCGATTGAGAAGTGTTGGCTCCAGGGTTTTGAGTTTTTCTTGAACACGGCTCAACTGCTGACAGTAGACAGTTGCATTGATGTTCTTCTCTGACCACCCGGTAGCAGTTCCCGATGCACGATGTCGTGAGCAGTCCACCAAACACACAGGAGGACTTTCTGCTGCATTGCTGATTTCAGCTGTTTTGGAACCGGTTCAAGGAATTTTAACCAATGATGACGGCGCCGTGGAGCTTCGTACAGGACCCAGTTCTCATCACATGTCAACATCCTGTCCAGAAATGGCTCCTTCCTCAGACGAGACAGCAAAGAATCACAAGTGTCTGCACGCGTAGCCTTCTGGCCCGGAAACAAATCATCTGGGACACATAGACCCAACTTGTAGTGCTTCCCAAATTGATGGAGGTGCTGGCGAATGGTTTCTCGAATAACATTGAATGTTAGCACCAGTTCCTCACATGTCTGTTCGGTTCAATTGCTACCTGAAGATCCTCATTTTGTACATGTGTTGGTCTTCCGGCACGTGTGGTGCGTCTTTCGTGAGTGTTTCGTCACCGTTCTTAAACTTGCTAAACCACCCTTGCACTGTCTGCGTAATCACGACACCCTCATCAAAGGCCTGAGGTATCTTCCGCCCTGCTACAGTGGCGTTTGATCCAAGTTGGAACTCGTACAGCATACACGCCCCTATGACGCTCTGTGGAGGTTCCATATTCACTCCGTCCTTACATACATTTACGTTGTAACTGAACTGCCACAACCAGGTAGAATGTCGGATATACCCACACCAACAACTGACCTTCGCCTTATCTCCATTCGCATTCAACTCACGGTATGAGGGTCAATTTTACACAGAACTCCACAAAAAGCGACAGAACTTTCTTGGTTACCTTTATATATTTCACAGAACATAATATGTTTCGTATAGAGAATATTGTCTTTTATCATATAGCGTCTATATTAAACTTTAAGTTTTAATATCTCGAGTTCCGGAGGTCCGAATGTCAAAACGCCTTCAGATTCGTGTTCCTCGTGATCTAGTTTACAAAATATATAAAAATCAGGGGAGGTCCAATTTGCTTTTCTGCATCCTGCTTTTCAAACGAAACAGTTTTCCAGAGTGTACATTTTGCTTCAAACTGAGTTCTGCCCTGGCTAAGAAACGTAAATTCGCTTCTATAAGAGTCTTTAAAGTTACACTTGAAATTGTCGTTCGGCATTCTTGTAGCTTGTGAAGGCATGAATAATTCAAGTATGTTTGTTACAACATCTACAAACGAATATTCATTCGTATAGAACCTCCAATACATTACATAGAAAACACATGAACTATACAAAGAAAACCATTGTGCATTAGAACAGATCTCTTATTAGCAAATGATTCTGCACACGCGCACTGCTCAGACAGCCAGCCCAGAGCCTGAGCCTAAGCGCGAGTCCAAATTTAACTCAATCGCGATTGAGATTGTCAAAGGTGTAGTGGTTTACGTTGAATATACCATACCAACACTTTATCAACTAAGTCCTCTTAGATTTTTCTCCAATCCCAAGAAGCGGGTGGTTTTTCGTGATTAAGATATGTTTAAGCCGGGGACGAATATATAACCTGAAAATCGGGTGGTACCCGCTAAAATAGGGTAATAAGCCAACACTAAGCTCAATAGAAATAAGGTATATCCCTATTTAAGATCACTACACATGCAACTCATGAAATTAAATTTGAAATATCATCCACTAAGACTGACATCTTTTGTATTATTATTACTCTTTCCCCATATTTTTAAAAATAGTACTGCCACTCTTTCTTTTGTTAACAAAAAGGCACCACCTCCCTTTCTTAATATAAAGAAAGAAAGAAAGAAAATCTCTATCGCAATACACAATTTTATTGTTGATTTATTGCCACTCCGATAAATGTGAATGTTGTGGTTTTGCATGTGTCGACTGGCTTCTTATCGCAAGTCCCAGACACCTGCAATAGTTTATACTAGACGGAAACACCGATCATATTTTATTCTGTATCTTTTTACTTCCCAATAACGATAGCGTGCCTCTTTGAGAAATTGCAACTTTTTTTTTTATTCTGCCAATTGTAAAAGTATAGAATTTCCCTACACTTTAGGACATTTTAAGAAAAAATACCTTATTTTCCTTCTGCAAATTTTGATAATTTTTCCCTACGCCGCCGAGGGAAATTTCCCTCCATTTGGCAACTGTGAGCCGGTGTAGGAAAAGATTCTTCGCTGTTTTCTCGTCGTTACTTGATATTAGTGCTGTAGAATTTTTGTGACATTTGCGGTTTTCGGTTTTTCAGAAAACCGATTTTCTGAAAACCGAAACCGCAAAAGCGGTTTTCAAAACCGAAACCGCAAAAGCGGTTTTCAAAACCGACATTTCGGTTTTATGAAAGTTCACTTTTTTCAAAAACCGGTTTTCGGTTTTTTCAAAAACCGATTTCGACAGCACTAATCCAGACCAGTGGTTCTCATCCTATGTGTCGCGACAGATTGGTAAGTCACGCAGTCCCTTAAGAGTCTTCATCCCGGAGAAATTAAAATACCGCTAATTTTACAGTAATTATGTGATATCTTCAAATAGATAAAAGATAATTGAAATATGGAACAAGAGCGCACTAGACAATATTATTTTGCGTGAGATACCGTTATCACAAGTCACCTAGTGGCTTTCCGTTTTCAGCTGTTTAGAACCGCGAAAATAAATGCCGATTTTCAGAATGGCTCGAAATGGAAAGCAGATAAGTGAGTCGTGATAACGGTTTCTTATGTAACATAATATTGTCTAGGGCGCTCTTGTTCCACATTTCGATTATCTTTTATCTATTTGAAGATATCACATAATTACTGTAAAATTAGCGATATTTTAATTTCGCCGGGATGAAGACTCTTAACGTCCCTTTCAGCAGCGAGGCTATATGAGACGGGACCTACCGATTAACGTGGAATCCGAACCATATGAGCTCCCGCCGGGAGTCGAACCCGTTTCTCCCACGCCAAAAGCGTTTAGTTTAGTGTCGTCAGTCAAAAAAGGTTGAGAACCACTGATCTAGGCTTTCGCGTTAACGTTCAATTTTTGCTCGTTTTTGTGCCATATATTGATTTTCACATGACAATTCCGAGCTTACATTACTTCTTTTTCATGACCTATTTTCTATTACTGTATCCACCACATAAAGAAAGAAGATCTATTATTTTTTTCCCACCAATATTATGATACTATGTTACTTGTGAGGTAGACTAACTTTCTTGAACTCTCAAATCAATTTTGAAGAATAATATCCAAACATTGAACAAGAGAATTGCTCACCAGAAACCAATAGAAAACAAAAACGAAATAACGCTTTCCTTTTCATTATTTTGTGTAAGTAACTATTCTATTGGAATTTTCGAATGTATCAATTTTATTACTTTTCCTTCTCGTGTTATGGATTTTAATATATTCCAATTGAAAGCAAGGTCAAACAATGGAAAAAAATAAAATAGATGTTCATGTTTTGTTCTTAAATTTATTCATAACATCATTTGTTCCTTTGATTGTACTGCTTCAATAATTCATTTTTTCCTTGTCACCACATATATATAACGAGATAGAAATCCAGCAATATACGTTTGTTGCAATAGACTAGACTGGAATATAAAATTTGGTGTTGATTTTTAATGTTAACCGAAGTTATTGTGATTCTGATATTGCTAAGTAAAAATCGGAGTGCCAGAAGGTTCCGTTCTAGATCCGTTACTATTCACACAAATGACACGTGACTTACCACTAATTATTACAAATAAATCGATCTACGCAAACGATATAGATTTTTCTCTGAACAGGAAATCCTCAGTTCATATTACTGTTTGCAGGTCAGTCTTTTTCATTGTTTGTCAGTCTAGATTGTTTGTAAATCCATGTCTATTTTGTGCGTGAATTATTAAACACGAAGGAGTAGGCCCTCTGACGTATTTTCTAAAATTGATTTTGGATTTTACGTAAGTGTAAGGAATAAGCGTGTGTGAGCTGCATCTTTAAAATTTACTCTAAATTTTTAAAATTGCGAGTATAGCCTGCATTTTTAAATTTTGCTACAATTTGAGACAAATATTCGAGTATATGAAGCAATCTTCAAATTTGGTACAATTTCAGAAAAATATTCGTGTGTATAAGCAGCATTTTTAAATTTTGCTATAATTAAAAAAAAAAAAAAAAAAAAAACTTTTCGCAAATTATCCAAGTCAAAAAGTGTATAGATGGTAGTCAAAAAGTATTAAGAAGATCTTAATCCAACAATGGATCGACAATTGTTGATAATGGTATGTATGAGTTTCAAATATAACTTTCACAACTACACTCACGTGATTCAATTTTCATTCTTGATATCTGAGTATTTGAAATTAAGAAATAGACTTTTTGAGAGAGATGTTTAACTTTGTAGCTTTAAGAATTTCTAGAAAGAAAGATAGTTAAACTAAAATATACTGTTCCTGGGCAAAACTGGGTAAAATTTATTATGTCTGGGTGTAACAAACTCGAAATATCTTAACAACCGACCGGTGCGAACTAGCTGAATAGCACCACTGAATATACTACGGACGACTTACACCTCGAATCTATCTCCGTTGTTGTTTCTAGTATAAAATGGGATGATAACCATATTAACAAATTTGGCAGCAGTGGCTCAGTGATAGACCCCAGCTCGCGCCAAGTGAACTTCGTGATGAACAAACACTATGTGAATTTTCTCGTGTTTTTTTCGAGGTGTTCCTGTTTCGTTTTACTTTCCGTATTCTATCATTCCATTTATTCTCACCATCATCGTCTTCCTCCTCTTCGGTGCATAATCGGAGGACGTTATACTAGAAACTTCATTTCATTTCATATATTGACAAATAACTAATTGGTTAGTTTTGATGAACATCAGTGTCGGCAACTACAGCTTACTGATCGTATAAGATTAATGTTCGGCATTCATTTTTGTATGCTGAGGTTGATGGTGTTAAAAGTGATCTGAGATTCAAATGAGTGATGTGGAAACATAATTAGATGGCATGAGCATGCGATTGAGGAATTAAAAGAGCTGTGAAATTCAGGTTCAACGATCATTTTCATGAGATTAAGGTTCAGTAAAATGAGGATAAGAAGTGTTGTAAACAAGAGGTAGTGATTTGAAGAACTAATAAGTATTTATATTAGATTAAAGTTTGGGTTTAACTGGAACAAAATGTCTACCTGTTCAATAGACGATTGTAATAGGTTATTATGAAAATCATCAACTAAAAAGAAATGAAAATGTATCAAAACAACAATTAACTGAAAAGTAAAAAGGTATAATAACAATCAACTAAAAAGTGAAAACGTGTAAAACAAATCAAACAAAAACGAGAAAAATACGTAAACTAATTATTAAAAACTTACCTATATAAAACATCTACTGTAAAGTGAAAATGTATAAAAATATCAACTAAAAAGTCACAATGTATGAAAAGAATCAACTAAAAGGTACACATATATAAAATAATTAACTAAAAAGTAAAAACACTAAATATAATTAATTGAAAATTAAAAGAAAGATATAAGAAGATTCAACTAAACTGGAAATATGTACGAGGTCAACTAAAAAGTGAAAAAAAAATATAGAAAGCAATCTACTAAAAATCGAAAAGAGATGAACAAAAAATCGAAAATATAAAAATCAATTAAAAATGAAACTATAAAATATAACCTAGAAACAGAAACCAAATACGAGACACGTGCAGAAAGTAAATGTACTAGATTTTTGTAGGTTTCAAAAATGTTATTTAAAACTTAAGTTTTACATTGTTACATCAGTACATATGTGAACTATTTTTCCACGTAGTCGCCATCCCTCTCAATGCACTTAGTGAGACGAGGGAT
Source organism: Thermobia domestica (assembly GCF_964235325.1). Classification (NCBI taxonomy): domain Eukaryota; kingdom Metazoa; phylum Arthropoda; class Insecta; order Zygentoma; family Lepismatidae; genus Thermobia; species Thermobia domestica. The sequence continues at coordinate 78,907,031 of NC_137467.1, forward strand.
CAATTTTTTTTTTATGCCTTGGTCAAAGAAGTCTGCCGCCACCTCTTTTGCACAATTCGTCACCTCTACCTTCACCTTCTCACCGGTTGAAACTTTTCCCCACCCATGTGCATCTTCAGGGAGATAACACATTCAAGGCGCCAGGTCAGAGGAATGTACGAATCAGTCAAAATCGACGGTCTTCCGCTCCTTTATTCATCGTGCACATCAGTACGACCGTTTTTAAATTCACGACACCATTTAAACACACTCGTACATTTCATAATTGGTTCACCATAATCTCATTTGATCTTGTTAAAAATTTCAGACGAGGATTTTTCCCTCCACAACGGGATAAACGAATAACGCTGCGAATCTCGCGCCTGTCGGCAGATTTTATCGACATCTTTCACACCAAACGTTACTGTGACCACAGTTTTGGTCAGACGGATCCGTGATTGGGTTCGCTGGAAAGGGTAGAAGCTAAGCTACACGGCAGTGTGACCAACATAGCAATAACAAATTCCTTCTGCCCGCGAGTTTCCTAGTACACTTATTTTGTGGACATGCCTCGTATATCAAACAACCGAAAAGTGAAAATACTTAACAACACTCAAAAAAAAAAAAAAAAAAAAAAAGTGTATAATATCAATCAACCACAATAACCAGATATTGAAGATCAACTAAAAACCTTAAAATATATAGAAAGAATCAAAAAATCTTTGAAATGAAATCTTTGAGTTTTACGTCCCACGGTTATGCCGGTTAGGCTAAAGGAGACGGTGATTATGAGTGATGAATGAAATGGTGGAATGAAGAAAGTGGGAGGAAACGGGAGAACCCCGAGAAAACCCACGCACACGGTGTTTGTCCACCACAAAGTTCAAGAAAGAATCAAGTAAAACTTGAAAATATAAGAAAGGAATCAAGTAAGAGTTAAAATGATAAACATCAACTAAAAAGTGAAAATGATACAGAAAGAAATATACTAAACAATGAAATCACACAGAAGGCACGGAGTAAAAAGCGAAAAATATAAAAAAAGTAGTCAACTAAAATTGAAACTATAAAAGTCATCAAAAAATTGAAAGCAGTGCACGCAAAAACAAGCAATAGAAAAGTAAGAGTAAGAGTATATAACAGCAATCAACCAAAGTACGAGGAACTAAAATAGTAAAACTGTATTAAAAAGAAAGTAAAATGTTAAAATATATATAAAAAAGAATTCAATAAAAGAGGTACAGAAATCCTAACGTATCTAGATAGGTATTACTTTTTTGTTAGCCAGGAGAGAGAGAGAGAGAGAATTTTTGTTGTGTACTGTAGCAAGCAAGAACTGCCCCAACCCATTCCATCCTCTCAATTTCTTCCGGAAAAAGAGAAAATCGTGTAAAGCAGCCTTGCAGTGAAAAAGAGCGAAGGGGAAACGAAAGAAATGGTGGGATTTTTGAGTGAATTGGAGGCTGGAAAAGCGGAAATAAAAAAGAAGAAATATGTGACCACGTTGAAGTTTACGCAAAGATGAAAGTGTCAGTTAGCTGTAGGCTATTCTCAACCGCGACATTAATGGGAATATAAATGTAAAATGTGGGTTCAGTTTCTTCAGATATTTTTCCCTGCTATCCCTCACCAAAAAAGAAAAAGGGAAACGAGAAATCCCTCTGTCGTTGTCAGTCACAGTTTACGAGTAAAAGGAAAAAGAAAAACAAGAATAAGAAAACATAGATGAAAAACCAAGAAACGCTGAAATACAATTCACTGCAAAATAGACAAACAAAGTTGTTGATACAATAAAATAGAATTTCTTTCTGATTATTTTCACAGCTCAGGCAGTGTTTTATTTTTTAGTCTGTGTGTTGGTACAATCCGCGGCAAAAAACCTGCAACATGAGGATGTAAGTTTATTGTGAAACTACGCCTAACAGCACAGGGAACGAACATAACGTCTAAGTGGAACGAATCATGCCAGGATAAACCTCGGCCTCCTCCCCTGCACATTTACTTTGGAACAAAAGACTTTGTCATTTCACAATAAACTTATATGCTCATGTTGCAGGTTTTTTGCCGCGGATTGTACCACGTGTGATTGTGCTTACGTCTGGCTGTCTAGTCTCTTCATGTCCATACGTACTTTGGGTTAAAAAATGTGAGATTTGACGATGGTTTTGTTAAAAACAAGTAAATTCATGTTACTCTAAGCTAAAGTAAGCTTAAATCCAGGCCTGTTTTCTTCGTTCGAAGCATTTAGGTAAATTATTACACAGGTATTGTTGATTTTATGTGTCACTCATTTACACTAAATGATCTCCAAAGAAAATGAAAAGAAGCAAATTACATTACTGCGGTTCGTATGTAGAAATTATACAGACTGTTACGAGAATGTGTCACAATTTCCTCACATCAAAATAAGAAAAAAAAAAGTTAATATGAACCTTGCTCAAACGTGGATAGTTTCGAAGTTATAGGGTGCCAAAAATGTGAAATAAGTGAACACTAAACGTTCATAACTTCACTACTATGGACTATCGTAGTTGGGTCGAGACATCATTGAGGAACTTTTATATGAACTATCCAAATATCCATCTTTCAGAACTCCGGTACTTGCACACTCATTTTTAGAGAGGTTGTTTGGGAGTACTTGATCAAACTTCACCTTCCTCTCTAAAAATTGATATGCAAGTATTGGAGCATTCTTAAACATGGATATTTGGATAGTTCACATACCAGTTTCTCGGTGATGTCTTGACCCGACTACGATAGGTTCTAGAGTAGTGGAGGCACGGACTTTTAAAGTTCACTTATTTCATGTTTCCGGCACCCTAATTTATAACTCCGAAACCATCTACTTTTGAGTAGGGCTGTTCCGATAATCGAGTAATCGATAACAATTCGATAAAATTTCAAAACCACTTCATCGATAAAGAATTTTAATTTTATCGAATTATCAAACTTTCGAGACTCCCGAAATGTTTAAGACTCTCGAAATGTTCGATACTCCCGAAATGTTCGAGACTCCCGAAATGTTCGAGACTCCCGAAATATTCGGGACTCTCGAAGTGTTCGAGGCACTCGAAATGTAAGAAACATTAGATAACTTCGAGACACTCGAACTGTTCGAAAATCTCGAATTGTTTGAAAACAGCAAATACAGAAATATACCAATATGATCGCATTTGTCGAATCGCTTGAATATTTAGAAAAGTTCGAGATTATCGGAGTGTTCGAAAAAAACGATGTATTCGAGGTTATCATAGTTGTATATAATATGTATTATATATATGCAGAGTGTTCATTTTAAAACTTCTCTCCTTAGCAATGTAGTGAAGGAAAAGTTTTTTCCCCACAGATCTGTACAAGGTTTAAGCAGTCTGTCAGAAGAGAGAAAGAGGAAGAGAAAACATGCATCACCCGAATGGAATTGGAATCCAAGACAACATTAGTCTACTAATAGTCACTTTGCCGATTGCCCCTATAACGGAGCAGGCAGAAAAATAATTTTACATATGATTTCGACAAATACAACTTTGCAATAACTTATCAGATGAAAAAAGTTGTTTGACTAGTTTGGCTGCAAGAAGAAATCATTGGAGAGGTGAAGGAACCGAACTGTTCATCACTATTTTTGATAATACCCGAAACTTCGATAATACTCGAAATATCGATAGTACCCGAAACTTCGATAATACTCGAAATGTTGATAATACCCGAAACTTCGATAATACTCGAAATTTTCGATAATACCCGAAACTTCGATAATACTCGAAATGTTGATAATACCCGAAACTTCGATAATACTCGAAATTTTCGATAATACCCGAAACTTCGATAATACTCGAAACCTCGATAATTTCAAATACTCGAACAGTTTCGAGTAACCGATGACAACTCGATAAATTTTCACTCCCGAAGTTTGATAGGTCTTCAGCCTTACCGAACACCCCTACTTTTGAGCACAGGTCCATATGAACTTTTTTTTTTCTTGTTTTGATGTGAGGAATTTGTCCCCAAAATATTCTGACACAGTTTCGTAACACCCTGTATAACTATCATTGATAAAAATCATAACAGTTTTCTTTATATCCACCTTAACAGTACTGAGTTTCTACACTATGTTTATTATTTCTCCATTTATTTTTATGGGGGAATTCCAAGTAATACATGGGTAAACAGTATTTGTCATTATTATGGAAAACAAGCAAAATATCTCTGGAAGGAGCAAAAGCTCTTCTGACAATAAGCCTGAAAGAAACAGTGTTTGCACATTACCAACTTCTTACCTGCAGTTTTCTAAAACTGATCTTAGGCTTCTTGATTACAGTTCTCGAAACAAATATTCATTTTAATTAATTAGAAAATTGATAGATTGGTTTGTATATGGCTTGTATTTAAGCCCTTTGTTACTAGTATTGCCCACACAACGAGAAATCATGTCTTTTTGTCTCGTCTCGTAAAACTTTTGTAGAAACCTAATCTCGTCTCGATTTTCAAAAAGATTTTCTTGTCTCGTCCCATTTTGTATTTTTAAAAACTAGTTTCATTCCCATCCTAAGATGGACGGGCCGCAGAAGGTAACGCCGTCTCTTGGGCCAGTGGCATCAAATTAATAGTAGGTAAGGAATTTGAGATGGGTTCAGGATTTATTATATTTATTTAGTATAATTATTTATACATTCTTGCAAGCTTCTTCGCGACTAAGTAGTTAGCATACGCGTTTTTTGGAGTGGGAGACTCGGGTTAAATTCACGGCGGGAGCTCATCTGGTTGAGATTCCACGTTAATCAGTAGGTTTCGTCTCATATAGCCTCGCTGTTAAAAGGGGCGTTAAAATCAACTGAACTCATACATTCTTGCTATTTAGACATAATAACGTTGTGAGAGAGCATATGGTATAAATGGTGACGTGAAGTGCGGTGGACAAAACATATGGAGATGTGTTAGTTCGAACGAGGGTGTTAATATTTTGCTTTGAGGTTGCTCACAGTTAGTGTAGACACTTGGAACACTGTTAGTGAAAATGAAGAAGTGCAGTAATGAGCTCATGCGCTATACAGGGGCGGATCCAGTGTGTGGGGGGCGATCGGTCCGATCGCCCCCCCAGAAGAGGAAAATTTCTTATTTTATATATATCCCAAAGTTTGGAGCCCTTAAAAGTAGCAGTATGACAACCCCCCCCCAGAAGTCGGTCCTGGATACGCCCCTGGCGCTATAGATGTACGGATGACGCCCATAAACTGTACGATGAGGGTTATCGTTCTGTAAATTTATATACAACATTAATTTATACTCTTATGTTTTCATAATTTCATCGAGAAGTTATCAGAATCATTCTGTGTAACGATAGGGCCACACGAGGATTCATATAATGACATTTAAACCATATTTACAATTGAGAAATGTTGTATAATGTCATTGAAAGTTGAAAAATATCCTTCATTCTGTTTGTGGAAATCACTTTATCAATTTCTAGGTTTTATACTATGAATTATGTAGCACTAGAATAGTGTTTAAGATCTAAGACTTGGGTGCACTAATGCTGCCAACAAGACTCACGAAATTTCTCGTCTCGTCTCGATTTTCTTTCAGCGGGAATCAAACTCACGATCCTGTACATTAAAAACACTGTGCTGTTGACCATTTTATCAGAGAGGAGGAGAATTTCCGCTGATTTAGTGACTATTAAATGAGCCTTTGGCACACCCCTAACAGCACAAGATGTGCTAGACATGTGCCATTTAGGTGTCCTAGCTACTTTTTAGGTACCCAAGACTTGGCACATATGATATTCATGTGCTTAGTATGTACTTCAGCTACCTACAGTTTTAGGTACTTGTTACACCTAATTGATTTATGCTTTTATGTACCACAAGTGTAGCCTTTATATACCTGGCTCAGTTTCACACTCTAACAGTCATTCGTTTTTATGTCATTACTTGGGACATATATCTGTCACGTTCTAGGTACGTCCTTGAGGTACATACTATTTCAGATACCCTAACAACACAAGATGTGCTTGGCATGCGCCATTTAGATGCTCTAAATTCATCTCACACATTTGATGCCTTTGTTGCTTCTTTTTCTAAGCGATTGCGTACTAGAAGCAACAAACGCATCAACTTTATTAGATGGCAACTGTTGCCGATCATTTAAAAGTGAATATGGAAGAACCATGAAATAAAGTAAATAGACACTTGTCATTTTGTTATAAAATTACATGGCGAGCAGATTTAATCTAATCCCAAACGGTTATCGTCAAATATACACGGTTAAAGCAGCACTCTAATTAGCCAAATTCAAAAGACCTCAATAATTTATTCCTCTACAAGCGACGTTCTCTTCATCGCCTCCGTGGCCACATCGGAAGAGCACGCGGCTAGTACTGTAATCCAAAGGTTGGTCGTTCGCGCCCATCCCGGCGTACATTTTTTTTTACTTCTGTAAAATGTTTTTTAGATTCACCTTAATGTAAACACAATAAATATATAGACGATTTAACATATTTTGGGGGAGTAATTTTGTGGTTCGTTAACGCTTACGGCATGGGGAACATATCTAGAACATACTAGGCACGTTCCCCAGGTATATATCAGGCATGTTTCTAGGGGCGGACATAGGCTGTGACTATCACTTAACATAAATGTGATTTCTCTCTCAAAAGTATGTAAGGCACATACTGGACACATTACCATGTACCTGAAGGAACATGATATTCATATGCCTGCTATGTAATTGTGCTGTTAGGGATGTGGTCTCGAGTTTGATACCCGGTAGGAGAGCATTAAAATTAAAAGATACAGCATCATCAGCGCGAAAGAGAGAAATGAAACTTCAATAAAGAAACCAACAGAGAATAGGGCTATTTGATAGAAAGGAAATATTTTAAGTTTTACGTCCCACGATTATGCTGGCTAGGTTAAAGTTGACGATTATGATCAGAAATGAATGAAATGATGGGATGAAGAAAGTGGAATGGATACGATAGAACCCCGAGAAAACCCACGCACATGGTATTTGTCCACCACAAAGCTCACTTGGCGCGAATTGGGATCGAACCAAGGACCCCATGCACCAGAGATGAACGCTGTACTACTGAGCCACCGCGGCTCCTATTTGTTCAATGAATGGGTTTAAAATACATAGAAGAGAAGGCCTTTGAAATCATACCAAATCAACAAAAATTGAAAGTGAAAAATTAAAAAAAAAAAAAAAATGAAAAAAAAAATGAAAAAATATAAAGCAATTCCGCGTTCAGTTTCCACGTAACCCAATCATGGCCTTTAAAATGAAATATCCCAGAAAACCTGTTAGGTGCTAAAACGATCTGACCTATTTACTTTTCATGAACTTTATAAATTCCATTGAAACCTAAACGTATAGAAAAAGGATGAAAGGAACAATCCTGGAGGTAAATGAAGCGAAAATAAAGTACTCGAGGAATCTGCTTTTGTAAGGAAACAATCAGAATAAATGAAATAAACAACTCAAAAGGCGAAAAAAAATTGTGTGGATATATATATATATATATATATATATATATATATATATATATATATATATATATATATATATATATATATATATATATATATATATATATATATATAATCCATTTTTAACCTCTTTCTGTTCGAAGATATTTTCAAACCCCTTTTCTCCTAGTTCACCAAACAATGGGATTTAAAAACTTTAAAACGCTTTTTCCTTTAAATGTGTCTACTTCAGAAAAACCTGCTTGTTTGTTCAGCTGCAACTGCAAATAAGGGTATTTGTCACGAGTTATATAGAATGCGGTTTTGGGCAATGTACGCAGTGGACAATAAACAAACCCGCCGTAGACCGCCCGTTTAGTTATTTTTTTTTCTGCATCGTTATCACACTTGTGTTATTTCCTCTTTTCCTGCTGACTTAAATCCTACTTGTTTTCCTTTCAGAGGAAATGATGCAGTGTCCTCTTAAAAGGAACAACTGCTACGGTATTATGGTTTCTCTCTAGGCAGCTGCAGAAACAATCCTTGTGTTTTAGCTGTACCAAAAGATGGGAAAGTTGTGTTTGTTCTTGCAATTGGATCGCTTACCATGTTTCTTCGTTCTCTGCGAACAATATCACGTAATAGCGTCCTTGTTCGAAATGCTTACTGTTTGTATGTATTCGTATCCTTTAGACCTCATTTGTACGAGTATTAATGGGTGTTTCATAACTTTTATTTTTGTTTGTTTCCTGAGTGTTATAGTTCCGTCTACATTCATACTGGAAAGGTTATTCTAGTATTGCTATAACAGCGTACCATTCGCCAATAAATTGAGGTAGTTCTCTCTTTATCGTACCAAGCTTTTCTTAAATAAATAAAAAAGAAAACAACAACAACAACTAACAAAGAATGCTGAGAATAATCAGTCGAGTTCAGCTGATGATGATGAAAATTTACCTACAAGCTGATTGAGTCCAGGGGCGGATCCAGACGGACTTCTAGGGGGGGCGGTCGGTTGTAATACTGCTACTTAGAGCTACATTCAAGGGCTCCAAACTATTTGATGGGTTTTATTTATATATAAAATAAGAAAGTTTTCTCTTCTGAAGGGGGGGGGGAGATTGCCCCGATCGCCCCCATGGATCCACCCCTGATTGAGTCTTTAAGCCAAGGATTATTCTTGCACATTAAAAGAATAAACAAATAAATAAAATATATAAAACGATAACCATGCCTGTTGTCCTGTATGTTTGCGAAACATGGTCGCTTACTCTAAGGTTAAAACGTAGACTGGAAGTATTTGAAAACAAGATCCTGAGACGAATATTCTGACCCCAGATGAACGGTAATGGGGAATGGTAAAGAAAAACTTCATAACGAGGAACTACATAATTTATACCGTTTACCAAACCATAGTTAGCGGCATCAAATCTAGGAGGCTCAGGTGGGTAGGCCAAGTAGCCAGAATGGAAGAAAGTAGGAATGCATTCAAAGTTCTAACTGGAAGTCCAATCAGAAAACGATCATTAGGAAGACCTAGATGCGGATGAGAAGACAATATTAAGACGTACTACGCGGAAATAGGAATATAAACTAGAAACTGGATCAAGTTGGCTAAGAATCAATGGTAAACTTATGTGAATGAAGCATTGAACCTCCGGATTCCATAGGCCATAGAATTAGTTAGTATAAATAGTTAGTTAGTTCATTATTCAGAGTTTGATTACCGTACAATTTTGATACTCCAAGTGTCCGTAATTTCGAACTGGTGTGCCGTACAATCAAGGCACCCACTCTCCCCTCCCCTAAAAATCTTTTATATTCACTGCTAATACTTTCCGTTTGTGTTACGAGCCCAATGGAGTGTGTTGAGAAGTTTTATAATAATAATAATAAAAAATATCTAGTATAGGAGGCCTATAAGTCTAGGCTGTACTCTCTACATTTTATCATCATCATCATTATTATTATTATTATTATTATTATTATTATTATTATTATTATTATTATTATTATTATTATTATTATTAATAATAATAATAATAATAATAATAATAATAATAATAATAATAATAATAATAATAATAATAATAATAATAATTGTAAGGTCCTTCAGTTCGACTTTGGAAGTTACCAGATTAAGCTGTCTGCTGGTAATGGCTCACTATTTTTGACTGGGTCTCGCTTTTCAGATCAGGATAGATCTGAGCAGAGCCTTGATGAGGCTTGATGAGGCTCAAAAAATTGAAAGTAAGTCTACAGTTGCATGCTACATGTCGTCATTGAACCAACTCATACAGAACTTACAAGTTAGGCACCTTGTTACGGTATACAGAAATGAACCAATATTTCAGGGAGTAGATTAGCAGGAGGGACATCATTATTTACTTCATAGGAGACTACACAGCACAAAACACTGTTGCAGAATGTTGCGTGGGAGACCCAGGTTCGATTCTCGGCCAAAGATCATGTGGTCGAATTCCACATTAATCAGTACGTCCCGTCTCATATTGCATCGCTGCTGAAAGGGACGTTAAACTCAAAATCAACTCAACTACTGCAGTATGTACTACGTTAAATGATAGAGTCAAGCTCGTCGTAGAGAAAGAGAAATATACGCTCCTATGCTCCACAAATGAAAGACAACAACTGGGTCCTAGAATTGAATGGTATTCACTAGGTTATGATGTCTACTGATGGTGTAAATCTGATAGGGAATGGCAGAAGAACACTAAAAGGAAATTCAGAGGTATTATTACATGCTTGCAGGGACACGAGTTAGTAACGTAATGCAGAGAAAACTAAATACTCGGAACTTCTCTGGGATCGTAATACTGAAAATTATGGATGCGTCAAAATATCAAACAATACTTTCAACAAAGTGGATACTTTAAAATATCTAAGATCTAGGATCAACAGACCAAAACCATATCAACGAAGAAATTATATATATTGACTGAAATCAGTGTATTCGTTTATTATTCAGCTCAAAATCTTCTGTCGTCGGGGCGATGGAGGAGAGTACGTTGGTTTAGTGGTAGAGCGCTTACTTCTGTTGAGTGGTGGACAACACCTGTTTGTGGGTTTTCTCGGGGTTCTTCCGTTTCCTCTGACATTCTCATTCCACTAAGTCTTCCATCATCATTCACTTGTCTTAACCATCGTCTCCCTTAGACTCAAGGACATAATCTTGAGACGTTAAAGTGAAATATTTTTGTTGTCGCGAATTCTGTCGAGGAATTTGAAGCTTAAAATATATGTAGTATAAAATGAGAATCATACCTGTTGTGCAGTATGGTTATGAAACATAGTCGCTTACATTAAGGGAAGAATGCAGGCTGAAAGTATTTGAGAATAAAATGTTGAGACGAATATTCGGGGCCAAGAAGGAGAGGGACGAAAATGAGGAATGGCAGAAACTTCATTATGATGAACTACATAAATTATACCGTTTACGTAAAATAGCTAGGGTAATCAAATCTAGGAGGATCAGGAGGGCAGATCATGTAGCCGAATGGAAGAAAGTAGCAAAGCTTTTAAAGTTCTAACTAGAAGTCCAATGAGAAAACGACCTTTAGGAAGACCCAGGCGCAGATGGAAGGACAATATTAAGATGAATGTCGCAGAAATAGAAATACAAAGTAGAAATTTCATACATTTGGTTAAAAACAGAAGTCAATGGAGACCTTTCGTGAACACGTCATTGAATCTCCAGGTTTCATAGACCCTAGAATTAGTTAGTTACAGAGTTTCTCTATTCTTGCAGAATGTTAGGATTTTTGTTCTTTCTCTGAATGAGACCAGGAAGAAGCTAAGCAACTGCAAATTTATACTAAGAGAAATGTAATGACATCTACTTCATACAATAAATAACATCTACGGTATGTGAGAATAATTTTGTCTTCCTACTTGCGACAATCTAATGGGCGACAGGAACTGATAACTGTCCTATGAGCGACTGATTCGATCTATTGAATGTCCTGAGAAACCGATTGGTTCATACTAAGATAACGGAAGAAGATAAGGTTCCCTCTTCTTTAACTTGTTTCACGGTAGTGAGATTTAGAACCTAACAAAATGCACTATGAAAAATTTACGTTCCTAGAGGTCTCATTTCACAACTACAAGAAATATACACCCTTAAAAATTAACAAGGGATTTCAAAAGCTGTCTTTTATTATTGAGATGTTTTTCTCATTTTATTTATAGAGTCATAGGAAGTCTAAAAAGTAGATAGTTGGCGAAACTGTTACAAGTTTAAGTTTTCCATTTGCTTAGTGAGCAATTAAATTTGGGTTGAATTAAGTACAGAAACCAAAGCTTTTGAAGAAAGGGGATATTTCAATTGGATTTTCAATAATTAATTACATAGGAATATACTTTTCACGGAAATATCACTGTTGTCTCGTTAAGTTATTTGATGAGTTTTATATTAAAACTAACTCAAAATTAAGATAGGTTTTATTTGTATTCACAGTAGAAGGAAATATATATGACGAACCGTACCACTGTCACGTATATTTTTCATAGCAATGTTGTTTCGAACACTAAAAACACCAGAGGCAAACATCTTTTACGAGAGGAAGTCATATCATCTTTCATCATGTCAATGTAAATGAATCGCTCGCTCAAAGGACAGATAACAGTTTCTGTTGCTAATAGGACTGTCGCTTGTAGGACTAATTCGAGAATAATATAATATTTTTTAATTTATTTTTAACGACACAATTTTTAGTGAAAATTTAAACATTTAACAAAAAGAAAAAACCGTTAAAAACTGTAACCGATTGTTCTTGTCTGCCCCAAATAGCACAATTGTACAATAAAGTAACAACTGTTCCCATTGGGAAGTGTAACTTTAATAGAATAGCAATGATTATGTTTTTTTAATGCAAGTCAGTCAAGTGGTATAATGTAAATGTTCTTTGCTTTATTTAAAGTGTAAACAACGAATGAAAAAAAATATATGAAAACATAAAGTGTCCTCTTGTATTATATCCTACAGGGATAGTATTAACGACTGCTAAATGTTGTATAGTGTACTATTAAGCATTCCATACATTTTATATTAGGAGAAGCATGTACCGTAAAACATTGAAGCAAAACTCACTTGTGTTTTCGAGGTTAGCGAATAAAAAATGTGATATACTGAAAAAATCTCATTCACAGCTTAAAATGGATCTCTCTCTCTCTCTCTCTCTCTCTCTTTTTTTTTTTTTTTTTTTTTTGCTTTATTCATAAATACATCACACGTAAATATTATTACAAAGTATTTTGAATGTCAACATATATAGATATAGGTAGACAATTTCTCTTGAAACGCCTTTGTAGTTTTAAACTAACAGAACGAACGAGAACAGAAATTTTCCAAGCTGCAAATAACATCAGGAGGATATTTTCTGACTTACTCTGCAATATCATCAGATTAACAGTGTTGTGAACTCAATATAAGGTTGAGGGGCCACAGTGGCTTAGTGGTAGTGTTCACCTCAGGTGCCTGGGGTCCTTGGTTTGACCCCAGATCGCGCCAAGTGAACTCCGTGGTGGACAAACACCGTGTGTGTGGATTTTCTCGGGGTTCTCCCGTTTTCTGCCACTTTCTTTATTCCACCATTTCATTCAGTTCTCATCATCACCGTCTCCTTTAGCCTACCCGACGTAAGTGTGGGACGTAAACCTCAAAGTTGTATTTTCTTTTTTTTTAATGGTAGGGTATACTATATATATTTTTAATTTGCATGTAGGTACAAGCGAAAATTTACAATACCACACTTATTATTCAGTGTTACAAAGTAAGGACACTAGTGTATCATATACATCCAAATTTTGGAGGTAGTGATGACATGAAATGTGAATGTAAAATAAAAGCAAGGATAGGAATGGTGAAAAAAACTTTTAAGATGAAGAAAGATCTATTTAGTGGTACTTTCAATAAAGAGTTGAGAAAAAGACTTATAAAATGCTTCGTGTAGAATATCGTTCTGTATGAGTCAGAAACATGAACGCAAAAATGATGAAAAACAACTGGAAACTTTCGAAATGTGGATGTGGAAAAGAATGGAGAGAATTAGCTAAATTGAGCGGAAAACGAATGAGAAGGTCTCAGAAATGGTGAGGGAGAAAACAACAAATTTAGATATTGTTAGGAAGAGGAAGAGAAACTGGTTGGGACATTGGCTAGAAAGGAACTATATCATGAGTGGCATTCTAGAGGATATGGTGCTAGAAAGGCGAGGGAGGAAATGAAAAAGATTACAGTTAATGGATGATATCAAAACTAAAAAATCGTACGTGAAGACTATGAGATTAGCGGAAGACCGTGGAGCATGGAAACTTCTCAATTGTGGCAAGTGATCTGTCAATAGTGGCAGAATACCTATGATGATGATGATGATGACTACAAGAGTAATATCGCAAGTAAGACAGTCGTGGCAATGTACATCGAAAGTGCCTTGTTGTTGAATATTACGACCATGATATGACGAATTTCTAATAAAATAGAAACAAAGTTACAAAGGATTGAAACAAGAACTTTTCCCAAACGATTTATTTAAAAAAAAAGAAAAACGTTTATTAAAGTAGTACATTCAATCTCAATAAACGTGAAAATCAATAATGCCGTTTACAATAACTTCATATATCAAATCGTCCCTGAAATTACGATTAAGATTAGGTAAAAATTTAAACACAGCTTAAAATTATGTAATTACGATAACTTGTAATTATAACTTTTTTTTTTAAAAAAAAAACTATACCTGTAATGTCATTGAGCAAAATAAAATAAAATCATTTTTAAAAGTTCAGATAAATACGCTATTGTAGACAATAACATCTCTGTCCATGTCCGAGCTTAGAAACGGTCGTCACTGAATTGTCTCTCTCTCTCTCTCTCTCTCTCTCTCTCTCTCTGTGTGTGTGTATGTGTGTGTTATTTGCATTTTTTTTTTTCAATTTTGAGCCCTTCATTCTATAGGGTATCAAGAACTATCTGAAAGAAGTGATGGAATTTTTCGCGTCATTCTTACCGTTCCCAAGATATTGGCCAAAAAAATGTTCCGATTTCGGGAGATTTAAAGATTCGTATCTCGGGAACTGTAAGTCATAGAGATGATATTGGTGTTGATCAATACTTAAGAGAGTGGTAAACAATTTGATACCAAATAGTAATCGGTATGCACTGGCAACTGGCCACTGTGCCCTACACATTGGACAAAAAAAAGTTCGAATTTCGGGAGATTTAAGGAGCCATATTTCAGGGATCATGTCACAGAAAGATAATATTTTGCGAATTTTTCAATTTGGTGCCCTCCATTTTCAGCATATGTCTTCGTAAAACATATCGTAGAACGTTTTAACAGAACTCTTAAACAAAACATGTGGGAAAAATTTAGTACTCAAGGAAATTACAAATGGATAGATATATTACAAGAATTGTTGAATGGGTATAATAATAAAGTACATAGAATAATTGGTATAAAGCCTGCAGAAGTTAAGAAAAATTAATTTTTCTTAACTTCGTTCTGGCAATGCTCTTCGAGCATTCTCAACTGGTTTTAATATCTCCGAAACTGTTTGAGATATTGAGTTGTTCTAAACGGCGTTATAATCTTTACGCCTATTGAAAACTGTCTGTGTGGTTGGATGTGATACTTATCCAAGTACCTTTTAGAAGTAAAGCCTTTTGAAAAATGCATTTTTTTTTAAATTTCTGTAATTTTCTTCCTATTCATTCATTTGAAATACATCATATTATTCCCACAGTATTCGGTACTAAAGTACTTTCGATGTGTATTGCCCCTCCATTTCACTTACATTATTACTGTCCAACAAGCCTCCAAAGTTTTCTTATTTGTGATATTATACGACTCTTAGTTTGTAACACTGAGTAATTAATGTGGTATACGTTTTCGTTTAATACATAAATTTGAAACATGTAATATTCTGACATAGTATCATTTGAAATAATACAATTTATGTTGGGTTGGCCTGGAAACATTGCAGAGTATGCTAAACAATGACCCTCTGCCGATATTTACATTCTCAAAATTTCAACGTTTGCTATCAATTAGTTTAAATGTTACAGTGGAGCTTGGAGATGAATTGTCCACCTTGATACAAATCACTTTTACATTTCGGTTAGCACAAATAGTTATTACTATTATATGTGTAAATTGTTCAGTACGAACAAAGAATTAAAATTTGCTGTTCGCTCAATATACCACTTGTCTTATAATATCTTGTGCTCTAAGCCAACATTAAAAAGAACTGGTTTAGGTTTACTCGTACTCTAGATGGCAACACTGGTTAAGAAGCTACAAACAGAAAACCAAGCTTGTTAGTGGGAGCAAAATGTTGATCCACAACAAGAAAGGATTCCATTTTAAGATTTTCGTGAAAAATGTCACTTCGCGAATAGCTTATCCTCTCCACTGTGCAAAGAGAGTAAAACTTGAAGAAAAAAAAGCATTGAAACATCACATCACCCTTCTTTTGTGGAAGTACCCCCTGCATGGTATTGGAATCGTAACAACTGGAAACCATGGTCTACGGAAGGGTCCTCTTGTTTCCACTGTTTTGATTCCATTAGTACTCATTATACGGCACCATGTTCTACAGACTTGTCCTCGGGTGTCCATTTTGTAGTCATGTCACAGTGGGAGAAGCGAACTTATTACACAAACGGGTGCTATAACTTCTTCTTTTTAGGAAGAATAGGGCCTAGAAAAAAAAAAGACTAGGGGTGATCCAACCAGTGATGGTTATAATATGAAATGTGTAAAGTGAAAATTCTGTGACAACAGGGATTAAATGTATACCATTGAGGAACTACCAAACGCCTAGCACATTGGTTGTTCCACTCCATCGAGTTTTTATTCTGGTAACTATGTATAGCGTTTCTATTGTCAATGAAAAATGATGCACAAGGTCCATCTTTTCGTTTCAGAAAATGGTTAGAGGAGAAAAGCATTGAACAAGGGTGGCGATATGTATTTTTGTCGAATGGAGGTCTGGACGAAGTTGCTCTCGAGAAATCACGTGGTGAAAATGATTGGTGCATGGACGCCTCTTGAGTAGGAACACCACAGGGTATCTTATTAAAAAAAAAAAATTGAGTATTTTATTATTTTTTTGCTTGTATGTAGTTCTGGATAAGTTGTAATGAACAGTACTTAAACGTTTCAGTGTTGCAAGATATTACTTTCAAGTTTGTTTAATATCGTGTTTCCTTAAAAATAAGATCGGATCTTATAGGGGGCGTCATTTGTAGAAGACAGAGGAGACAATTGTCCCCCTATTTTTGAGAAACACGTTTCATAATAAATCATATAATAATCTATCTATTAAAATGCTACAATAACAATTGGAAGCGCCTGAGCTCCAACCTATAACTTTAGCTTTCAAATCTTTCATTTACGGTTATGTGTAATTTCACGTTTAACAGAGACAAACATATTAAGAATTTGTATTTTAAATAGGCCTAGTCTAAATTAGTTAACTATATCTTTTGCATAAAGTTTATGATATAAAATTATTGTTCAAATCCTTTGTATTTTAATAAGCCTTCTCTAAAATCAATGCATGTGAATTGTGCTTCCATCTTCCGAGTTCTTTTAAACTATGTTTATATGTTTGTGGTCAATCCTTTCGACAATGAGATCTCGGAAACTACAGGCTCTAGAAAGATGACGTTTTCATTGATCGATTGGAAATTTTGCGTAGATTGTCCAGTTCGAATTGAATATTTTTTAAAAAACATGGCCATTATTTCTTTATTACATTTTTTTAGGTTACACTGGAAGCGTTGAAATTAAAAAAAAAACTAAAGCATCATATCCTATGCGTTATACATTCCAACACCACAATGTTGTATATTGGGGTTGTATATGTCTCAGGCGTTTGTTTCATGGCCAAATAATAGTGAAAAAGGAAGGATAACCATTTCTCGAGTCTAAGATAAATCTTTAGTTTTTGAGTGTTTTGCTCAATGAACACCATATATAATTGACATTATAATTAATTGTATATGTAATGTATTTGCGTATTACATACTGCGTGCAAGAAGAACGAAAACACTGGTCATACATGAATTAGAAACTCCAACTGGAAATAAACTCAAATCTTGCAAACAATGCGAGATGTTGAGAAAAAATAATCGAAAAAATCTCCCCTTTATGATACCCCTTGCCGATTTTTTAAAAATCAAGACGTCTTTTACTTGTGTCTGTAAAGTGACATGTACATATGTTGTGAGGAATGAGAAGGAGATTTATGCTCATATGCGAATGATGCGCTGTGTAGAGAGCGCAGGTTCAGCTAGTATATTATTAAAACATGAAAGTCTTATATACAGGGTCAAGGTGGCTCAGTGGTATAGCGTTTATCTCTAGTGCGTGGGATCCCTCGTTCAATTCCTGGCTAAATAAGTTGACGGTGGACAACATCCTGCCCGTGTTTTTTTCGGAGTACTTCCGTCTCCTCCTACCTCCTCATTTCCACCAATTCTTCCATCATCATTCACTAGCTTTAATCATCGTTTCCCTTAGCCTAAACGACATAATCATGGGCTGTTAACTCAAAGATTTATTTCTTTTTTCATTTTTTTTATTATGTCGGTGGACACTCTTGCAACCTTCCCTTGCAAGTCATGCTACTTATGTGAGCTCTTTACTCCAAAGACGGATTAGAGTTAATTTTCAGAAGACATTAAGCTACCGACTCAGATTGTAACTATTACTAATATGCCGTACGTGCAAAATCAACTGCGTTGAGAGGCATGGCGTAGGGTTTATTCTTGGAGTAGGGCAATATGAAAAATTAAGCTACGACTTATTGGAGTATTTGTACGTAAAGAAGTATGCGTGTCACTGTTAGGAAAATGGAAACAATAGATACAATTTGATACTTAGCAGCAAGTGCGTACTCGGAAATTTTTGTTCAGAGGTTCAAGCTTTGATTATGGGAGCTTTGGGGATAGTCGACGGACCTTGACTACAAGCCACTACATCTATATAGCATCCAAATACTTTCCTTTTGCAGCTTAATGAGATGAAGCAATTCATACACTTCTCATTTCTGGACTTCTTTTTCGTTAAACACTAATAATATTTTAGATTTCCTTAGAGGGTATAGGAGATCGAGCATTGCAATTTCTCGCTGGCTACGCATTGTGTATCCATAGCAAGAATAAAACTTAGGAATATCGTATAGCTTTTATGATCTAAACTTTAATACAAAGAACACACTTCCCTTGCGAATTAGAAATTATGAATTACATTTCTAGTTTCGGTATCTTTGGTCATTGGGATGACGTCCTTTGGCGATAACACTACCAGGGAAAGTGGGGAAGAAAGAAAGAAACGGGGAAGGTAGAAACTTGCCTGGGACTTTTTATGTTAGGCACTATCCAGGCATTTGTCTCGTGTATATGACGGAAACTCAGGAAAAACCTCTCTCAGGATAGCCTGAAAAGGTATGTTAAATCTTTCCAACCGAATGTCTTCACCTGTGGGAGCTCCCACCAAAGACAAGAATGTCTCCGTGAAAAAAAAAGAAAAAGTGTACCGGTACCTATATATTCTATTTGTAAATACTTTTAAAAAAATCTTATGTGATTTAACTGCAAAAAATATTTAGTGTGTGCACATACATGTAAGCATACATAAGAAGTTATTTCACACACTCATAGAAAGTTAAGGATCTTCGATATTAACCAAGGTGACCAGAATTTTCATTTGCGAAAACGGGACGCATACGAATCGGATACGGAGGGGAGGGGGGGTTTTCTGACTTCCAGATTGCATTTTCGGACTCAGCAGTGTTCTCAATTTACAAAATACGCAAGTAAGAGTGATAACACACCGTTTCTAACTTTACGTGTACCACACAACAAATAATGGTTCCCGATTGCAAGTTCTACCCAACAATTCTTTTAACTAGTTGAACACTCAGAATTCCTACTCAATTCCCACTTGAACTACGAACACTCAATTGTCAATTCCCATTGGAAAATTCAGAAGTTCTAGACACGGCTGAACCTTGGCAACGAGTGTTGGTACAGAAGAGACTAGAATTTGCATTAACGATTTATATTTTGAATAATAATTACGAGACACCTAGGTCATTTTTATTTAAAAACGGGACATTTAGGCGTCCCGTTCGAGAATCAGAAAAAAACGGGACAATGGTTGGAAAAAGGGGACTGTCCCGGCTAAAACGGGACGTCTGGTCACCTTGATATTAACACTGAAGTATCACATTACGATCAGTGAAGTGCACTTGTTTGCGCACGTGTTCAACAACACTAGATAGGCCTTAATGATATCAATTTTCCTTCAGTAATTTATCATTGTTATTTAAATCTTCCTTGTATACGGTAATACCTAGGAGTATTTCGTAAACGCTATAACAAAAACCGAGCTTCGATTTTTTGGGCCCTTTTACCTGCCAATCAAATACTAATTTTCTTTTTTCTTTCTTTCTTTTCGGAAGAATAAGTACTTTGCCATGAACAAAAATCACGGTTGGTTATTTAATACATTGAAATTATTTCGCTTTCATTTTATTTAATTGGTACTTGTTAAATGAAAAAAAAAAATGTAGTGCTAGCAGCAGACTGCTGTTATTGATATACAACGCTGTTGTAACAAAGAATACAAAACTGGTTCACTCGAGTATCAACAATCAACGCTAGAAGAGTACCCTTCCGCCCCTTTTTATATTTAAAAAAAAAAAAAAAAAAAACTAAAGTATGCTCATGACACTATTGCTTTGAAAACACTATTTTGTACGCATGAACCTTTTGTCTTTAACCTATCTGTGTTGTATATTATTATCTCTTTCTTTCTTTGCATTTTTTAAAAACTAGTTTAATCTCCCTACTCTTCCATAGCACACTGCCTTATTTTGCTATCTCATCAACAGCTTCATTTCACCACAAACTCTGGTGACAGCGAGTCCAGTGAAGTGGCCGTATTGTCATTCACGAGAAATCCATTTTGTTCCGCTACTCTGTTCGCTTGATGGCGGAACCAATTCAAATTGTATGAAAAGCATTCGTCCCAACTTAAAAAAAAAAAAAAAAAAAAAAAAAAAAAAAAAAAAAAAAACCTCACACAACGCACTTATGTAGTTAGAAAAAAACTATATACACATCAGTAATTAATAATAAACGAATTTAGCTTTCCTATTCGTTCCGGAGTCTTTCCGATCTGTGACGCAGTCTTTTTTCATTTATGTGTATTGAAAAAAGAAAAAAAAAGTTAGTTAATGGTAAACAATTGTATATGATAGCATTTCAAAGATGAATCGTTACCCACAAAATTATATTATTGTCTAAATGTACACACTGTCTTCCGTAATTAGTCCATTTACGCTGCAGAAACATATTTTCCACTATTGTTGTTGTTATTGTCCAATTGCAAAACTGTCCAAGTAAAATAATGGGAGTCAGAAAAAAAAATACAGCTAAAAGGGTAAAATGGAAATGCAGCCTAGCAACACACTTTGTTGGCTCTGCCTAGGCTAGTGGCCAGAATATACCGGTATGTCTGAGTTGGAAATTGTTTAAAAAATAATAAATAAATAAATAAATAAGTAAATAAATAAATAAAAGTTGAAAAATACGTTGTTTAAAAGTGTATGTTAAGCAACTAACAATTTGTCGTCGTTCATTCTAGGGATGGCCGAACCGGGTTTTCGGGTCCAGGTCTGAAACCGGTTCCCAAGATCCGATTCCGGAACCGGGTTTTCGGATCCAGATCTGGAACAGGTTCCTAAGATCTGGTTCTGGAACCGGGTTTTTCGGATCCAGATTTGGAACCGGTTCTGAAAACCGGATCTCCAAAAACCGGAACTTTATGACCATCCCTACGTTAAACCCGAGCTGCTGGCAGGCTGTGAACAGTGTGCTAGATGAAATGGTGGAAGTGACAGGCAGGCGCCCAGGCGGCGGCCGCTTATCTCATTTGGCTAAACAAACTGGGTAACTGGCAACTCATTGGTTAAACAGGCAAACTGGAAAACTCATTTTGATAAACACCCACTGGTGGACCAAAAATTTTTTTTCTGGGGCGCACAAGCTGGTCTGGACGGGGAGGGCACAAGCGCATGGTCCTCTTTGCAGTGTTTTGAAGGTGAATTTTGTGCCTCCTTTATGGGTCTTTGGGAGGCTTTTGGATCCAGGTTTGGAACCGGTTCCTAAGATCCGGTTCGGGAACGGGTCTTCGGATCCAGGTCTGGAACCAGTTCCTAAGATCCGGTTCTGGAACTGGGTTTTCGGTTCCAGGTCTAGAACCGGTTCCGCCAGAAATGAAATGAAATGAAAGCTTTAAGTTTTACGTCCCACATTTATGCCGGTTAGACTAAAGGAGACGGTGATGATGAGAGATGAGTGAAATGGTGGAATGAAGAAAATGGGAGGAAAGGGAGAACCCCGAGAAAACCCACGAGCACGGTGTTTGTCCACCACAAAGCCCACACGGCGCTAGCTGGGATCGAACCAGGGAGAACCATCTGGAGTCAGGCAGAGGCGGATTTAGAAGGTAAAAACTGGGGCGCCCTAGACAATATTATTTTACATGAAATACCGTTATCACGACTCACTTATCTGCTTTCGATTTCGAGCCATTTTGAAAATCGGCATTTATTTTCGCGTTTCTAAACAGCTGAAAACGGAAAGCCGCTAGGTGACTTGTGATAACGGTACCTCACGCAAAATAATATTGTCTAAGGCGCTCTTGTTCCATATTTCAATTGTCTTTTTATCTATTTGAAGATATCACATAATTACTGTAAAATGAGCGGTATTTTAATTTCGCCGGGATGAAGACTCTTAAGGCGATCCCTAAGTTTAGGGAAGAGCCAAAAGTATCAGGGCGCAAGATCCGGGCAGGGTGAGACAAAATGTCAACAACACATCCAGCAGATGGAACAACTTTGAATTTTTTTGGCAAAGGAGAGGACGTGTGGCGACGGTACACTTCGTTTCCGGATCGTAATGGTGTATCCACGACTTAGCACCAGCGATGAATGTTCCTGGGCGCACAACCTTCCTCAGTCAGAAATTCAATAACAGCCTACTGTTTCAACCGGACGTCACCACAGGATGCCATAGATTCCTCTATTACTCTGGAATAAGAAGAGCTAGGAAGTAAAGGTGATACAAGTGACATTCTGTAGCTTAAGGTTAGCCTAGTGTAAAGGGACAAGTTTTGCCGATAGATGTCACTACAGTCTTCGTATCTCTCCCATGTATTTTTTACCTTTCACGAAAATTTACAATTTCTTTTACAAATTTCAACCTAGAGACTTCAATTTTTTAGAGAAGGAATTTCGTAACCTATTAAAGGGAACAATCCGTGCCGATTTTTTATTTAGAATTTTCTTCATTGTTGAAACAGTTCGATTGTTAGAGGTTTCGATATCCATTTCAAAAATCAAGTCATTTCAACAATGAAGAAAATTCTAAATAAAGAATGGGCACTGATTATTGACTTCGATAGATTATGAAGTTCCTTTTCTAAAAATTTGAAGTCTGTAGGTTGAAATTTGTTAGAGAAATCGTGAATTTTCGTGAAAGATAAAAAATACAGGGGAGAGATACGAAGACTGTAGTGCCATCTATCGGCAAAACTTTTCTCTTTAAATCAACCTTAAACATCAGTACATTAATGATAAACAGTTCAGAATGTTTCCAATACTATTGGCCAAGTAGTGGATTTGGAGGTATTACTTTCTGAAACGTCCTTATACAAAATTTACGAAGCAAGACGAAAAACAAATGTTATTTTTTATCTTGCCTCGTCTTATTAGCAACATTACTGGCACTGTACTTTCATACTTATTCTTCGAGAGGCGTCATAAATTTTTCATAATCACTTGAAATTGAGCAATCCATGGAAAATGTGAAGTTCTGTATTGTCGTGATTTCCCCCCTCCTCCTCTCTCCATCCAGTCATTTATTCTTTTATTTTTTACATCGAGTGTTTCTCACAGAAACTTCATTACGAGATACTGTCCAGAAATATAAAATGTAAAGGAAAGGTAATGAAACAACGCTCTTTCTCTATCATGCACACGTGTGAAGTAAATTACTACGCTCATGTTAATTTCAGTCTTTCCAGAAGCAAAAATTGATTAACAATTACAATATCTGCAATGCGTGATGTACATTTTTTTTTCCTTTTGAACTATCTTTTGGCATACATACAGAATATTAGGATGAGTTTTAAGTTTGTGTAACAGGCAAGTTACGTTAATTAAATACAGAAGACAATGTTTATGTACAGAGACTATTCCAATTTGTTATTGTAATTACTATTCATTTGTGTGTTTATTACAGATGAAAACTTAGAGAGTTTCATGAAAGAAATCCTGTTATATTTTAAGACAGAATTTAGTAGCTCTGGGAGGGTTTTTTCTCGTCGGGACATCACTTGAAATAATCACTGGTTTAATATACTCGCATGTACACTAGTGTATGTACCATTTTAACAAGAAGTTATAATGTTGTCACTTTTCCAATATATTATTGTAGATGCATGTCTTACAAATATCTAAACAATATACTAATTAGATTCTTCATCTAAAATATCAAATGATTCTTTTAACCTTTTAGAAACGTGTGTGGTATATAAACACATCCAATCATTTCGTTGAAGATGAGTAGGTTTATAGTATATAAATAAAGCATCCGATCCTTTCGTTGAGGGCGAGTGTGATACATAAACACAACCGATCATTTCGTTGGGGATGTGCGTGGTATATAAACACATTTAGACGAAGAGGATGGGTGCAGTTTATAAGGCTCATTTACGTTTAATTTGTCAAATAAGTCATTCAATACCAAATCAAAGGCTTGGGTGCCTTTTAGGATATCTGTTTTTTTTTATGTCTCTGAAGAAAGACTGATAGTCATTTCTAAAGGGACCCTTTAAAGACGGATGTGACATATAAACACATTTAGATGAAGGGGGTAGGTTTAGTTTATTAATCTCATTTTCGTTTAATTTGCCAAATACCTAGATCATTCAATACCGTATCAAAGGATTAGGTGGCTTTTAGGATGTCCATTTTTACGTCTGTGAAGAAAGACTGATAGCCATCTCTAAATGAATCCTTTTAGAAACAGTGTGGCATATAAACACAACCGATCATTTCGTTGAGAAAGAGTGTGGTATATAAGCACATCTAGACGAAGAGGATTAGTAGTTTATAAGCCTCATTTACATATAATTTGTCAAATAAGTCATTCAATACCAAATCAAAGGCTTTTAGGACGTCCCTTTTTGCGTGGCTTAAGGAAGACTAATAGCCATCTCTAAAGAGACCTTTCAGAGAGGGATGTGGCATATAAACATATAGGAAATCGTTTGGTTGAGAACGATTATGGTATATAAACACAAAATCTGGACAGAGAGAACGGGTGTGGTTTATAAGCCTAATTTTCGTTTAATTGGTCAAACAAGTTATTGTATGCAATGCAATATGATAAAAGTTTGAAAATTGTTTATTATTATTTTACATTTTTCAAGAAACATTTTCTGAGTCTTCGTTCTATTGAGCAGTTCCTACTTTTTGCTTCGTGTGTCTAGAAATTAGAGCTTTGTCTACGAACATTTGAAAGGAGCACCATTAAATTTGCGATTTTCTAAAAATCAGCTCGGTACGTCACTATTCTGCATAATTAAAAGCATCACTGTTTTATATTGCAAAGGATAAAACAGAAAGTTGGCAGAATGGCACATAATTTGTTAGTCTACGCAAAATTACAAAAGTGCGATGCGAACGAAAAATTGAATTGCAAATGTGATCCATTTCTGCATCACCTAAGTGAGCTATTTATGAGACAAAAAAAAATCACTATCTTTTCTTCCAATCTTGCAACTTTCCAATCCAAATTTTCTTTCGACTTTGTAAAAATAGTGACAAATATTTCGTCAGAACTCGGTGTTTCCCCTTAAGTGAACTTTAGGTTCCCAATAGTACAAGCTAATCCACTACGGACAATACAACTGGAGATTGGTCGTAGAATTGACGGTAAATGGATTTTGTGGACTTTGACATTTTACTTCATCTGGATATAAAACACTTCAATGGGCTTTAGAGATGCAAGATTCAAACTTACTTTTCGGAAACTTTGATCACCAGAAAAATATGAGAGTTTACCAGTACAGTCTTTTCTGGCCTACTATCTTTTCATTTGGTAAAGGTAAGTATGACTCATTCATGATAGTGACATATCTTGTTGTTTCATATCATTGGCCCAGAAATATTTCTATGCTACATTCTCTCGGTTTCCATTGAAATGGGAAAAATAAAAGTAGTAGGCCTACTTATTTCATGCTGTTTGAAAAGTGGAAAAAAGTACCGGATCTAGCTAACATCTGGCTACAATATGAGTTAGAGAATGAAGATATATGTGAAATTTCCTTATTGTATTTTAATCATGGAAAGGAAGGTGCACTTTGTGAACTGTGTAATATCAATTTTGTTCATTCTTTGACGACATTACGAATTCAGCTGTTAATAAAAAGCTCCGTATTTTAACGGTAACGAAACCAATACTAGTAAATAGTCTCTTTTGGGTTCCAGTTCCGAAACCGAAACCGAATTTCCGTAGAAAATAATTCTGGATCAGGAACCAAAAGAAGTTTTCCGATAAAAATTGTTTCGGACTCGGTACGGAAACCGTTTTTCCAAGAAAATCACTCCAGTCACAGAATCAAATTGATTTCTTGAGAAAATCGGTCCTAGTTCAGAATTTGAAACTGATATTGAAGTGGAAGCGAAATTGAAGAGAAAAGAGAAATAGGTTTTGTAACAAAACTGTTGTAGGTGCTAGGTGGTTCTCTCGAGATATAATTTCACAGTTGCATAACTCTTCTTTTCTCAAAACACTGAATTACAGCTATAGGTTTTGTGAATAGAATCGATAGATCGAAATGTATTCCGATTCTTTTACTGAAACACATCTAATTAAAAACATTTGTTTGGGTTCCGGGACGGAAATCCAAAATATTTTCAGTTTCGTTACCACTTATAACTACATTCAAAACTAGCTGCCAGAGGCCGTGCTGGCTAAATGCTGGAGTGCTAATCTCTGGTGCGTGGGGACCTTGATTCCACTCCAGCACGTGCGAAGTGGGCTTTGTGGTGGACAAGGAATATTTATGTGAGTTTTCTTGGGGTCCTCCCGTTCTCTCTTCCTTCGTCTTTCCACCATTATTGCCACTGTCTCCCTTAGTTTCGGTAAATAATCGTGGGACGTTCAACTGAAAAAGAAAGACTATGTGCCAGTTTAGGCAAGCTGTTGAGTGACAAAGTTAGTACTTTAAAAAAAAATTCTTATTCAATATTACGAGGGCAAGTCAAGAAAGACTTGGACTGATTTTTTTCCCGGCAGTTCTGTTAACGCTGGAGCTTCATAGTTTGGCATACAAGTAGGGTGGGTCTTGCTGTGCATATATATAAAATGTTGTTAAGGAATCATTGCATGTTTGGTAACCACGACTTTTTATTGCAGGTGATGTTCTGCGCCGCCTCTAGAAGTCACCTGTAGAAGAAATGGAGTCATTACGAGATGAACAATTTGCAGCTATACGGTTCTGCTATCGCCTGGGGAAAAGTGCAACAGAAACTCTAGGAATGTTGAGAGCAGCCTACAAAGATGACGCTCTGCCACGAAGTACCGTGTTCTGGTGGTTCAAAGAGTTTAAAGAGGGCCGAATGACAATCACGAAGGCTGGTGGACCAGGTGTATCAGCGTCAGCTGTTACTGAGGTGAACATTAACACGGCAGCAGTCATTGTTAGAGAAGATCGCCGCATCAGTATCGACGATCTGGTAGCCGCACTACGCATATCTCATGGCAGTGCCTTCAAAATTTTGCATGACCACCTCCACATGAGCCGAGTGTGTGCGCGATGGATTCCGCGACTCCTGACACCAGAGCAGAAGGCCGTTCGAGTGGAGACTTGCAGGGAGCTGTTGCAAAGGTTTGAGGATGGTGGAGACGCCTACCGCACCGTGCGACTTTTTTCTATTCCCTGCCCTAAAATCCAGACTGCGTGGACGCCGCTTCTCCGATAATTCCGAGGTTCTGAAGGCATCGGAGGCGGTTTTGAAGGACCTCTCAAAGAATGGCCTGCGACACGTGTTTGAGGACTGGAAGACTCGAATGAAAAAGTGCATTTAAATGGGTGGGGACTACTTTGAAAAGGATCATGTGCCTGTTGCTGAGTAATAATAAATAGCCTAGAAAAAAATCAGTCCAAGTCTTTCTTGACTAGCCCTCGTATCATACTTATTTCTAATATGCTTATAAATAATAATAATAATAATAATAATAATAATAATAATAATAATAATAATAATAATAATAATAATAATAATATCATTCGCTTTATGAAATACTATAAAAGACTTACAAGTTGCTATGCAGATTTAAATTCTGCTTCGCTAAAAAATAAAATCCTAAAAAGGCGCTGATGTAGGTTATGTGTAGGAATATGAATGAAACACATTTCAGATTTTTTAAGTTAGGTACTCCAAATTCTTCGTCCTTCGTGGGTATGACATTCGTTAAAATGTATTATGTTTGGTTAAATTATACAAATGTAAGTATATTTTTAGTTACTAACTATTGCAATGTTACTAATAATCCCCCCATCTGATCTCCTCATAATTACAATGATGCAATTCGTGTCATGATCTATACTCTCCCTTCCCTAGTACTCTGGGCTCTGCTGGTTTAAAAAAATCTCTTTGGACAAGAACGATTTGAAAAGTAGGGAAAGAGGATATTTTTTAAAAACTATTTTCAATCTAACCGTCCGTTACTTCATATATGTGTTGAAGTCGTAGTCAAAAAGCAGGATGCACCGGAAACTGTGTATCACAGAGACGGAAGTTGAAAACTCCCTATCTCAGTATGTCGAGTGGTCATGTGACCTCCCCCTCCCTTTTTTTATCCATTACGAACAGTTATCATTGGCGGTCATTAATTCTTGGGTCTATTTCCTGCGATAGGACGCCAGCTAGAAAAACAGCCTCTCGCTTGCACAAGGGGAGAAGGGCGGAACAGGGAAGGGACAGAACAGAATGGGATGCTGTCGGTATCATAAGAAGAAAATATTGTAGTACTAATAGCACTATTAGGAAGACTTCACACGGGGCGTGGGGGAAACCAAAGGATGCTGAAGGGGTGATCATAAGACTTTCATGTGTGTGTGCATGTGTGTGTGTAGCAATTAAAAAAAAGTATGAAATATACTCTTTTTCAGATAATCATTTATTTTTCTCACAGTCAGGCAAATTGTGTTGATAGTCCTTTTGCCACTGTATATCTGAAGTTTCTATAATGGGTCAGTGGGAGAGGTTCATTAAAAAAAAAAAAAAAAAAAAAAAGATCCTTAAATGATTTACTGAACGAAAAATTACACATACGGTATGTACGGAAGAAGTATACACGAAAAGGAAAGGTGATATAAATTCAATTTTTTATGCTGTAAAGCCACTGGCATTAACTGGAAATAACAATAATTAGAGGAGTTCTGTATAAAGCAGCATTATATCAGATTTCACTTGAGAAGAAAGAGGAAATATTCTCCATCGATAAGTCTATAGGTGCATTTTTGCTTTTTTCATTACTATTACTAAACTATCGATCAAATTTGCTGGTACAACGACATTGCGCAAATTTTTCTGAAGAGTAGATCGTTGTTAATCTTTGTAATCTATCTCTTATTAACGACGAGCAGAAAGTGCTGAAATTGCGCAAATTTCCTCCGCGACGTTGCTAACAACAGTATTCAGAAAATTGTGTGAAAAAATTTTGCACCGATATAAAATGTATAAACGCCATTCCTTTGTGAGATATACTCGTATTGCACTCTGATATTTACAAAACAAAATACATATTTACAGAAGATTTCACGTTTACACTTTGAATCCTTGGGATTTAAATCCTACATCGTTTTAAAATGTTATATACGTGCCTTCTCATGGTTTATCTATGCATTCAGCGCATTCCCCCAGGGAAAACTCGCTCCTTTTGATGTAAATGAAAATATAAGGATCATTTAAACAAAGGTGAAAGAACAGTTACTAAGATACGCGGTAGACACACCTGAAATATGTAAACAAATGGTTGTTTGTGATTGGCCGAAACTGGGAAATGTAAACAAATCCTTATCTCTGTTAGGTCGAACGCCTGTCCACGATATTTAAAGGGAACTTCTAGATATATTTATATTTTCTTTGTTTATTTTAAATAAGTTTCTTTTGCTTAGTTTTCCAATCATTGTATGTTCCAATAACTATTTTTTTACAGCTTACAGGCAATCTTACAGTAAGAAGTGATGTAGAAAATTATTGACTACGACATGTTCTCCCTCCCTCTCTCTAACGACGCCCCTGCACACATATAATAAATAATACACGTCAATAGCAAAACAGTCGAAATGCTATTGTCATCCATTACTTTGCATTTTTTTTTTTTTTTTACAACTTGCCTTTTGGTGACTGTTTCTATTAGTCAAAATGCTCACGGAAATGATGACAACGTTGCACAACATTTTCTGCGCAATTTTCAATTTTGTCGCCTGTTCATTAAGGCTTTATCTGCGTCAACAGATAAGAGAGTGAAAGTTCGTGCTATTTCAGTGCACCCAAATTTGCCACATAGATGAGGTTCCGACCTGTAATTTTTTTTTATCATTTCACTTTGACAGTCAAACTTAGGAGAGGGTAAGATATTTAAAAACAGTGAACAGTGATGAACACGAGATGAACAGTGACACTTCCGATGCCTTTTAAATCCAAGTTCAGTCCTGAGAAAAAGGGATATATATATATATATATATATATATATATATATATATATATATATATATATATATATATATATATATATATATATATATATATATATAATAGAAAATGACCGATATTAGTGTCGAATCCATAGTTTTTCGGGGTCGCTGGAATAAACAATGACACTTCCGATGTTTTCTAAATCCAAATTAAGCCCTTTATGTCCAAAATGAGAAGCATTCTCTCCGTGCAAAGAACGAGTATTCTGCTAGTATATAAGTTCTATATATGTACCACAAATGACGCTCCTGTCAGTATAGTAAAAACAATTATTTTTTAAAGGTAAGTACTAGTGTTGCCGGTAGGGATGGTACCGAGACCGAGACAGTCTTTTATCTACCGAGACGAGACCGAGACCGAGACGGCCTTTTATCTACCGAGACGAGACCGAGACGGAGCTCTATAAATCGAGACGGGACCGAGACGAGACTTAGGCCAGTCTCGAAAGTCTCGGTCTCGTCTCGAATATTGATATAGACAACTATTAAGATTGACCTTTACTCAAAATTTCTTTCGTTGCTGTATTAGGTAATATGGGAACAGTTGACTAATGTTCAGTGGCGTATTTAGCGGATGGCTATCGGACTAAAGCTCCTCCCGAAATAGATTTATGATCATTTTTTCGCATTGCACGTACAACACAAATATTTCTTACTCGTCCTCAAGCCTCTCCCGAAACAAGATCCACTTCTGATGTGTATAGTCATCTCTGTCTTTCTGTCTGTCTGTCTCTCTCTCTCTCTCTCTCTCTCTCTCTCTCTCTATATATATATATATATATATATATATATATATATATATATATATATATATAATATAATCGAGAGCGGATCCAGAATATAATCGAGGGAGGGGCTAAACCATAGTTTGACATTGTATCCAGTGTAAAGAAAGAAGTAGGATTGAAGCCCATTTTATACAGTGTATAGCTGTGCGTCAAGGGGAGATATAACCCCTTTAACACTCCCCTTGGATCCTCGCCTGTATATCATATTTAATATAAGTAAAAGGAAAAGTTTGTTTGTCTATGTGTCTGCGTGCCTGTCTTTCTGATTGCCTGTGTGCGGCCTGGGGACCAGACGAGAGTCCAAGAGTTACGAAATTTGGGTGACAAGTATTTTTTTTTTTTTTAATGAATCAGGAGGGGCGTTTACCGGGACATGTAAAAGTAGTAGAAAATGACCGATATTAGTGTCGAATACATAGTTTTCGCAGTCGCTGAAATCAATGATGATACTTCCATTAGCGATGACTTTCAAAGTCAGCTACCAGTGCATGCGGATCGTGGTTCACTTGCGAGGGAGGGGAGTACCGAGACGTAAAAATAATACAAAATGAGCGATATTAATGTCAAATAGTTTTCGCGTTTTCTGAGATCAATGGTGAAACTCCGATCGATTAACCTCCAAATTCACCCTATTCAGCTGCGGGCCGGAGTTCACAGGAGGGATACCGAGACATGTAAAAGTAATCCAAAATGGCCGATATTAGTGTCAAATGTATAGTTTTTGCGTTCGCTGAGATTAATGGTGTCACTTCCGTTAGAGATGACTTTCAAATTCAGCTACTAGTGCATGCGGGCCGGGGTTCACCTGCTGGGGAGGGGGTACCGAGACATGTAAAAATAATACAAAATGACCGATATTAGTGTCAAATACATAGTTTTCGCGGTTGCTGAGATAGTGATACTCCCACAGGCCTTGACTTTCAAATACTGGTCCCATGCGAAAAATGGGTATTTCATCTAGTTATATATCTATATATATCTATATCTATATCTATATCTATATCTATATCTATATCTATATCTATATCTATATCTATATCTATATCTATATATCTATATCTATCTATCTATCTATCTATCTATCTATCTATCTATATATATATATATATATATATATATATATATATATATATATATATATATATTAAAAATGATGATTTTTTTTAACATCCTGTGTGAAATATGGAAGAGGAAATTCTTCTGGATACCCTGCAATACCACTAGATAAACAAGCAATGTTGCCAACGCAACATTAAGTTGTAATTTCCCAAATTGCACTTCGTTTGACATTACATATTTCTGTTAAATTAATTTAGTTTAGTGCGTGGGTTTTCTCGGAGTTCTCCCGTTTCCTCCCACTTTCTTCATTCCACCATTTCAGTCATCTCTCATCATCACAGTCTCCTTTAGCCTAACCGGCATAAACGTGGGACGTAAAACTCAAAAATTTCATTTAATTTTTTAATTGAGTTTAACGCCTCTTTCAGCAGCGAGGTTATATGAGACTAAACCTACTGATTAACGTTGAATCTAATTCACATGAGCTCCTGCCGGGAATCTAACCCGGGTCTCTCACGCCATAGGCTAACTGCTTAGCCACGAAAGGGCTCTACATATTTCTAATTTAGATATTAAATAAAACCACAAAAGCACATATATTATTCAGTGTAATAAAGAACAATACATATCACTAACATCAACATTTTGTAGATCTCTAGTAACTCAAATGGCAGGAACATTATAACATTAGTGTTCAGTAGTTTTAATTACAACAAGTCGCAGTTACATTATTTTAAACAGTGTTGCTAACTTAAATAAATTGCTAAATATTATTATAAATATAGTGCAAATAACGTAGCTAAACTGCAAAATATTTTAAAATTACTCGTAATTTGTTTTATGGTGCAAGAATGTTTTCAAAACATGATGTTTTTCATAGTCTTTGGCTACTTATAATGTTAATGTCAAAGTTTTCGTTCCAGTAATACATGTAAAAGCAAATTGTAACTGAAATTAAATGTAACTGACAACTTTTCAGTAGCACTAGTTGTTCTCCCTAAGCCTTAGGCCTGGTGTATTTTTTTAGATTAAAACACTGCTTTATTAAAATTTTAGTTACACCCTAACTGCATTTCATTTGTTATAGTTTGACCACCGACCACTTCAAACTCGATCCATACCATATAGCTATATGCAATTATTCAAAGACTTACAGTTAGTAATACACATTGTGTTGATTTTTGGTTTGCTTTGTTTTAGTTTAACGTCTCACGATTATGCTAGGACGGCTAAAGGAGACGTGGAGTTACTGATCATAGTGGAATCCGAAAAACTTTGGTCGTTGAACATTACCGCCACCAGGAATCGAACTCGGGACCATGCGAACCAAAATCAAGCGTACTAGCCATTACAGTAAATGGTGGTTCTTACATTGTGTTGATTTAAATAATTGAGTCAGTGTTGCCAGATCCGAAGATCAAAAAGTAGCGTGTCTGTGCTCCAAAAGTAGAGGATATGAACTATTTGTAGCCCAAATATATACAAATGAATTATTTGGCAACTAATGACTGGTGCTAATGAAATAATGTTTAAAATAGACCGGAAAATGTGATGGACATATTGCAAGACGATATTATGATCAATAGACGAAAACAATTTTAGATTGGATACCATGTGACAAAAACAGCCTAGGAAATGTCCGCATACAAGAAATTGTGACAAAATCAGGAACCACTGGGGAGTAACCTGGAAAAAAATTACCTAAGATAGATAGCTGTAGAGAAAACTTGGGAATACTTCATCCAGCAGTGGATTGATAATGCTTGATTATGATGATGGTGATGATTTTATATTGAGACCTCAGAGGTAAACTAAACCAAGTCATAATTTCGTAATTTTACAGCAGAAGCGAAAAACCAGTTCCTTAACTAAGATCTATAATACTGTTTTTCAAACTATACTAACAATGTAAGTAGTTACAAAGTAGTAAGATGGCTTACATTATTACACCACTAGAAAGAACATAGTCTATTAAAAAAAGTATTCTAACTCAATTTGACCAAAAAGTGACTTAACATAGTCTACCACTAATTATATTGTACAAATTTACTAGGTAAGGTAGGGTAAAATTGGATCCAAAATTTAACGAAAGTCATACAGCGAAAAAAAAAAAAATATTTTTTTGACTATTTAATAATGTTACTTCATGTTGCTGCAAAACTACGAAAATGAATACAAAAGAAAACGAAGAAAGTTAAGAATCACTTGTTTTGGCGAGAGAGAGAAAATAGATACAGCTAGCTCGATTTACCTATATACTTATATAATATGTATGTTCATGTTTCGTAAGTAATTTTCAATCAATATAAAATTTCAACGTAATGAACGCACGATTGATTTTCTCGAATAAAGATCACATGCACCGCTAAGAGCTCAGGAATAAGCTTAATCTATGTTACGGCAGTGGATATACGTATGCGTATGTAATGCATTACAACTTTAGGAACTTGTATAAGAAACAGAATGTACTTAAATTTAGACACGAACTATGCGAAACATCTGGGTAATAGTTAAGAACAGCTACTTCTCATCTCCCGTGCACGAGGATACATCTTACTGTTGCACTACCTACAGAGATGATTCTATATCATGTATAAGTGGTAATAGAACACACAACAAACCCAGATCATGTTGTATTCACACTCCAACATGGAGTGAGAATACAGCGTGATCTCCGTTTCTTCTGTGTTCTATTACTACTTGTACACCAAGTGGAATAATTTTTCTACGTTGTGCAACAGAAGAAGTATCCACGTGCACGGGACATGCGATGTGTTTTCAAATCCCCCCACACACATAGTCATACACTAAGTACAAGGGCACATTAGTATTCCCATACGATATAAAAAAAAAACAGATATTCCTAGAAAAACTCCCTAAGTACAAGGGCAAGAACTCAGTCTATTACCTACTTTTTAACATCCTAGATAGTCAATGAATAATTCCTGAAAGTATGGCGTTTCTCATCCTTCCCTAAACGGGAAGTACGTCTCCTTAACTATAACCAACATCTGACTTTGAATCTAACTTGTTTCGTGATGCAACACGAGGCCACACATAGCAAAGATGAGTGCCGTAGCTCCCACCACAAAGTTCAGGAATTTCGTGTTATAAGGTGTCAATTAAACACGTAGATGTGAAACGGTAATAAAGCATTTGATCAGTTTTAAATAAAATATATTGTAGTAATAATTTACCCTATTTGTTCAGATAATGAACGTTATATTGTTTTTAAAGTGACAGTCAAAACAGAATGTATTGGATAATAAATGAGCAATTGTAAAATTTCATTTTCGTTACGATTAAATACATTCATGCTGCTATGTGCTGCGTTATCCGTTAGAATGTATTGAACAATTCTTATTCTAAGGAAGGAAATAAACTACTGTATAGTACTGAAGTTAATTTAATAGAGTTTAATTGTATGGGCAGTACTGAGGCCATATGAGAAAGTCTTTTGAAAGTGAAATATGGGTTACTATTAGAATTTTATCCCAGATATGATATACCCACTGATGATTGGAACTGGAACATACGCATGGAAGGCATCAGCGCTAGCAGAATAGCTCTGAAGAAGTACACCATACTATGATTCTAAGTCAAGAATAAGGCCAAAGATAAGAAGCAGAAATGACAGACTTTACAATAATAATACTTTTACAATTTCAATTTCACCTTTTTAATTCGAGACTTTCGAGACGAGACCGAGATTTGGCCCTCGAGACCGAGACGGAGATCGAGACAAGCATTTGTTGACCGAGACGAGACCGAGACCGAGATGGCGATTTTTGACTCGAGACGAGACCGAGACGGAGACAGCTATTTTTAAACCGAGACTGTACAAAGTCTCGCCTCGTCTCGTCTCGATACCATCCCTAGGCCGGCGGGACATGATGTGAACGAGATATAAAATTTCCGAGTCTCGTCTCATAAATTTTATAGAAATTTCGTCTCGAATAATTGCTTCTAGTCTCGTGTCAATTCTCGAAAAAATCTTTTATTGTCTCATTTGATAAATTCATGTACAAAATTTATGCCGGATTTCTTTTTCTTATGATCGCTTCATTTCATCTAGAAGTGATCATAAGCCTTAGCGCCATGAAGGCTGTGATAGATATAACAGGATTCAAACCATATTTGTTATTTGAATATGTTATGTAATGACTTCGTAACTTTAAACGTTGATAAATGTCCTTCATTATGTTCGCACAATCATTTCTTATTTTTTTTGAAAGCTTTTATACTGTGAATTATGTAGCATATCTACACACATGTAGATGAACTTCACTATACGAATGAAACGTTGATAAGGTTATTAACTGTAGTCTTCACGAAAGCAAGAAGTATAATGTTTCATGAAGCGCTTCATATTAAAATTGCCATTTCAAGTTCGAGAAAATGTCTAAGCTGACAGAATATCAACAACCATGCTTTCGGTGTTCTTTATACAAATCACTACAATATTTTTCATATGCATCTTACATCCCACATAGCAAAAATGACTTGCAAAAAATTTGCAGCAGATTTGCAATTCAAGTCTGGCAAATTTGCAGCAGGCTTGTGATGCAAGTCTGCAAATTTGAGGCAAGTTTAATGCAAACTTCCTAGTTGACGCTCTTCAAACTTGCAGCACGCCTGCAGTGCAGGTGTATGGTAAGTTTGCAAATAAGTTTCTGCAAGAGCTTTACTTGCACAGCAAGCCTACTTCAAGTTTCCACTTGCACTACAAGTGCACAGCAAGTTAGTGCAGGTTTGACGCAAGTCTCTGCTAGGATAGCACTTGCACTGCAAGTTTACAGTAAGTTTGCAGTAAGTCTTCTGCAAGCATATACTTGCTTTGCAAGTCTACAGCAAGTGAGTGTAGTAAGTCTTCTGCAGGTACAGTATATACTTGCATTGCATTGATACCTTTTACAAACCAAACATTTACTGTATACGAACAATCACACAGTGTATTTTTCTCAACAACTTTGTCAAACAATACACGTTTAAAATATAAATTATCTCTACATAGTGATACTTACGTAATTATCTTAATTATTCATTTATTTTAATGCTTCACACACTTCGCACCTACTACAAATGGCGTCCTGGCGGGGAGATTTTTAAGATTAGACTTTTGTGCCACCTGTTGGTAGAAACAAGAACTGACACACTTGCTACAAAGTTGCAGCAAGCCTCCAAGGGAAGTAAAATCTAGCAAGTGAAAATCAAATTACGACATTTGCGGGTAATTTTCAAAACGCCTGCAGCAGGTGTACAGTGCACGGAAAGTCTAGCAAGTTAAAATCAAATATAGTGAAAGACTTGCTGCAAGCCAACATGCTATTAGGGATACATGTAATATTTAATGCTTGAAGTTTACATTCATACGATATACTGTACTGACTTTTGTGAACACTTGCAGTTTTTATGACTATCATAGGTGAAAAAAAAAAAAAGGTCGATCTTTACCCATCTCCTTTCATATCTCTAAAGTTAAAGGATTCTATGATATGGCCTTCTTATTATAAGACAGACATTCTACTATACTAATTGTAATCCTACCACTTTCATCTTCTTTTACACCATTTTCTTCCCTTGTGAGTCGAATATCAAAGAATACTCAAAGGTGCATCTAGTTATTTTCAACGAAAAGTCCAAGTTCGGAATTCAGTTTCCGATTTATGAATTTTTACTATAATAATTATAATTGACTGCATTTTAGTTCCCACATTCTTATCTTCTTTTCTAGATTAAGTAAACTGAGAAAAATTCGTTCTCCGGACAGCGGTATATTGTACAAATATATGGAATTCTCTTGCTTACTACAGAAATCAGTATGGAGCATACGTTACCAATATGCTGCATAGGCACCGCCCTTAGATGTTACCTCATGCCGTTGTAGGATGCCTGACATCTAACAATTTTCCG
This sequence comes from Thermobia domestica, assembly GCF_964235325.1. Classification (NCBI taxonomy): domain Eukaryota; kingdom Metazoa; phylum Arthropoda; class Insecta; order Zygentoma; family Lepismatidae; genus Thermobia; species Thermobia domestica. The sequence goes on from NC_137467.1 coordinate 78,945,107, forward strand.
TATATCACATGCATATACTTATGTTACATTCCTCAGCTATATGTTATATACATCCATTTGTATGTGAGATCCTGACCGCCTATATTGTTTCATACGGAAGGTACGTATAGATGAAACATTTATACGGAAAGTATATTATAAAACATGCGTTTCCAGTTATACGTCCGCTGTACGTTAAGTCAAAAAACTACAGGAATTACGCATGTAACCTACTTTTTTAAGTATGCCACCTACCATTTTTTTTCTCAGTGTATGAAAAACGCCGAAACACGTATTTAATTGTTTCAAATGAGAAGTCCAAATACGAGTTTCATATCTCTAACCTTAAGAGAATCCAAGAAAGGAGTTTATTAATAATAATAATAATAATAATAATAATAATAATAATTGAGCTGAGCGAAGCGAAGCTCTTATACTCGGGTTAGCCGTTTGGTTGTCCGCGAACTCCTCCTAGACCGTTTGGCCGATCTCAACCAAACTTAGCACGCTGATAGAGTATGTCGTGGTGAGTGACAACATAGGTCGAAATAAAAAATCCGATGTACCATGGAGGAATAATCACCGAAAAACGCTTCCTCCTAGACCGTTTGGCCGATCTCAACCAAACTTAGCACGCTGATAGAGTATGTCGTGCTGAGTGAGAACATAGATCGAAATAAAAAATCCGATGTACCATCGAGGAATAATCACCGAAAAACGCTTCCATAGACTTAACATGGGGAAAAGTTTTCACGCGATTTTTTTGTCAACAATTAAAAATGGCATTTATTATTGCATAATGGCCAGGAATGATTACGTAGTTTAAGCTCGCTCAGCTCATTTCATTGCAGTCGGGTACATCCATTGCATTCCTAGTAATAATAATAATAATAATAATAATAATAATAATAATAATAATAATAATAATAATAATAATAATAATAATAATAATAATAATAATAATAATAATAATCCCGACCTCTTTTCCTTCTTATCCTCCTCCTTCCTTGCTACGTTAAATATCAAAAGCACTGAAACACGTGTCTAATTATTTTAAATAAGAGGTACAATTTCCAAATTTTATGTCTTTAATCTTCAGGGATTCCGAGATTCGGACAATTTTATATTATAACTATAGTCAATTACCCGCTTCACTAAGTTAAAAGAAGAAAAATCAGTAATATATTACGTAGTCGGTCACTTTTTAATATTAATAAAGCGCTCTCAAATATCGATATCCCCTCTCCCTTCCCCAAGTTTCGGGGCTGAATTTGGATTTAAACGACATCGGAAGTATCACTGTTCATCTCAACGACTCTGAAAATAAGGGATTCGGCACTTATTCATATTGACTAATTCGTTACTGGTAATTCATGGTTTTCGGCAAGCTTCATATTTTCAATAGAAGTGATATGTTTATGCACAGTCACAGAAATGCCTTTTCTTCCGTTAATGACAGATTTATTACAGGTTTTCATAATTAAAGATTAATTTTCTGCTAACAACTTGAGGCTTGACGTAAGAATTCGTCTTTTTAGTATCATTCATCAATTACGAAGTTTTTCTTCCTCCTCTTTTATCATATTCCTAATGAGATATTTTCTTCTCGAATAATGACCTTTTAAGGAATTTGGTTTATCCAAAAGTCCTTTATATACACATTCTATTCGTCAGCAAGTCCGCCCGAGAGGCACAAAATCTCAAGAATCACTTTGATGAACCACTATCAATTTAGGCCAAGATGTCTTCTTGTTCACCTCAACCATATGTTGGTGGGCAACATGGAAATTTTAAAACTTTTCTCTTCTTCGTAACTGCATCTAGATATTCTATCCTTGATCTTTCTCTTCCTGGTTTTCCCTCTGTCTTTCCTTCTATCAGCACGATGATCCAATCAGAGTGCCAAATAAGATGGCCAAGCATGCTTTCTTCTTTTTCCTATTATTTTCATGATCTGTGGTCCTTCATTAGCTTCCTTTAGTATGTCTTCATTCCTTTTCCTTTTGGTCCATGATATGCGCAGCATTCTGCGCCAATAATATTTCAAATGGAGGCGCGATGGTTCAGTAGTAGAGCGTTCACCTCCGGTGTTTGGGGTCTCTGGTTCGATCCCAGCTTGCGCCGTGTGGATTTTGTGGTGGACAAACACCGTGCTCCTGGGCATTTTCCCGTTTCCTCCCACTTTCTTCATTCCTCCATTTCACTCATTTCTCATTATCATCGTCTCATTTAGTCTAACCGACATAACCGTGGGACGTTAAACTTAAAGATTTCATTTCATTTTCACATTTCAAATGCTTTTAGCTTGGGTATTTTCAATGTCCACGTCTCTGATCCGTACAGCGCCACGCTCCATACCAGTGTCTTAATGAATATCGTTTACGAACGTCCAGCGAAACATTTTTTGATGTTAGTACTTCTCCTTTCCTATTGAATGCTTGTTTGGCCTGTGCTATTCTGGAACTTACGTCTTTTTCACTTCTTCCGTCTGAGGATATTAGACTTCCTAAATAGGGAAACGTCTTAACGTCTTCGATTTTCTCTTTATCTGGCCATACGTTTGCCCCTTCCTGTATTGCTCTTGTGCACTTTATCACTTTAGTTTTCTTCTTATTTAACTTCATTTTGCATGTTTTTTCCAGTTGGTCGTACAAATTTGAAAGTGCTTCCTGGTTCCTGCTGGTCCTCATCGTTCTCCGCTATCAATGCTATATTATGAAGGCCACGGTATAGAGGGTTAAAAATTAAGAATAGAGTTCACTGATGCAGGTGACCAATCGCGTAGAAACGATACAAACCATTTCCAATTTTAATGTTGATCACCACAGGGCAAAAATGGTAGTAGATAACAAGAAATGGCTTCCTGCAATTGATTAAACTTCCCGCGAATACTTTTCATTTCCATTCTTAACTCTCTACTACAAGTAGAAATACAGTCCGTCACAAAGAAAAAAGCACCATTTTGAGAAAACTTATATTTTAAATATTAGCACTATACTTGTTCTTTTAATAGTACCCTATTGCTTATGTGTTGTTACTGTAGTGCTCATATAGACATTAAAGGAAAACCCAAAACTTTATACATAAAGTGACCTTATTCTCCACAAATTCAATGCAATGCATATCAGAATTGTTCTCAGTGGTGTTTCATTTTGTGCTTGACTGTACATGCAATGGAAATCCACTAAAGTCTTCGGTTTTAATATTTACTTTCATACAGCAGAAACGATAAGAGACACCAAGAAGCGTATTTTTTTGAGTCAATTTGAGCATTTTAAGAACAGATACTGTTTTCTATCTTAACCCTCTATTTCAAATCTCAAGTTGTAGAAATCAACCATTTCCGATTTTAACATTAATCACTATATAGTAGAAAGGAAATATATAGTGAGAAACTATTTTCTCCAATCAATTGAACACCTCAAGATTACATTTCATTTCTGACCTCTCAATATTAATTGAGAAAAATATCACCTTATGCAAACCAAACTCCTTCACGTGGTGTACACATAATACTTGCTACAGCTGCTGCCCTCTTTTCTAACTTGGGACTGGAATTTGCCTAGCTTGAATACAAATTGACAGCCACGGTAGATTTTGAATTTGTTATTTTGACAGGACATCGCTTGAGATACGCCTTATCGCAATCCCAAATGCGACGAAAAGAATTTCAAGCAGACGTAATTACTTTCCCACAATGCAACAACACATAATCTGTCTATCAAGCTAATTATGAAATATGTGGAACATATATACGCACGAACTTCTACCGTTGATGTCATTACCAGATGCTAAGAAAACACTTTAATGAGAAGTCATTCCGAATAGTCTTAAAGAGATCGTAGACGTGGAGTCAGGATTCAACTACATGAACTACTTTATGAAACACTATTAACTCGTGCACGTCTCTTCTACGGCAACGAGTTTTATTCAGTAAATTCTTGAATTCAATAGCGCAGTCACTGTGATTCAAATAACGGATAAATTCTAATTACGGGAGGGGGGAGGGGCAGAATTTTACCCTAAGAATTTATACTTTTGATAACTACATATAGCCTAATTTAGGTTAGGTTAGATTAGATGAAATTAGATTAGGTTACATTACCTTGTATTTAGCTTCATGGTTTGTATGCTTCTTCACCCCCGCAATTAGAATTAACCCCAAATGACATCTGAGACGTATTCGTTTCGACATGAAATCAAAGGATGTGAATGAACATCCAATGTTATAAGTTGAGACTAACAGTGAGTGAATTATCAGCTACAATATATTTTTTCTTTCATTAACGTATCGTTTTACAATAATCAATGTATTAGCACTACAGGACCAGGAAATCATAAATAAGAGATTTTATTATTTGAAATGGGAAACAGAAGACTAGGACATATCCAAGGGCGCTCATGTTGTGGTTTCCAAGTATAAGCGACGTTTTAAATATAGTTTCAAATTTTGATGTTACTAATGTAAAAATTATATTGGATTTTCGATATTCTGTAGTATAATTTCCTCTAGGGGGGCGAGCGCCCCATCTTGCTTCTCTGATGGGCGCCCATGGACATATCTGTGGCGAAAGTGAAGAGACGGCCAAAGAATCTTAACTTCAGTTAAATTAAAGAGATGGACATATACTAACTGGTAGTTCAAAGTATGAAATAATGACTGAAACGGAACATTTAACAAAATGGTTCGTTACACACTGATACTTGTTATACAAGTATATCTGCTTTTTTTCTTTTTTCTTTTTTTTTTTTTTTAAAATCTCAAGTTTCTATTATCTTCTCCAAATTTAATGTAGTAACACTTTCCTGTTAATTTACATTTTATCTTATTACTTTTGTAAGAAATAATTTTAATTCATATTTTTTATTAATTTCGTGTTTGAATACTAGTATGTCACACTGATGTAAATAGAAGGTACAGGTCACTGCATTTTCTCGCTCCCAATTTCTTAAATTAAATCATGTCACGCTGTTGTTACTGCTAATACATTTATTTATGACAGTGATTGCCAAGTTCTAACAGACCGTGGGCCAGAACAAAGTAAGAATTAAACTTGGGGCTCATTTCTCATTTTCCTCTTCCTCCGCCTGTCACCGAGTCTATGATTTGGTAAATGTGTACATTTTCTGAATTTTCGATGTCTTCTACGTATTCTGCTTCGTGTTTCATGTGTCTAGATTAATTACAACCTAAGGTACGATCGTTTGAAAGTAACTCTATGATTTTTTTTCTCCTAAAAACCATCATGGCACCAATGGTTTTACCTCGGAGAATGGGTTTAGTAACCAAAAGGTTAAGGACAGCGCCGTAGCTTAGATTTTTCTTGGGGGGAAGCATTAGTTGGCATATTTGGCACCCCTAGAAATTTTTTCCTAATCCTTGGGCCCCCCTTTCCATCTTTCTCCTACTCTTTAAAGATCCCCTTGGAGCCTGCGGGCCCTTGCGCATGACAAGATGTGCGGCGCCGTTAGTTACTCCCCTGGAATCGTTCCATACATGACAAATTAATTAAGGGAACAATACCTATTGACAAATCTCAAAGCCATACGAATATATATTATTTCTAGGGGCCCCTAATATAGTATATCGAAATGAACCCACGATTCATTTTTGTTTTATTTAAATTTTGTGTGCTGTTTTGTTTATGTAATGTAGTGAACCTGTTTGATGCTTCATTTATGATTTCGTGTTCGTATCGTATATGGAGTAAGAAAGTTTTGTCTTAAAATGGGCTTCCCTCGAACGGCGAGAAGCTTCTCTGGGGGAAAATTGCCCCCTGCCCCCCACAAGTTACGACCCTGGTTGAGGATATGCAGTGATATCTTGAAATACGAACTTAATTCATTCCAGAATCCTGTTCGAGTTGCAAGACAAGATTTTCTTTTTTAATTTGATCCTCGATCTCACGAGTTCGAATGATTTTAAGAATAAATACACTGGATTTTTAAAACATTAACAAATAAATAATGAGACCAATGGAATTCACACAAGATATTTTCACTGCAGCTTTTGACAGTAAACTAAACGATAAAAGGACAGGGAAAACATACGCAAAGCACACAATAAATATGTGCTAGGCATTCGGAATTAAAAACAGCGTTTGTATTCCGAGGCAAAATTTGCTCGAATTCTTCGTTCGTATTCCAAATTCTCCAAGTTTTGGGGGGTGTTCCGATTTTTGGGGCAACACTGTATTTTCCCAGTTAAAACTTCAAGTCTTGATTCAGCAATATAATGATGGCCAGCTATACACTTCCTGTTAACGTCTGGACTTATGAAAAAAAAAAAAATCATATATTATTAATTTCTATCCCGAGGCCGGATGGAACATATTTCTACTCGTGAACTGGATCCGAACCATGGGCCGCCATTTGGTCATTTCTAATGTATGACATACGAACAAAATTAAAATAGGCGTTTTCCGACAACTTCATCTAAAGGAAACTCATCTCCAAAAGTAAACTATCCCCTGTGGATCTTTTCAGGAGAAATAACTTACGCCATTCGCGGCGAGGACATAGCCTCGCTGCTGCTGCCCCCATTAATCAATCAATCTATCAACCAATCAAGTTATTCCATAACGTAAGATTGTCAATGAAATATATTCTACACAAAATCATCTGAGCTGTTTCTGGGAACACTGTTCGAAAAGAACTTGCTCCCCAGATTAGTCGAAGTGGATTTTTCCAGAAAACGATTTATGCTACATAACATGTTTATTAATGAAATATTGGCTTATGAAGTACTAGTGTTAATTACCCGCTACGCTGGATTAAAATAGGAAAAATTAGTATATGTTCCGTTACTCAGTCTCTTTTTACTATTACTGGACCGCTCTCTGATATTGGTCATTTTCGATGATTTTTAAATATCTCCTCCTCCCCATCCCTAAGTTGCAGGGCTGAATTTGGATTTAAATGACATCGGAAGTGTCAGTCTTCATCTCAGCAACCCCAAAAACTATGGATTTGACACTAATATAGGTTATTTCCGATCATTTTTATATATTTCCCCCTCGTCGAAGTTGTGGGCCTGAATTTGGATTTAAACGGTATCGGAAGAGTCACTGTTCATCTCATCGACCTTGAGAACTATGCATTCGACACTAATATCGGTAACTGTCGATCATCTTTAAATATCTTCCCCCTCCCCCTCCTCTACGTTGTACGGTCGAAGTGAAATAATAAAAACCATTCTAGGGCTCAATCTCATCTATGTTGAAAATTTGATTCTGATCGATCGTGTGGTCCAAGAGTTATTAAGTCACAAACGTAGTAACTTTCATTGTAATGTATATATTTATATATCACCCCCTCCCCTAAGTGCACCGTCAAAGTGATGTGATGAAAAACATCCTAGGTTTGAACCTCATGTATGTTGATAATTTGATCGAGATTGGTCGGGTGATTCAAGAAGTCACAAACATAGTGACTTTAATTTATATTATATATATATATATATATATATATATATATATATATATATATATATATATATATATATATATATATATATATATAGATAGATAGATAGATAGATAAGCAGAAACATTAGAGCTTTTTTATTCGAGAAAAATATTATTATTTCCCTTCTGTAAACTCAGTATTTTTGAGGATAGGAAGAAAATCTTTTTTAAAAAAAGTGGAGAATTTTATAGAAACCTTAAGTTTCAAATTTGATCTAGGTTCATTGAGTGGTATGACCTCTAGGCAAGTGTACATATATCGGGGCAAACGAACGGACAGCCATCCAGAAACCACTTTAAAAAAAAAAATAAAAAAATAATTTTAAAAAGACATGGAAGCCATGAAACGTATAAATTTGTTGAATTACCTCAAATTCAGTGTTTTTTCACGATTAACATATACTCTCTTTTCTTCCATTATCGCTCCAAGTGAAGATAAATGATCTTTTCTATGTGCGCCTGTCATGTGTTAAGGGAAGAGTAACAAATTTTAGTTAGGAACACTTGTAACTATGTATTCAACATGTAATATGTCTGATTAGGATATTTTATTTTTAATGTATAATACAATGAAGCAATATCCTTGCAGTTAGCAACTCCCATTACCAGAGATTCTAACAGTAAACATAATAGCTATGACGATACTGTAAACCAACTCAAAATTAACTCCATGTGTCCGTCACAATTAAGTAATCTAGTTGATTTTCAGGATGCGAGAGTTTATTATTCCCCCCTCCCCCTTTCCTTCTCTCATGCTGTTTCCTATGCATATGCGACTATCATATGTATGTTCATAGAAACATAGTGTTTCATCATTTGTATTACAGGTGGCCAATGAATTTGATATGTCAATGCTAGATGAGACGCTAATATAGTTTCTGCACAACAATCAAATGAAGCAATGTCTTTTCTGTTAGATACAATAATGAAAGGGTTGTTTGTTACATGGCGCTAATGGGAATGGTACTATGACATATGACGCATAAATTTGCATAATTTATTCCAAACAACGCTACACAAGGATATTCTCGAGAAATGTTTCATGTTAACTTTTATGCTTCGGTGAGCAGGAAAATGTATTAATTTTAGTAAATAAATAAAACTGACTTTCACTTAGTGACTAAATAAAACAAATACTTTATCTATATACATATATATATATATATATATATATATATATATATATATATATATATATATATATATATATATATATATATATATATATACAGGGGCGGATCCAGGATATGATCAAGGGAGAGGCTAAACCATATTTTGCTGTTTTATCCAGTGTAAAGCAGGATTGAAGCCCATTTTATCCAGTGTATACCTAAGCGTCAAGGAGGGGGCTATAGCCCCTATAGCCTCCCTTGGATCCGCCACTGTATATATATATATATATAAATGAAATCCATTATGCTTGTATTCTTCAACCTCCCGACCGATCTCGATCAAATTCTCAACATAGATGAAGTTAGAGTGGCGGCTGGGAGTGGGGATATATATATATATATATATATATATATATATATATATATATATATATATATATATATATATTATCGAAAATGACCGATATTAGTGTTCAATTCATGTTCTCGGGGTCACTGAGTTGAACAGTGACACTTCCGATGTTGTTGAAATCCAAATTTCGCTCACAATAGTAACATAATCAGAGAGCACTTCAGTAATAATAAAAAGTGACTGACTCATGGAACATATTACTAATTTTTCTTATTTTAACCTAGTGAAACGGGTAATTGACTCTAGTAGGATATATATGTACAGGGTGTTTCAAAACAACATCGACAATATGTGGGAGATGATTCCTGGTACCAAGATAAGACCAAAAATATAGACCAACCTGGGTGCATAACTGCTTCCTTTCGGAGTTATAGGGCGTAGAAAACGTGAAAAAATTAACTTTAAAGGTTCATAGCTCCCAAAACTGTGAGACCTAGCTTAGTCCGGTCAAAACTTCACTTAGGAAGTAATATATGCGCTATCCAAATAAATGTTTCAGAATCTTAAGGTATTCTCGCAACAATTTTTATAGAGGCTATTTGGCAACGGTGAGAACTGATTTGAAGTACTCAACAACAACTTCATGGGGAAGCATCTAAGGAATCTATTCTAGGGTTGGATCCGAATGATAATTCCAAATTAGGGATGGTATCGAGACGAGACGAGACGAGACTTTGTACAGTCTCGGTCTCGTCTCGGTTTTAAAATATCTGTATCGGTCTCGGTCTCGTCTCGAGTCAAAAATTGCCGTCTCGGTCTCGTCTCGGTCAACAAATGCTTGTCTCGATCTCGGTCTCGGTCTCGAGGGCCAAATCTCGGTCTCGTCTCGAAAGTCTCGAAATAAAAAGGTGAAATTAAAATTGTAAAAGTATTATTATTGTAAAGTCTTATTTTTGGCCTAATTCTTGACTTAGAATTATAGTATGGTGTACTTCTTCAGAGCTATTCTGCTCACGCTGATGCCTTTCATGCGTGTGTTCCAGTTTCAATCATAAGTGGGTATATCATATCTGGGATAAAATTCTAATAGTAACCCATATTTCACTTTCAGAAAAGGACTTTCTCATATGGCCTCAGTACTGCCTATACAATTAAACTCTATTAAATTAACTTCAGTACTATACAGTAGTTTATTTCCTTCCTTAGAATAAGAATTGTTCAATACATTCTAACGGATAACGCAACACACAATTTCTCAATTCCTCATTTTACAATTTCTCATTTATTATCCAATACATTTTGTTTTGACTGCCATTTTAAAAACATAATATAACGTTCATTATCTGAACAAATAGGGTAAATTATTACTAAAATATATTTTGTTTAAAATTGATCAAATGCTTTATTACCGTTTCACATCTACGTGATTAATTGATACCTTATAACATGAACTTCCTGAACTTTGTGGTGGGAACTACGGCACTCACCTTTGCTATGTGTGGCCTTGGGTTGCATCACGAAACAAGTTAGATTCAAAGTCAGATGTTTCGCATAGTCCGTGTCTAAATTTAAGTACATTCTGTTTCTTACACAAGTTCCTAAAGTTGTAATGCATTACATATGCATACGTTTTTTCATTGCCGTAACTTAGATTAAGCTTATTCCTGAGCTCTTAGCGGTGCATGTGATCTTTATTCGAGAAAACCAATCGTGCGTTCATTACATTGAAATTTTATATTGAGTGAAAATTACTTGCGAGACATGAACATACATATTATATAAGTATGTAGGTGATTCGGGCTAGCTGTATTTATTTTCTCTGTCTCGCCAAAACAAGTGATTCTTAACTTTCTAGTTTTCTTTTGTATTCATTTTCGTAGTTTTGCAGCAACATGAAGCATTAAAATTTTACCCTACCTTACCTGGTAAATTTATAGTCACGGTTTGGTCAAATTGAGTTAGAATACTTTTTTTTTTTTAATAGACTCTGTTCTTTCTAGTGGTGTAATAATGTTAAGTCTAAAGCCATCTTACTACTTTGTATGTACTTAGTATAGTTTGAAAAACAGTATTATAGATCTTAGTTAAGGAACCGGTTTTTCGCTTCTCCTGTAAAATTACGAAATTATGACTTGGTTTAGTTTACCTCTGAGGTCTCGATATAAAATCATCACCATCATCATAATCAAGCATTATCAATCCACTGCTGGATGAAGTATTCCCAAGTTTTCTCTACAACTATCTATCTTGGGTAATTCTTTTCCAGGTTACTCCCCAGTGATTCCTGATTTTGTCACAATTTCTTGTATGCGGACATTTCCTAGGCTGTTTTTGTCACGTGGTATCCAATCTAAAATTGTTTTCGTCTATCGATCATAATTTCGTCTTGCAATATGTCCATCACATTTTCCGGTCTATTTTAAACATTATTTCATTAGTACCAGTCATTAGTTGCCAAATAATTCATTTGTATATATTTGGGCTACAAATAGTTCATATCCTCTACTTTTGGAGCACAGACACGCTACTTTTTGATCTTCGGATTTGGCAACACTGACTCAATTATTTAAATCAACACAATGTAAGAACCCCCATTTGCTGTAATGGCTAGTACGCTCGATTTTGGTTCGCATGGTCCCGAGTTCTATTCCCGGTGGCAGTAATGTTCAACGACCGAAGTTTTTCGGATTCCACTATGATCAGTAACTCCACGTCTCCTTTAGCCGCCCTAGCATAATCGTGAGACGTTAAACTAAAACAAAACAAACCAAAAATCAACACAATGTGTATTACTAACTGTAAGTCTTTGAATAATTGCATATTGCTATATGGTATGGATCGAGTTTGAGGTGGTCGATGGTCAAACTATAACAAATGAAATGCAGTTAGGGTTTAATTAAAATTTTAATAAAGCAGTGTTTTAATCTAAAAAATACACCATGCCTAAGGCTTAGGGAGAACAACTAGTGCTACTGAAAAGTTGTCAGTTACGTTTAATTTTAGTTACAATTTGCTTTTACATGTATTGCTGGAACAAAAACTTTGACATTAACATTATAAGTAGCCCAAAAACTATGAAAAACATCGTGTTTTGAAAACATTCTTGCACCATAAAACAAATTACGAGTAATTTTAAAATATTTTGCACTTTAGCTACGTTATTTGCACTATATTTATAATAATATTTAGCAATTTATTTAAGTTCGCAACACTGCTTAAAATAATGTAACTGCGACTTGTTGTAATTAAAACTACTGAACACTAATGTTACAATGTTCTTGCCATTTGAGTTATTAGAGATCTCCAAAATGTTGATGTTAGTGATATGTGTTGTCCTTTGTTACACTGAATAATATATGTGCTTTTGTGGTTTAATTTAATATCTAAATTAGAAATATGTAGAGCTCTTTCGTTGCTAAGCTGTTAGCCTATGGCGTGAGAGACCCGGGTTAGATTCCCGGCGGGAGCTCATGTGGTTTATATTCAACCTTAATCAGTAAGTTCAGTCTCATATAACCTCGCTGCTGAAAGAGGCGTTAAACTCAATTAAAAAATGAAATGAAATTTTTGAGTTTTACGTCCCACGGTTATGCCGGTTAGGCTAAAGGAGACTGTGATGATGAGAGATGAATGAAATGGTGGAATGAAGAAAGTGGGAGGAAACGGAAGAACCCCGAGAAAACCCACACACTAAACTAAATTAACTGAACAGAAATATGTAATATCAAACGTAGTGCAATTTGAGAAATTACAACTTTATGTTGCGTTGGCAACATTGCTTGTTTATCTAGTGGTATTGCAGAGTATCCAGAAGAACTTCCCCTTCCATATTTCACACAGCATGTTAAAAAAAATCAGCATTTTAAATATATATGACTATTATATATAACTAGATGAAATACCCATTTTTGGCATGGGACCAGTATTTGAAAGTCAAGGCCTGTGGGAGTATCACTATCTCAGCAACCGGCGGTCATTTTGTGTTATTTTTACGTTTCGGTACTCCCTTCCCCCGCAAGTGAACCACGGCCCGCATGCACTGGTAGCTGAATTTGAAAGTCATCGCTAATGGAAGTATCATCATTGATCTCAGCGACTGCGGAAACTATGTATTCGACACTAATATCGGTCATTTTCTACTACTTTTACATGTCCCGTTAAACGCCCCTCCTGATTCAAAATTAAAAAAAAAGAAAAAAAGACGCTTCTTCTTGGTCTGAGGCCTGGGACATGATACTTGTCACCCAAATTTCGTAACTCTTGGACTCTCGTCTGGTTCCCAGGCCGCACACAGGCAATCAGAAAGACAGGCACGCAGACACACAGACAAACAAACTCTTCCTTTTACTTATATTAGATATGATATACAGGCGAGGATCCAAGGGGAGTGTTAAAGGGATTATACCTCCCCTTGACCCTCAGCTATGCACTGTATAAAATGGTCTTCAATTCTACTTCTTTCTTTACACTGGATAAATGTCAAATTATGGTTTAGACCCTCCCTCGATCATATCCTGGATCCGCTGGTATATATATATGTTGAGAGAGGGAGAGAGAGACAGAGATGCCTATACACATCAGCAGTGGATTTTGTTTCGGGAGAGGCTCGAGAACGAGTAAGAAATGTTTGTGTTGTACGTGCAATGCGAAAAAATTATCATAAATCTATTTCGGGAGGGGCTTCAGTCCGATAGCCATCCCCTAAATATGCCACTGAACATTAGTCAACTGTTCCCATATTACCTAATACAGGAACGAAAGAAATTTTGAGTAAAGGTCAATCTAAATAGTTGTCTATATCAATATTCGAGACGAGACCGAGACTTTCGAGATTGACGTAAGTCTCGTCTCGGTTTCATCTCGATTAATAGAGCTCCGTCTCGGTCTCGTCTCGGTAGCTAAAAGGCCGTCTCGGTCTCGGTATATAAAAGGCTGTCTCGGTCTCGTCTCGATATTTAGAGACGAGACCGAGACGAGTCGGTACCATCCCTATTCCGAATACAATAAAATTATGCACTACAATAGTTAATCGAACATAATAATTATGTTTTGTACAATAATCAGAATCAGAAATTTAACAAGGTGAACACACTATATATTATGTAGTTTTATGAATAAAGGTAAGTAATATATGTGATTACATGTGTATGTAACATGAATGACAGAAAATTTCTTAGTAATTATATTATTTTATTCTTTTGTTTCTGGTTGAAGACATCGGGCACCTGCCCATTGAACAACAGCACCAACAGGACATCTTAGAAAAGAAAAGTTTTTTTTTTAATGTTTATTAGTTTGTAAAATACTAGTAATGTAAATCAATTGCATTAGTAATTAGGCTGCTTGCTCTAATTGTATTAGTGAACAGTAATTAGAGCTGCTTTGTTAGTTAATAGTTAATAGTGAAAGCATCTGTATGCATATATAGGATTATTCTACTTGCTTAGTTAATTGGTAGTTAGCAGGTAGTAACATAATGTAATTTAATTACTTGTATTTCGTAAACTAGTATCAGTATATACTTAACTAGTATTTAGTAGGCGTAATATTCATTATACGTTAGAATTAGTTAATCAGTTTGTAGATTCTAGACAGAGGAGATAACTTGCAGCTTCTTTCGAGTATTTCTATTTGCTAATATATACTGTGTAACTCTTTAGAAGTAACTTGTGAAGACAGAATGCTTGCCAGATTAAAATGGCTTACATATAGTGAATGTTCAATATTTACTTAATATTTTTCATTAATAATATTCGAACTCATTCCCTGTTGTCACATTAAATATTGCTATACTGTAAGCAATGCAGGGTGGCCCAAAAGTAGGTATACAGTCTCGTACTGCTCGGCTCATGGCATTTTATATCATTTACTTATTATCCACACAGGTGTTAACTTAGTTTCTTCATTGTTTGTTCTTAATGTCTTTTCACTTATACCTGAAGCTTCGAACAGACCAAAGTAAATAAATGCATTATCTTAATAAATTAAAATGCCATAATTGATCGATGCTGGTCTGTATACCTACTTTTGGGCCACTCTGTGTAATAGCATAGCCACACACACACACACACACACACACACACACATATACACACACACAAATAAAATTTCTGTGCACCGGATCCCAGGGTGTGGATTCGATGTATTTTGTTACGCCAAATCCAAATTTCGAAACCCCAGGACCATTGACGGTGTCGATTTTATTTTATGACCGAAAAACGTGTGTCCCCCTATACAAAATCGCTCAAGTTTTTCGCCTATAAAACTAAATTGACATGGTAAATCGTTCTACGGTTTCGAAATTTGGATTCTGTGTAACAAAACACATCGAATCCATACCCTAGGGTCCACAGATTTTTTTTTTGTATGGCTATGTTACATATATATTTCCTATCCAAAATAGCCAAAGTTTTTTGTCCATTAAAGAAAATGACACAATCGATTGTCTTGAGGTTTCGAAATTTCGATTCTGTGTAACAAAATAGATCGAAACATATCCTGGGGTCTAGTGCACAGAACTTCCATTTTTTGTGTGCATGGCTGTGTAATCATAGTCTTTTATAGTAACTATCTATTTTAAATCTTCCAAAATTCAACAATCATATCTATTTCCTAGCGTAAGCTTCATATTATAAATAGATAATGTATACATATATATATAATACTTTAGGAAACCCTCTAATATGATGCTACCGTAAGCTTTTCTCACATCTTAAGAATTTTATGCATGATGAATATTAAGCATTTTAGTTTATATTGTGCTTTCAGGCTAATAAACTACAGTTGTTCAATATGCGTGACGAATGTACTATTTAACTTTGAGGTAACTTGTAGAAATGTCATAATTAGAATTTTAGTGTTAGACCCAATTATATTACGTACTTCGATTACCATCTACATCGGCGGACGAATTTGAAAATAGGAAGGAATGAACCTTTCTCGTTCGAAGCTAATTCATCTTTCATTCTATTGGGTTTTACAAGGGAAGAACAAAGACATGGAAACAACTGAAAAATTGCACCCCTTTGCCACGCTCAACGACCTGCAATCGACAGAGAATGGAGAAATACAGGTCGCATATGGTTGTCAAAGATATGTTCTACTATTCTGATGCCGAAGCAGCTGCAAGTTGTTGTACAGACGACTGTGATGGGTATCGGGCTCGCACCTTGATATCCAAAACTGATCACAACAGCTCAATGATATTGAGGTTTGGCGATTGTTGAGGCCATGGCAGATGTGACGCTTCATCTTCATGCTCATCAAACCAGTCCTGGACGTTGTGATCTCCGTGAACAGGGACTTGTTCTTCATGAAACACGGTATTACAATCTGGGAACAAAATTTAAACTATGGGATGCAGCTGATAACTTAAAATGGTTACGTAGTCCTTGGCAGCGACAGTTTTATGTAGGGTGATGATGGATCCGGCAGAATACTAGGATATGGCTGCTCAAATCATCACTGAACCACCGCCATGCTTTCTCTTGGTAACAGACAGTCTGTATCGCACGCCTGTGCTGGCGTTCTCCACATGCAAACTAGACCAGCAGTTGGAAACAATGTAAAGGAAGATTTATCCGACCAGATAACAGTCTTCTACTCCTCATTCTCCAGTTTTTTTGGGTGCTGCATCAATGTCTCCGTATAGCAGCATAGTCAACAGTCACAAGTGGTTTGGGAGTTGCAGATCTTCCATAAATAGCCAGCTTGTGTAGTTCTCTTTCGACTGCTTTCATGCTAACATGGTTTATAAGCATTGTATTCAGCTCAGCTGTGACTTTTGGTGATGTGATGATCTTCTACTTGGTCACAACCCTATACAACATACATTTCTCTACCGCAACATACATTTTCACCCACGTTGGTGCTTCAATGCTTCGATTTTTCCGGGACACTCGTAGGCAGTCATGATCTTCGAGGCTCTGCTTCTTGATACACCAAACATTTCCGCTACTTCCGTCACGAAAGCTCCCACCATATGCACACCCACAATTTGCCCTCTTTGAAACTCTGTCAGCTCCGACATGGTTCACGATAACCTGCACGGATCGGTCGCTGAACTGTAACTGGGCCATCTGTTTGATTGGCCACGTTATATATCTCACAGGATATGCAGGTGACCACAACGATATCCTCCATTCAGACGCAAATCATATTTGAACTTGCTACCTCTTTTATACCATGTGTTTCCATATTTTTGTCCATCCCTGGACGAATTTGAAAATAGGAAGGAAGGAATCTTCCTGGTCCGAAGCCAATTTATCTCCCATTCTATTAAGTTTTTACCTTCATTTCAAAATACAGGTATGCAGAGAAGAAAATCGTAATATCTTGTTAATCCAAATATAGGTAGAAAACTTACAGCAGTCGCTGTTTTGTCTTACTATGTATTTTCCAACCAATTCTTTTCTCCTGAAATATTATATCGAAATATTTAAATGCCGAATCTTAAAAATAGTTATTTCTTCCTCTGGAGTTATTTAGCGCGGTTTTTTGATAATTTAGAACTTGATTTTTAGTAATGTAGATAACTGTATTTCTTATGATATATTTTATTATACAGAGTCTGTATAGAAAGTAATGAGGCCAAATTCAGATGAAAAATGTATTGAAGATATTGCTGTAAATCATTAAAATGCTTCAAAGTACAATTCTTGGGCGTCGACACACTTCTGCAAATAAATTTTCCACACTTGGAAGGCTACCTGAAAGTTTTTTTTTCGAATGTCCTTCAAGCAGCGCGTCGAAGTCGTCTTGACCTCTGCTAACAAGCAAAGGAGTAGGGGATACATGTATGTTTTAGGACACTTTTCCCCCTCCACCCCCTAACTACCCAAAAATTTATGAAGCCACCCCTGACTATTGTACTTTAACACAGAGGGATACCCCAAAGTGAGATTGAATATGCTTTTATGACATTTAAAATCATAAAAACTTACATCTAAAAACTTCATCTTAATCTCCAGTTTATAAGCTTTCATTTGACACTTGAATCATGAAAATCCGTTAATAATTAGCTTTAAAAACTCAATGAGAAGGAATACATACAACTTCGGAACAGGTGATCTGTCACTGATTCATTTTGAACGATTCCAGTACCAGCACAGGACCGTCCAATCCGATTCTCTTTCCTTCTCCTTATGCCAACATACATATATACATATACATAGAGGCAACATGTTTTCTTTCTTTTTTAGCAGCCAAATATAACTCACACTTTCTTCCTGCTCACTTTGAGGAAGATTTAACTCAGACTTAACTCAGACTTAACCCCGACAGGTCTTGTGCCGGAGTGTCTGTCTTCGATTTCTTGATTCAAGGTTATTTCTC
The DNA here is from genome assembly GCF_964235325.1 of Thermobia domestica. Classification (NCBI taxonomy): domain Eukaryota; kingdom Metazoa; phylum Arthropoda; class Insecta; order Zygentoma; family Lepismatidae; genus Thermobia; species Thermobia domestica. Next base: position 78,963,349 of record NC_137467.1, read on the forward strand.
ATGAAAATTTCTGATCGGACAACTTCAACTATGCAAATTAAAAAACTTTCCCTGTTACTTAGCTAGCATGAACGAGAAACTGTTTAAATAAACCCGCCAACGAAACTAATGTTTTACCATGCAGTGTCTCCAACTCCATATATTTTTTCGGAACGTTCCAGGATTTTAATTTTTCAAGATATCGCTTTAAAACATATCAGGATGAATTCACCCCATTACTAATAAATATGATAATTGTTAAAAATGAGTTGGCAACACTGATAGTCATACCCCCAAATAACGTTATTATTTAATACCTCGGTCCCTAATTAACCGATTTCAAAAATTCAAACGGTAAATGAATACTAATAACACAACCAATTTTTTAAAATGCATAGATGGTTGCATAACCCAAAGGATACTTTTCCCTTTTTCAATATCTCCACAAAATTTCAACAAATCAAAAAAATAAAAATACTACCATAATCAGAATAAAATTTTAAGACTTTTTTAAAGAATAACATTTTCCCGAAAACTCAAAAATAAACCCGCAAAAAATTCCCGAAATTTTGAACTTGCTATAAAATCGTCAAATATTAACCGATTTTCAAAATTCAAACGACAATCAATAGAGAAATAAATTTCCTATCTATTGAATGTCTTATAAATTGCATAATTCTAAGGATATAATTACAAAAAACTCAAATAAATCCCTTATTTATACATGTATCTTTAAAATTCAAATAACATTATATTCTAGGTCTTAGTTTTTTTAGTCTGATACTATAAAAACACTTATACACTTAAAATTACAAGTTCGGATTTTGATAATGAAATCATAAAAACACTTATACACTTAAAATTACAAGTTTTATTTTTTGGATTTATTTCTAAAGTAAAACTGATGTATTTTATAACCATTATCTAAATCTTTCAAACCTTCATACTTAACAAACAGCTTACTCTTTTTCAAATCTTTCAATACTTGCTCAGTTTCGTCATTATATCTTTGTGGTAATAACGTCTTATATTTCTCATCTAAATGTACTAAAACTCTTTGACCATAACGCTGTGTTTGAATCAATTTCCATAATGTTATCTCGTACGCTTTACCTTTTTCTAACTCATCTATGCGAAGGAATCTCAATGCTTTAACATCATTTTTTTATTCAAATAATTAGCCATAGTTTATTTATTATAAGGAAAATGCTCGTTTTATGAGAAATTCATAAAACCAATCCTCATTTACATACAGAAAATTTACATAAAATTTACATACAGAACTCAACAGTTGGATAATTATCTTTTAAACCAGTGTATTTGATTTTTATTCCATCTTTAACGATCTCATCAATCATTTTATCTGTTAAGTGTTTTGTAAATCTAGGTGGAAGAAATATCTTAAACTCTTCACATTCAACTAAAATGCTCTTCCCAAACTTAGTTTTAATCTTTTCCATTTTCACAATCTTATATTCTGTATTTAATTCTAATTCTCTTAATCCAATAACTTGTTTTTGTTCAAGACTTCCAAGTTTATTTAAAAGCTCAATATGACTTGCCATCGTATTTATTATATAGAAAATCAACGAACACTCTTCAATTTTTATCTTCACCAAAAAATATTTAATCATTTTTTATCAATTTTGTTTATGGAAAAAATTTAATACATTTAACTATCTAAAACTCTTCTACTACTTTCTCATTCATAGGGTCATATGTAAAGTTCTTTTGTCCAATTAATATCGCATAACATATAGTATTAGCAGCCACAGCTTCTGCAAAGTCTACTACAATCTTTATGTTTGTTCTCTCATTTACCGATACATTTTTCCTCTTACTACAATTAATCACATACATTGGTCGGTTATCTATAAACTCTTTAGGATCATAGTACATTTCGATATTGCCACATGTTATTCTCTTAAATGCAGTATAATCTTCGTACATCTTAAAATAATCCTTGTTAGCAATATCTAAGTTTCTTGATTCTTTTGGAAATACCTCATTCCTTCCATTCTTAAGATAGATATTCTTTACCTTACAATGATCAAACTTACTTGCATCTGCTGTTTGTTTGCCACTTCTATCAGTTTGGAACATTACAACTACGAAATCAGGCATATCAAATTGTCTAGAATTAAATTGAGTAGTAACATCAAACTCCACGAAAGAACCTACAACAGTCTTTTGAACACATTGATAAGTATGGAATGAAAACATGATTTTAGGTTCTTTAAGAATATTCAACTTTAACTTGTTTTCATAATTAGATTCGTATTCAACAATAGGCATTCTTATCTCCATACTTTTTATTGTTATTTTTCCATCATGAGGAGCTGCTGCACCTGCTCCTGATCCAGTCCATTTATACAAGACATCGTTTTTGTTGTTAGCTTTTGTAAAGGTTATTCTCAATCCACCTTTCCACATAACCTCTTTATAATCACTTAAAAAGCCAGGAATTAATCTTAATGGATATAAAACACTAAAGTCCTTTCTTAGACCAAGTTTATCATCTGTTTCAAATCCTGCTTGTTTTAGATATTCAACTTCTGGTTTGGAAATCTTTAATGTTCCGATAGCTGTTGATGTTATTCCTGGTAGCTCAATCTTATCTATAACAATACCATGCTTTCTAACCTCAATTTGAGAAAAGAAGAATGGTAAGAAGTTATCTACAAGTTTTATAGTATCATTTGCACCAAATGTTCCTCCGACTGATGCACCAACAACTTCAAAAGTCATATGACAATCTGCTTTGTGTGGATGTATAAACCCATCCCCCACATCGAAATCAAACTCAATATCTTTGTTAGCTTCATTCAAATTATTAAATGTTCTTGTGTTAGCTTTAAAGCTTTGTAACTCGTAACTCTCAACACTATCCATTTATTATAAAGAAAATCTTGAAACAACGCTCTTATGGGATATACCCATAAAAGAATCATACATAATAACAATTAAAAACTTATAATCCCCATCCTAACTTAACCTTAGCATTCATAGCAGTACCAACCCCAAAAGCAGCTAATCGTTCACCAATTGACACATCACTACTAAATGCTCTTTTCCATGCTTTACTTTCTAGTTCCTTATCTGCAATATGTCTTGACTCTGTATCTTTATTGTCTCTGTAGTATATATCGTGTTCTTTACAAGCCTCATCTAATGGGTTAATGCCTTGATCACCTCTCTCTAACCTTTCTTGTAGCTTAGTTCCCGGACCACAATACGAAAATCCTGGAATATGTAATTCAAATGGGAGTTTATTAATCAAATCATTTACTAATCCTTTTCCAAGCTTCTCATCATTCCAGAATCGTGGTGGTAATGTATTTAAGATCTTAATCAAATAACCTATACCTTTGGATCATTAGGAATAAATTGTGAAAGCTTGTTATTAATCATACTCACTATACCTACTTTCTCATTATAAAAGTTATTATTACCAGCCTTTTCTTCTCCATCTATAACTATTAACCGATCAATTAACTTGCTCACATCATCCATCCATATATATTCTTTAGGTATCTCTGTATATTGTTTAATTCCTTCACCAGTCCTTTTAGGAGTTGGAGGTAAAGATGGTTTAATATAATTATCCCAAATAGGCTTGATAATATTAATGTACTTAGAACCTCTACTAGATGCTACTTTTTTATCTCGATTATATTTTTGGAAGGCAGCATCTGATTCTATTATTATTTCCTTGTACTGTTCAAAATCATCATCATCATAATCTTCAATGTTTTTATTAGTATTCATCGTTAACAATTCCCATAGACCTTCTGTTCCCTTATAAGTTTTACCATTAATTATCAAATCATCGCCATTCACTTTAACTTCAGAATTTCCTATCTTATTTATTATTTTTCCATCTTCTTCTACAGTTCTTATTCCAAACACACTATCATTTCTTTTACTATAATATTTCGTTGCAATCTTACCAAATGATTGTGCTGTTGTTAAAGGCTCTACTCCTTCAACTTTGTCTTTAATTTGTTTTCTCATTTGTTTTATTTCTCCCGTTATAGGCGTATCACTACTACTTGGGGAACTATCATAAGTTATCTTTTTAGGTGTTTCTAGTAGACTAGGATCTATTGAAACCGTCTTATGTACAACTGGAACAAGTTCAGTTATTAGATTTTTATTTTGTTCTGCTACTTCTTTGATCTCACTTCCCAAGTTTTGAATAGCATCAATTACAGGTTGCTCTTGTGTTTTAAATTTATCATATATACCTGCTCTTTCTTTCTTCCAAGATTTGAAGCCCTTTATCAAGAACTCCTTTAACTTGATATTCTTATTAATATCTTTCTCATCCATTTATTATATAGAAAACGAACAAACGTTAATAAACGTCAAAGAACATAAATAAACGTCAATAAACGTCAAAGAACATAAATAAACGTCAATAAACATCAAACGTTTAAGAAGTGTTTTATCTTGTTCCTATACTTACCATTGTTTACCTTCCTTGTCATATCAATTACTATAAAACCATAATCTTCTTGCCAACATTTTGAACATATATCTTTAAATTTATCATAAGACATATCTCCTCCAACAAACTCATTATACACATGTTTAAGATTAGTATCATCTTGTCTGAATATGCATAGGAAGTTAACGTTATCTCTTATAAGCTGTTTAGGTACTTTTGAATATGTTTGTGCAAGATAGAAACAGTCTAAATGTCTATGCCTACCTCTTGTAAAGTAATTTCTAACAGTATCTTGATTTTCCAAAATGTAATCGTCAAACACTACTACAGAGTATTTTTCACATTCATCAATAGGTACAATAGAATCATTACCGCTTAATAACGTTACTATTTGTTTCTTAAACTTTAGTTCTGCCTTTTCAAATCGATCTTTTAACTGCTCATACTTTGGCTGATTCATGCTTTTAGAATATATATAGAAGTAATTATTGTTTAACCAACCTGGCTGTAATAAAAAATTAAATATCGAAAACGTCCTACCACACCCAGATGAACCCACTATAAGGCATCGAATATCATCAGGTATAAGTTCTCCATTTCTTTTCTTAACTGTTGTTTCTTTTATCATCTCTTTTACATCCCAATTAATAGTTTTCTTACTCATTTATTATAGAGAATATCGACTCTTTTATGATCTTATATCTTTAAGTTGTTCTCTGATCTTAAGCAACGTATCTTTTATATATTCGTTATCCATTTCACCATTTAATGTTATTATCATCTCTAACTGTTCTTTAAATGAGTTAATACAAGTGACAATGGTTTTATATTCGTCTTTTCTTTTGCTTATGTTTAACTTAGAAGACAAACCTGTTATTATAGCACTTCCAGTTGCAAGAGACGTTGTTAATATCGAGTAAATTGTTACAGCTATAAAAATATTAATAAATCCAGTTGTCGCAGAAAGTATGACTGATAACATGATCAAAGTGTAGTATGCATATTTAACAATTCGTAGTTTTCTCTTTTTCTTCTTTAAACTGTATTCTAACTTTTGAATAACATCTTCTATTAACTTGATTACTTTCTCTCTTGGAATATCTCTAGGTAAATCAAACTCATTCATTTATTATATAATAAATGGCTAAGGTATTTAAGTTAACGAGTGATACTTCTATTTTAAAGAAGAAACTCCATTACGAATTAGACAACAGTAGCAACTATTTAAGTATAGGACTAGTTGGGTTTTACAGTACATATCTAACTCCAAACATAACAACAGCAAAAAACAGTTTCTCATATGGTAATAGACAAGTTTTTATACCAGAAGGGCAATATAATTTAAAATCACTTAATGAATATTTAAAATCTCAATCCATCAACATAACATTATCAGAAGATCATTTTAGAAATAGAGTTAAAATTGAAACTGATAGTAATGATGTTACAATTGGGAGTATAGGTACTGTCCTCGGGTTTAATGTTTTTGAAGTTTTAGAAAAGAACAAAACACATATTGGAAGTAAGTTGCCAAAGTTTCATCCGTTTGATACTATAAATGTTCACTGTAATATAGCAGATGGCATGTTTGTTAAAGATACAGAATATACACATAGGGAAACAGGAATTTTAGCATCATTCAAAACAGATGCTGAGTTCAAACATAGTATTATTTACGAGCCTACTTATCCATTATTTTTCCCTATATCCAAAGACAAGGTTGATAATTTTGAGATAAGGATAAAAGATGAGAATGATTCCTTAATTGATTTTGGTGGAGCAGCAACAACTGTATTTTTACAAACTAAGATTTTCTCTTAAATAAATAGGAAGATGTGTTCTATTAAAGGTTGTATGTTTAGTGTTCTTTATAACGAACTAAAGGATTTAAATATTGATCATGTATTAACAAAGAAACAACTTAACGATAAATCTAAGAAAATTAAAGAAGGTAAAGGAATGGATTTAACTTTAACTACTGCACAAATGAAAAAGATTAAGAAAGAGCATATGGGTGGTTTTATCTTTACAATTCCAGCCATTTTAGCAGCTTTAGGAGCAGTTGGCTCATTAGCAGGTGGTGCAGCAGCGATTACTAAAACTGTACTGGATGCTAAGAAGAATAAACAAGAACTTGAAGAACAAAAAAGGCACAATATGGCTATGGAAGAAAAGCAGGGAGCAGGTAAACCAAAGAAGTCAAAAAACTAAAACCATTGACCAACTTCGATATAGAGAGGTTGGTTAAAGAATTAAAGATAAAACAATTTAGAGGTGTATTTATGAGTGATGAACTTCCACAAAAACCCTATATAAATGAATGTGGTGTAGTTAACTTCGATAAATCAGAAAACATTGGTACTCATTGGATATGCTATTGGAAAGATAACAACATAAAGTACGTGTTCCATTCTTATGGCGGTGTTCCTCCTAAACAACTAGTAAAATATCTTGGTACCGAAAACTTATTTTACAATGACGAACGAATACAAGACTTTAGTTCAGTTATATGTGGTCATCTTTGTGTTAAGGTTTTAAATCTTCTAAATCAAGGGTATTCTTTTAGTGATGTTATGTATATGATTAAAAATGATTAAATATTATTAAGTTTAAGTACTTTTATGGTTTATATCCATAAAAGTTTTGTTTTAAGATAAATATGGAAGCTATACACAATAGATTTTTAGATTATTTTGAGAAGCATGAGGATGAACTAGATGCACTAGATAGATTTAATTTTTATCAGTATTTTAAGTATGTTAGTATGATAGACTTAAAAGATAAAAACAATGTATATGATGTTATTGATTTTTGGAGAATGTTAATACCTAAATTTTTGTACACAGAGGAAGAGTTTGTAAAGTTACGTCCAATAATTACCTTAAAGGAGTTGTTGTCAAATTATAGCTCTAGACCATTAAAATGCAGTAATTGTGGTTGTAAGTCATTAACAAAAGGTAGGAGTACACATATTTGCGATAATTGTTTTGTAGCGAATGGTTTTGTTTACAGTACTAATGAAGGAATGAGAGCTTGCATAAGAAAACCATGGTATGATACTATAAAAAGATTTAAGTTACAGTTATCTCGTTTGCAAGCTTTACAGGATAGAATTATTCCTGAAGATGTGTTCAAGGTGTTAAACGATGAATTTAGAGATATATCAAAAGATTTAATATCAACAAAAGATGTTCTAGAAGTACTAAAGAAAAACAAATACACAAAATATTATGATGATGTTTATTTAATACACTATCACCTTACCGATTAAAAACCATTAAACTTACGACATATGGAAGAAACACTTATAGACGACTTCGAAAACTTATACAAAACCTTTAAAGAACTGTATCCAAAAAGAGTATTGTTTATTAACTTGAAATGTGTATTGTACTATGTGTTGAAAAAGCACGATGTTCATGTTGATATTGATTTTAAACATTCATCTAAACAAATAGAGATGTTAAAGAAATGTTTTGAAAAATTAGGTTGGACATTTTCTGTATAATAAATGAGTATGGATATATTTGGTAATGTTAAAGATAGAAAAGATAATGTTGATATTGGTGAAGAAAAATTAAAATTGTTGGAGAATTTAAATGATGTTGTTAGCGTAAGTCAACTTAGATCAATAGAAACCCAATTAGAGAACGATAGAAAACGATTTGAAGATGTATTAGAAACGTTACAAGACACATACATAAAGAAAGAAGATCTTCAAAAGGTTAGGATGGATACTACTAAATTGATTATGCAGAAAGAAACTGTACCTCTACTATATCGATTAAGAGCTAAAAACGTTAAGGAGCCAATCTTTAGAATATTTAATCTTTCTAACGGTTACAAATTTCTCTATAATGTTAAAATAATGCATATGGACTTAAGTTTGGATAAATACTTTTTAGACATATATTTAGGTGATACTTTGATTGAAAATATACCTTTTGGTTTTAAGAAGAATGATATAATAACGATTAAACCAACTAAAAATTCGGCTATGAAAGAAGGTCAATTATTGTTTGTTGTGATGTACATAGAAAGAGAGCTTTCCTAAAGACGTTTGCTATATAATAAATATGGATATTTTTGGTAATGTATCTAATGCTATTGATAAACAAGATGTTGTAACATTAGAACAGCTTGAATCAGTGAAAAAAGTGTTTAATTTACTTACAAGAAAAGAAATTGTTGAAGTTCCATGTCGATTGGCAGAAGATGATCTTGGGAAACCAGTCTTTTTTGTACATAATTTAGCTGCTGCCTACAAATTTCTTTATAGAGGTAGGTTAATGCATATAGAATCGAGTTTTAATAAACATCTTATAGACTTATTTTTAAATGATGTTTTAGTTGAAAGTTTTCCATTACACTTTAATATAAATGATCAGTTAGCAATTAGACCATCTAAAGATTCTGAATTGAAAGAAGGTAAGTTATTATTGATTATTATGTATGTAGAAATAGAAGATGAAAACGAATCAAGTGATGATGATGATGATAATGTTAAAAGTATAGTATTAGGTAATGATAAATTTTAAATTTTTTTTGTTGATTTTCTATACAATAAATAATGATGATGTATTGTGTTAAGTGTAAGAAATTGACATACGGAGAAAGATACCATTAGAATAGAACAAACAAAGAATGGAAGATATCTAAAGAAAGGTATTTGTTCTGTATGTGGTGTTACTAAAACTCAATTCGTTAAAAAGCCTGATTGACTAGAAGAAGGTAAAGGTGTTAGAGAAGACATTATAGAAGAAATTCACAAACCATCTAGAAAAAACTTTGACAGATTAAGTGTAGTTATAAAAGGTATCGATGATCTTTGGCAAGCTGATCTTGTTGAAATGGATAGTGGAGTATTAAAAGGTGTTTCAAAATTAAATAAAGGTTATAGGTATTTGCTAACGATTATAGATGTGTTTTCAAAATATGCATTTGCTGTTCCTGTTAAAGATAAGAGTGGGAAGAATGTTACAGAAGCATTTGAATCCATATTAAGAACGAGAAAACCTAATAACTTACAAACAGATCAAGGTAAAGAGTTTTACAATAAAGAGTTTAAGAAGTTGATGGATGAAAATAAGATTAATCACTACTCAACCTATAGTGGTAAGAAAGCTTCTGTTGTTGAGAGATTTAATCGAACACTTAAGCAGAACATGTGGAAAAGGTTCACAACACAAGGAAATTATAAATGGATAGAGATATTACCAACATTGGTTAGCGAGTATAATAATAGAGTACATAGAACAATTGGTTTAAAACCTATAGAAGTTAATAAGAAGAATGAGCGAACAATATTGGAAAAAGTGTATAAAAAAGAATATAAGCGTGTTAAACCCAAATACAAATTAGGTGTTCGTATAAGTAAGTCGAAAGGGTTATTTGAGAAAGGATATACACCTAATTGGTCAACAGAAGTATTTGTTATTAGTGAAGTTATTCCATCCAATCCACCTACCTATAGAATTAAAGATTTAGAAGAAGAGGATGTACAAGGTAGATTTTATGAACCAGAACTATTACAAACGAAACATAAAGATGAATACTTGGTGGAAAAGGTGTTGAGAAAGAAAGGTGATTAAGTATATGTTAAATGGCTAGGGTTTGATGATTCACATAATAGTTGGATAGATAAGAGTAATGTTGTAGTGTAAAATATAAATGTTTGTCTTTTATGGTTTTATGGTGATTTCAAGTTGATTATAGATAAGAGTACAGGATACTTCAATGCTACTAAGTTATGTCAGAGTGGTGGTAAAGAGTTTAAAAATTGGATAAGAAATAAAGAATCAAAAGAACTAATAGCATACATTTCCAGCGCTCGGGGACGAGCCGATGAAATTATTAAAAAAGTAACAGGAGGTAAAGGGGAAATATGGGATGAAATAAGAGGAACGTATGTATGTAAGGAACTGATTCTGGATATATCCCGATGGCTTTCTCCAGAGTTTTATCTTAAATGTAATCAAATCATTATTAACTACTTCGTTAAAGACTTTCAACAACTATACCTTACTAACAACGATCAGCTTCAAACAAGACTACAAGAAATAGAACAACAAATGAATGAATTACGTATAAACAATGAGAAACAAGAAAAGGAAATAAATCATCTTAAAACAATCGCAGCACCATATACAGATGATGTTTCAAAAGATAATTGTTTAATCATATATAAGAAAAACAAACCTAATGATCCTTTCCCTTATTATGCTATTAGATGTCAAAAGAGAAGTCTATATAAGCCTCTTAATGAAGCAGAAGAAAAATATCCGAATCATGTAATAATATATGAAAAGTTTAGAGATCCTAACAGTATTAAGCTATTCAATCTAATGCAACAAGAACTAGATATTCGTAAAGGTAAGGGTAATGAGTTTTGGACACCGCTATCAGAAGAAGAATTGATTAAAGAAATTGATTGTTTATATGATAGGTTATTATCTGATAATTAAGGTTAATATTAAATAATTAAAGTTACAACTTTTATGATATAATAATCATAAAAGATAATTAAGGTTAATATCTAATAATTAAGGTTACGACTTTTATGATATAATAGTCATAAAAGGTAATTAGTTAAACATTAAACAAACCATCTGTTGTAACATCGAATGCTAAATTCAATATACCACCTAAATCAGGATTATTATGATATTTTCTTATTATAACTCTCCAATCTACGTAATGTCTAAATAAATATATAAACTCTACAGAGAGGTGTTGAAAAATTGAAATGTTATGCCAATGAACTCTGTCTTTGAACTCTGCAATAAATCCTTCTGTTAAATTTTGAAATATTGAAATTATTTCCCAATCTACTTTGTCAGCGTAATCTCTTATAAGGTTTTCTGATAAATGTTGAGTTCCAGATAAGCGTCCCCAAGAAACTTTATCTGCATGTTTTCGTATAAAGGTTTCAGAGAGTTTGTTTCCATAAGATATAGCATCAAAATCAACTTTATCTATAAACTCATTAATAAATTCTTCAGATAGCTTTTGGTTATACGATACTTCCTTCCAATCAACTCTATCTGCAAATTCTCTTATAAAGTCTTCTGATAAGTCTTGGCTTCCTGAAATAATCTCCTAATCAACTTTATCAGCTAATTCTCTTATAAACTCTTCCAATAACTTTTTCCATAAACATATTTCGTTCAAATTAACTTTCTGTAGATATTTACATATGAAGTCTTCTGTAATGTGATCATAGTTATATTCCTCCTCATAATCATCATAACCTGATAACCATTGTTCATTAGTCAGTGAATCTAATATCTCATCAGACAAGTTCATAACATTTGCATAGAGAATGTTTTGTATAAGAAATGAGTTGTTTTCTTTAGTGGCTTTCTTGAACAAATGATCTAACATACCTATGGATACGCTAAAATTTATTTTGTCTTCATCATTATAACCACCAATATCTAAATATTTACATACACAATCAAATATAGGTTTGTAAGATAATATTTCCTTAGCACTAGTCATGTTTGTTTTTTATTCTTAGATTTTAAATTTATTTCATTTTTGTCGGTTTTCTATATAATAAATATGGAGAAAGAATCTGATTTATTACATGATAGACTTAAACTAATTCATCATGATCTTAAACTCTTAGCAGCACTACTAGAGAAGCAAATACTGTTAACGGAAAAAGAATTATTAATAACACAGCAAAAAACATCTGATTTGAGTAGTGATGATGAATATAAATATGGCAGTGATGATTATGATGATGATGATGATGATGATGATGAGTAAGTTTATAAAAATGATTTAATTTTTAATATGTGTATATGTAACTTTGATGGGTCTTCCCATGAAAGTTCTAGACTAACAGAGTTTAAACATATGTAGGCACATGCAGATGTTTGAACGATGTGTTAAAAAAATGGACGAAAATGAAGTAAAAAATTTTGGTGTAGGTAAAAATTGAAGAGTATGAAGATTTTCTATATATTAAATAAGATGAGTAATTATAATAGATTTACTGTAGTAGAGTTAAGGCGACAATGTAAAGAAAAGGGAATCAAAAGATATTCCCGATTAAGAAAAGCAGAACTGATAGACCTTCTTAAACAATATGATGATGAACAAAGCAGAAGACAGATTAGAGATATATTCCCCTTTAAACAAGAAGTAATTGAAGAACCGAAACCAGCACGTATACCTATAAAAGTAGAATTAGAAGAAACAGCATTCAAGAAGCGCTTACAAACCGTTAAAGTTGAAAACACAGGAGGATATAAAGACCCAATAAAATTTTTAGATACAAGTGGAAGAGTTGCTATTAACAAAATCAAAGAGGAATTAAAATTTCATCCAGTTAAAGTAAACCTTGTTCTCATTTGTGATTATATAAAAGATAAAGAAATACAAGAACGCAATTTCAAAACATCAAACGAGAGAATATTAGAATCAACTGACTTAAGTGAATATATATCTTATGCCAAACAAAAACTTCGTAGAGAAATGGAAGAATTTCAAGGCCGAGGATCAGGATGGACGTTACATCAAATTAAACACCTAGAAATCAGATTAAATAAGTATGTACCATTAAGAGCTTCTTCCTATATTGAACTTCCAAAGCAGATTAAAGATAAGAAAGCAGTGATTAATGTTAAAAATAAAGACAATAAATGTTTCTTATATTCTATTGCAAGTTACTTAAAACCTGTTGAAATACATCCTGAAAGACCTTCACACTATAAACAGCCTGTTAATGAGTTGCAAAAGAAGTATTGTGATAACATTGAATTTCCTGTACAATTAAAAGATATTCCAAAATTTGAAAGAAGAAGTAATATTTCTATCAATGTTTACAGCTATGACAAAAACTATAATGTATATCCACTTCAAATCACAAAAAATAAGCAGGAAACTCATATCAATTTATTATATGTAAAAGATAAAAAAACAGTCATTTTTGTTGGATAAAAGACTTATCACGATTAATAAGAAGTCAAGTGACAAAACATACTGAGAAATTATACTTTTGTGATAGATGTTTAACAAGACACTTTCGAAATGAGAAGCAGTTGCAAAACCATGAGCTATATTGTAAAGAGCATGAGGCTGTTAGAATAGAACTTCCAAAACCATACGACAATCAAATAAAGTTTCAAAACTATAATCGATCATTAAGAGTTCCATTTACGATAATTGCTGACTTTGAATGTATCTTATGTAAGTTAAAAATAGAACATAATTGTAGTAAAACAGTAAAATATCAAAAGCATAAACCAATGAGTTTTTGTTACTATGTCAAATATTCAAATGGAGACTACAAAGCCCCTGTTAGTTATATAGGTCCAGATGCTGCAAAAGTATTTATTGAAATGTTACAAAAAGAAGCAATAGAAATTATGAAAATATATAACAGGGTAGTTAATATGATTCCGCTTAGTGAGGAGGAAATAGAAGCTTATAACAGTTCGGATACTTGTCATATATGTGAGAAAAACTTGAATGACTTACCACCAGCTGTTGAGAAAAAAAATAAATATACTGAAGAAGAAAATACAGTTCTACAAGGATAAAGATGATATGAGTGAAAAAATAGAAGAATGGAAGCATGACTTAAAAAAATGTTTGTATAAGATAAATAAAAATAAAGCAAAAGTAAGAGATCATGATCATTTAACTGGAAAGTTTAGAGGTGCAGCTCACAGTTATTGCAATTTAAACTATAAAAATCCCAACTTTGTTCCTGTATTTCTTCACAACTTAACTGGCTATGATACACATTTGTTTATTAAGGAGTTAGCTTATGATACGCAGAAAATTAAACTGATTGCAAACAATGAAGAAAGGTACATAACATATGAAAAATATGTAAAAGCAGGATCAAAAAAAGATGGAATAAATTTAAGATTTGTTGATTCATTTAGATTTATGTCAAAGAGTTTAGCAGAGTTAACAAAGAATTTAAAGCCAGAACAATTTCGAGAAACATTAAAGTTTTTCCCGATTGATAAACTTGATCTAGTTAATACTAAAGGTGATTATCCATTTGATTATGTTGATTCATTTGAAAAATTGAAAGAACCTGTTCCATTATCTCCAGACAAATTTACAAACAGATTAACAGGAGAAAAAATGAGTCCTGAACGTCATAAGCTTCATGTACGAGTTTGTAAAGAATTCAATCTAAAGTTATTGGAGGACTTAACTGAACATTATAACAAAACAGATGTCCTTCAATTAACAGATATATTTGAAAACTTTAGAGATGTGTGTTTAAAGGCATATGGATTAGATCCTGCTTGGTATTATACGGCACCAGGCCTATCGTGGGATGCAATGCTAAAGATGACTAAAATTAACTTGGAAATGTTGACTGATTATGATAAAATACTAATGTTAGAAAAGGGTATACGAGGGGGAATCTCACAATGCAGTAAAAGATATGTAAAAGCTAACAACAAATATATGCAAGATTATAATAAAGATGAGTGTTCAACATACCTAGCATATCTAGACGCAAACAACTTACATGGATGGGCTATGAGTCAATACATGCCTTATAAAGATTTTAAGTGGGTTAAACCTTACATAGATATAATGAACATTCCGGATGACTCAGAAACTGGTTACATATTAGAAGTAGACTTAGAATATCCAAAGCATTTACATAACAAGCATTCTGATTTACCATTAGCTCCAGAGAACATGTGTCCACCCGGCTCAAAACAATCGAAATTATTAACAACGCTTTACAATAAGGAAAGATATGTAATTCACTATAGAAACTTAAAACTTTATATGTCACTTGGAATGAGATTGAAGAAAGTGCATAGGGTATTAGAGTTTAAACAATCAAACTGGCTAAAGAAATACATTGATTTAAATACAGAGATGAGGACGCAAGCTAAAAACAAGTTTGAAGAAGATTTTTATAAGCTCATGAATAACTCGGTATTTGGAAAGACTATGGAAAATATTCGAAAAAGACAGCCCATGCAATTAGAATGTGATCCTAAGAGGGTAGAAGCGTTAATTGCTAAACCTAACTTTGATTACAGAACAATATTTAGTGAGAACTTGTGTGCTATACATATGAAAAAAGAGCGATTAACATTTAATAAGCCAATATATGTTGGTATGAGTGTGTTAGAACTATCGAAGCTATTAATGTATGATTTTCACTATAACACGATGAAGCCGAAATATGGAAACAATATAGATTTATGTTATATGGATACTGATAGCTTTATATATGAGATTGAGACTGAAGACTTTTACAAAGATATAGCAGAAATAGTTGACCAGTTTGACACGAGTGAATACAAGGAAAATAACATATATGGACTACCACTAATAAACAAAAAAGTAATAGGTAAGATGAAAGATGAGAATAAAGGTAAGATAATGACAGAGTTTATTGGATTGAGATCAAAGATGTATGCTTATAGAGTAGAAAATAAAGAAGAGAAAAAAGCTAAAGGAGTAACTAAATGTGTAGTTGCCAAGGAGTTGCAGTTTGATGATTATAAAGAAAGCTTATTTAAAAATGTTAAAACGTATAAAGACATAAACCTCATTAGAAGTTATAAGCATGATATATATAGTATAACCGTTCATAAGCTAGCATTAGATTCCTCAGACGATAAAAGATATATACTACGAGATGGTGTAAATACGTTAGCTTGGGGGCATTATAAGATAGAAGAGGAGTAGTTGTAGTTTTAAATATAAGTTTTTAGATGTAAGTTAGTTATAAGTTTTTAGATGTAAGTTTTTATGATTTTAAATGTCATAAAAGCATATTCAATCTCACTTTGGGGTATCCCTCTGTGTTAAAGTACAATAGTCAGGGGTGGCTTCATAAATTTTTGGGTAGTTAGGGGGCGGAGGGGGAAAAGTGTCCTAAAACATACATGTATCCCCTACTCAAAGGGTACGATATCAGGACTCAAGTTTCGCAGTAAGACACATATATACTTAAAGAGCATCAAATAATTAGTTAATTACCAAGTTATTAGCTGCAGTCCGCCAATAGGGAAAAAGTGATGGGACTTCAAAGGTAATATTGAGGCCTATAGTAAACATAAGAAAGAAGGAAAGCGGTTCTCCAGTCTCTCCTATGTATTTGGGAAAATCAGATAGCGATTCAAACGACATATTCAAGCCACACAGTTAATGTGGAGAGTAGAAAAGATTGAATGATCCAAACAAGAGCAGTTTGTACAATGTGCACATCTTACAACAAAGAACAAAGACAACGAGCTTTAAGACAAATTTGTTCCTGCGAATGTCACATTCACGAAGAAACTAATCCCGGCTGGATGCACAAGATTAGTGCAGCCCCTGAATGTGTAATTTTTTAGTCCTTACGAGAACTTTGTAAAATTCGTCAAACGATCCCAGGACACGAATATCTGGCACCATGAAAAGTTCTTGAATCTCCAATCATTTAATCCGTATCAGTTCTTTGCTCCCCTATTCTGCAATATGATTCGATTTGCTTTCTACAAAGCAGGATACCTGTACATCGAACCGGAAACATTCCAGACACCCATTCAGTAGTGCTTCCACTCCCTTACCACTGAATTGTGTTATCACTCCGAGTCGATAGCAATTGTAAGATGTGCACAAACTGTTTTTGTTTGGATCATTCGATCCTTTCTACTCTCCACATCAACTGTGTGGCTTGAACATGTCATTGAATTGCTGTCTACCTTCGCAAATACATAGCAGAGACCGAATAAACGCTTTATTTCTTGTGTTGCACAGGCCCCAATATTACCTTTGAAGTCCCCACTTTTTCCCTATTGGCGGATTGCAGCTAATAACTTGGTAATTAATTAACTATTTGATGCTCTTTAAGGATATATAACTCTTATTGCGCAACTCGAGTTCTGATATCGTACCCTAGTCAGCCGACTCCAGATAGGACTGTAGGGGACTGGAGAAACGTTGCAATGCCGTTCCGGGCCAGGTAGTTGTTGACCATGAAGCAGGTGTGGCTTGGTGTATTGTTATGATGCAACTTCCAATTGGCAGCAATGTTTGGCCTCACTTGGTTGACTCTTCCTTTCAATCTTTTCATCTCATCCACGTAGAAAGCACTCGTGACGTACTCCTCGCTCACGAACATTTGGTAGATCATATCCTCGGTGTCAAAGGAGACAAGGAGTATGGCCTTGCTCTTCGACCTGCTTATTTGAGCCTTTTTGGCGAGGGGATGCTGCTGTATGGCATTCGGTGCTTTAGCGTTTAGCCTTTGGGTCGTATTCAAATATTCACGTTTCATGGCCGGCTTTCACATTGTTCAAAACCTCAGGGTCTGTTTGAACGCACTGCAAAAGATCTTCGGAAACAAGCACACGATTTTGCCTTTGGTCGTCTACCAAAACTTTCGTGCCGAACATGTGCAACAAAATTGAGAATTCTGTCGACTGTAAGGTGCAGAGTGTGATAAATTTTGTTTTCCACTTGTTCCGATACTTGAAAAAGTGTTCGAAAAGCATTTTCCCACTGCTGAGGAACTCAAGAACATTGGCGGCAACAGAGTACAATGACAGTATCATGTTATGATAAATGCATGAATGTGTATGGCAAATATACAACAAATTAAAGTAAGGTATTTATTTTCCGCAACATGTCTTTCGCATATATCAGTTGTTGTTCGTGATTCATACCAAAATATTATTTTTTAGGAATATACCATAATAATAACAAAACGCCATCCTTCAAACCAAGTAGATTATCCATATGACTATAGCATCAGAAGGTAAACCAATAGCAAAAAGTAATGAATCACATCAAAAACTGCAAGACGGAGAGCGAAGGAATTTCATCTAGATTCTAGATTCTAGCGAAGGAATTTCTACAGTTACAAGAAGAAAAGGGACGGAAGTTCATCTTAACATACCAAGAACTAATGAATCGCATATAACTACGAAAAAGAGAGGAACGGAATACATCTTAACAGACAAAGAACTAATTAAGCATGTAAACAACTACAAGAAGGACTGCGAAGAAAGTCCATCACACGAGACCAAGAACTAATCAATTATACATACAATTACAAGAACGAGAGCGAAGGATATCGACTGCACTAGTCAAGAAATATCATTACTCATGAAATGTGGCTATACGATATTTACAACACGACAACATACGGAGACATAAGATCTGTGCCAGCTTCCCAACTCTGCTATAGGATTCAAGCATCTTTATCAGACCAACTTTAAAATTATTTTATATTATGGACAAAATATCAGGTATAGCAAGACTTTTCTTCCTGCTTGGAGAAGTAAATTACTGTAATATTTTTCATTCGTTCGTTCGTACATACGTATGTAACTGTAGGCCTACTAGACTGGTTGATTAAGATTATCGTTAGCACTGGTAACTTACGCAAAACAGTGCGATTCGGTTACTTCATTGAATTGTCAATAGTGACGAGACCGATCACAAAGTTTGTGATTCGTAAACCGATCCGAAAGTCGTCAGACCCATAACCAAGATTGAACCTGAAAGACCTATGATCCAGCGCTATCCGGGCAGACCCGGAGACCACAAAACTTCGTTATATATACGCGAAACCTCGACTTTGCTAGTCAGCAGCGTACGCAGAATTTCATCAACCGGGGTTTCAAGCTCCCTATCATATCTTTTCAGTTATCTGTATACATATCTTAACATGTTTACATATTTTTGAGTAATATATTGTTCAAAAGAATTAAATATCCGAAAATCCTCTTGCACATATCACTGCTGCTAATATAATTTTTTAACAAGCATAATCTCTCTCCTCTCTCTCTCTCTCGTGAGCATATGTGTGCAAATTTGAGTATAGTTTACAATTTACTTATCAAATGTTTAACATATGATGTGATTGTATTCTTCCCTTCGGCATTCGAGACTCGGATTCGATTCCCCGTAAGAGTACACGTTACGTTAAATAGCACGCACTCACCTTCATAAAGAAGGTTTTGTAAGATGACGAATTTATAATAGCTTGAGATTAAGTATTATCATATAATTAAACAATAATCACAAATTATGCATAGGTTTTTTTTTTATTATTATTAAAATAGAACGGTTAAAATCATATTTTCAATACAAATATTTGCGTACAATAACCGAAGCAGGAAAAGTGATAGCAACCTATCGTTAAGGTTGTGAGTGAAATAGGAGGCAAAATATCCCGTCAAAATATAATGTCCAAGTGACTTCGATGTGTGCATTTACAAGGAAAGATAAAAATATAAAAAACATCTAGTGTCATTGTGAGGTAAAAAATAACCCATGTTTTTTTTTTTTAAATTGGACAAAGAAAAAAACAGCATCAATCAATGTTTCATCTTTCAGTTCAATAATAATATTTTCCGAAATTATTATTTGGACTTAGAAAAGTCAAAACTACAGTATCAAAATTTCCGTAAAACAAAAATAGTTGAATATACAAGGACGATGGTGCGTATAAAAGGTTAAAGTTTTTAAACCAAATCATCATTCTGGATTTGGAAATCATACATTCAGTTTTCTACCAAATCAAACATTCTTTAACTTGGTAATCGCCTATCTTTTGGGAACATCATCTACTACTATGAAGCCTGGAATCTTTCTTTTGTAAGTACTTATTTTACCTTAATATGCCTTCTTCATTTAGGAGAAGTTCTCAGAAGTTCTCAGTAACAAAAACTTTGTAATTAGGACATGTCTAATTATAATGCCAAGAAATCATTTTTGGTATAAGTCTCCTTCAGACAAGTGACCAATTGTATGGATGAGTCGTAACAAACTGCATGATTAAATGGGATTTTCAATTCTCATTTATTTACATATGCTACCGTTGTTAATTAAAAATCTATATTTATAAATTTGAGATTCGCTTCAAAATTTAATGAGGCGTATTTATATTTTAAACATTTAACCACAAGGAGCCTATTTGTTTATTTATCTAATCATGTATTATATTTCTAAACATTTTTCTAATATGTTAATATATATGGTAATTAATAAATAGTCAACATGATTTCAAATGACTGATTTTTTTTTAAAAAATTAACATCCCAGGAGACGAATGATTAATGCAAGTTAATAATTAATGGAACGAGAATGTGGAGGGGGTAACGGGAGAACTCACGAACACGTTAGGCCTGTAGATAGGAGTGGCCAGGAGAGTCAATCCACTTTGCGACCAACCTTCAGAATTTCCTGAAACTTAGTTATTTATAGGTACATGTATAAATGTAAAGGTAAACTCCAGTTAGATCTATTATCTACCGCAAACTTACAAATAAGGAAGCAAAAAATAACACACACACACACACACACACACACACACACACACACACACATATATATATATATATATATATATATATATATATATATATATATATATATATATATATATATATATAGGGTGTTTCAAAACAACACCGACAACGTTTGGGAGGTGATTCCTGACATCAAGATAAGACACAAAAAGTATAAACCAACCTGGGTGTGCACAAATGCTTCCATTCGTAGTTATGGGCTGCCGAAAATACGAAAAAAATGAACTTTAAAGATCCATAGCTTCAAAATTATGGGACCTACCGTAGTCGGGTCAAAACTTCACTTAGAAAGTAACATGTGCCCTATCCAAAAATCCATCTTTCAGAATCCTAAGGTACTTCTGCAACAATTTTTATAGAGGGGCTTTGGCTACCAGCATATAACTTGAAGTACTCACTAACTACTTCTATAATAATTGTTGTGGAAGTGCCGCAAGATTCTGAAATATGAATATTTTGATAGAACATGTCGGGTAATTGAAGTCTCGACCCGACTACGGTAGGTCCTATAGTTTTGGAGCTATGGACCTTTAAAGTTCAATTTTTCATGGTTTCGGCAGCTTATAACTCCGAAAGGAAGCATTTGTGCACCCAGGTTGGTCAATACTTTTTGTTTTATCTTGATGTCAAGAATCACCTCCCAATCGTTGTTGTTTTTAAACAACCTATATATATATATATATATATATATATATATATATATATATATATATATGTGTGTGTGTGTGTGTGTATATGTGTGTGACTTTGGCTGTGTGTGGTATTTGGAAAATAATATCTAATTTTTTTTTAGCCATTTCATATTCCCAACTCTGACAACTAAAATGAGCTCAACGCTTTTCCAAATGATGCTTTCCTTCCAATAATAATAATAACAAAAAAAAAAAAAAAACATACGAACCCATACTAATATGCGAAAAGAGAAAGGGAGGAGAGCAAGGCAACACCAGACAACGAAAATTACGTTATGTCAAGCAGAAACGTCAATGTGACAATGCAATGCGCATGTCAGTTGACGTTTCAATTCGAGAAAGAGAAAAGTTCCTAGACTAGGAAGGGGAAGGGGTAAAAAAAGAGAGAGGGGGTAACGAACAAGCATAATGTCAATGCATCCCTTTACCGCATACAGAAAAATAACACTATTCAAATGAAGCCATCTGCCGCGTCCTTAGGCTTCACACATAGAACGAATACACATGCCTATGAGAGAGCGAGAGGTGTCCTGATTTCTTCCATACCATTGCGCACACACGAATTCTCTTTTATGACTATGGCGGAACTAACTGACTGACAATATCTCAGTCATCACCCCCAATGGGAAAAAGCAACTTTGGTATATGCACCAAAGGAGTAATATGCGTTTAGGGAAATGAGACTTTTTTTTTCTAATGCGGGTCTTCTCTCGAAATGCAGGAAAAGAAAATATTCCTAGGACAGTTTCCATGTAAACGCCCGACTGGGGAAGTATACGCTTTCGGTACCCTCCTCTCCCTTTCCAAAGTATTCTTCTCTAAATATTGTCAATTATGCGGTTCCAATCCGGTGCCACAATTTGTCTGTCTACTGCATCCGACAACTCCCTCTTTCCCATTTTTCCTGCTAGTTCCTTTCTCATAAGGGGATTTATAAACATCCCTGACAAATTTTATGAACAATTGACAACAGAAAATGTGCTTGTTAATATTGTATGCCACAATTGTTAACCATCATTGCTTGGGAATCTATTGTAGTTATTTTTTTATTTTTATTTTTTAATGGGACTTTCACACACAAATATTCAAACTTCAGCTGTTAGGCTACTAGACAAATCTAGGTCTGCATAATGTAGTACCATAAGTGATAAATCAAATTTAGAAGTGCTTCAAGATGAGAAAACTACTGGTCCTGGATGTCGCACAACTAGTAGGTAAATCAGTTGTGGATCTTCAAAGAAGTCACGTCGATAAATATTAAAATTTTATCATTATAAACTAAGAGAATGAAACTTACTTTCTATTTCTTGTATACAATTCTAGAATCATACAATAGAAGCTGTGTGTGATATCTGATATGTAAAAATTACTACATTAATTTTAGTTTTTACCGATGTGACATTCCTCAAGAAATTAAATATTGACTAAAAGCAAGGAATTGGTATTATTATTCAGTTCAAAATATTTTGTCGTAGCGAATTCTGTCAGAAATTTGAAGCTTAAAATATCTGAAACAATAATCATGCCTGTTGTGTTGTATTTTTGCGAAACATGGTCTCTTCCTCTGAGGGAAGAACATAGACTAAAAGTATGAGAACCAGATTCTGAGACAAATATTCGGACCCAAGAAGAACGAGGATAGGGAGTGGCGGAAATTTCATAATGAGAAACTACAAAATTTTTATCATTTATCAAACATTGTTAGGTGGTTCAAATCTAGGATGCTCAGGTGGATAGGTCATTTAGGCTGAATGAGAGAAAGTAGAAACGCTTTCACCAGTTTTAACTGGAAGTTCAATCAGAAAACGACCGTTAGGGAGATCAAGGTGCAGATGGGAGGACAATATTACAATGGATCTTGCAGAGACAGGAATATAAAGTAGAAACTGGGTCCAGTTGGCTAAGGATAGAAGTCAGAGGAGAACTCTTGTGAACGCAGCATTGAACCTCCAGGTTCCATAGGACATATGAATATCCTCAAGTGCCGCTATTGTATAAGATTTTCTTATATTTCATATTCAGTGTAATATTCCGTACAATAAATGCACTCATTCACACAGCTGAAACAGGCAGAGGAAGGGAATGTATTTCGAAGAAATTCGGGATGGAGTTGATCAGCTACTTTGGCCCACCCATTTCCAGGACCTAAATTTAATTGACCATCTTTTGTCCGTTTTGGAGACAAGAATCCGACTCAGATTTCTACTTCCACCCTCTCTCATGGATTTGAGTAATGCATTACACGTGGAATAATGTAATAATTCACTTGCTATCATTTATAATCTCTATAACTTCATACTACATCAAATCAGAGTTGTTCTGAGGACGAAAGATAATCCAACGTCTTATTAATCTGATAAGTTGTAGCTGTTTTAAGTGTTTCCATTAAATTAAAAAAAAGCACCTGATAAATTACGGTTCTTACTGGACAACGAGTATATCAATTACTTTCTTCTATCAACTGAAAAGTTTGATAGCGAATAGACAGCTCTTGGTTATTCATGGGAAAGTATTGTTTGCTAAGAGTACGTCTGCAGTAATGAGATTTTCAATAGAGGTAATAAATCTGCGAGGTTTCTATCATATTGCCGTGTTGAAAGACCTGTTTAATCAGGTGGGAATCAAGGCCATCTCTTATATAATATTATTAACATCTGACCGACAAACAACAGTATCGCAGGAATAATTTTATAACGCTTCTCTGTCTCCACACTCGCGTCGTAAACCTCAATCTTCTGGTTCGCTTAAAAATACCTATGTTGTAGAAGTTGGAAGTTAATGGTGAATCTTTCAGGTGAGACATTTTATCAACCTTATTATCTGCACCCCCTTGCGTAACGTGTACAAATATAACAGCAATTGGAAAGGCTGGACATAGATTTGCTTCTACATGTATTTATCTATTTTATCCCAATATCTTTACATAAGAAAACTTTCTTTTACTTACAGTCAGAGCTAAAATTTCCACACCAAAAGGCTTAGGTCTAAATCCTCATTAAGTTATGCAGTAGAGTTTGACGGATCTTAAAAGTCCAGAGACGATCAACACTAGCCAAATCGATCTTTTGTTCAATTAACAAGTGAACCTAACACGTATGCAGCAAGTATTCAACTAAAAGCAATCTATACCTTGTATAGGCCTACAGCACAACCCAGACTAAACACACTAGTACTAAACTTCCAAGATCTATGGATGCAGGAGCATCAGAAATTCTAATCGGATTGCAGTATAATGAAAAGTTCATGTAGACAGAGCAGATAAAAGAGCTTTAAGAGAATTTGAGAGAAGAATCTAAAACAACAGACAAACAAGACACGTCAATGCCAAGTTATCAACATATAGACCAATAGGGAACCTTCTACAGACTTTCTATTTCCCTCCACCACAAAAGAACAACAAACGAATGAAGATACTAAAATTTTCTCTGGTGTTTGTGGAAAGTCCTTCGACGACGAATTGGTGCTGTGTGAAAAGTGCCGAGAATGGTAGCATGAACAGTGACATGGACCGTATATGTGTGACAATTGTTCATATATACTCTTACCAGATCTTTCACCTCTAGGTATTCAAGAGTACATACTTGGACTATTTGCCGATAACTATTTTTTACCTTTTCTACGACATGTACTGCACTGAGTCAATATAGTACAATTATTTTAAGACAACTTCAAGGTTCAATATGTTGTGAGATTATATTAAATTCAATTTTATTATTATTATTATTATTATTATTATTATTATTATTATTATTATTATTATTATTATTATTATTATTATTATTATTATTATTATTATTATTATTGCATAACAGAAATTAAGTGTTACTGTCTGTTCTAAATTTGTAATAGTTTAACATTTTTGTAACATAGGTTGATGAGACTGCAACTGTATGTCACGAAAAATTCTTTCTTTACATAAATATTCACCTGGGGACATTCTAGCTTTCCACAGTTAGAATTTCCGTCACCTGATAATCTGAAAGCAGAACATTGACCGTGGGAATTTTGTCAAATGACTATAAGACAGACTAAACACTTCAGTATTTATTTTTTTATTTGTATAAACAAACTATGGTCAAAAATTTAAAGTGGAAAACAGGTAGTTAAATTAAAAGATACGAACATATAAAGAAATACAAAGATCAAGTCGACTTCAGACTTACGAGGAAACCTATCCAAGTGTAACTCTGATCTTGAGTCCAGACTATGGCCATTGGATACCTTGTCCCAAAAGAACATAACACGAAAAGGGATACATCCTCGATCGCAATCGTTGCAGAGATATACGCGTGAAAAGTTAGAAATTGAGCTCCATACTATACATTACAAAGTCAGATTCCCGGTCAGATTTTTCGGAAACGGTCGAGTAAGGAAACTCAGCGAATACATATCAAATTAGTGTGGAGAGCACAGCACCTTTTGAATGAAAAATTTGTGTCCCCGGGGCACTCGTAGGGTCCCAGGCGGGGTCCAACTCAAAATTTACAAATGGAACCGGGGGGTCAAGTAGCATATTGGATGAAAGCTATTGTTAAATAAAAGAAGATAGAACAAATCTCAATTCTTTACGATAACCCTGTGCAAACGGGCAACTGGTCAAAATGTCAATACAACGTACATCAGAAAATCTATGGCCACGCTTCTAAATCCGTTAAGTTGCGACAATAACAAAGCAGAAAAACACGCTTGAAAGTGCAAGGTACTGAAGTAAAGCAAATTGCTTGAGGTCAGAGTTACACTTGGATAGGTTCCCTCGTTAGATCTGACCAATGTCAGCTTCATTCTACTCTCTATTAATTTAGCTTATGCCAACAATCAGTAGTAAATCTAGCGATCTCAATCACTACAGTAACCAATAATAATAATAAAAAAAGTTTTAAAAAAAGAAAATCGATGCCCAACACCGTCAGAAACTAAGTCGATGTGCTTAGCCTAGCAAACCATAAAGACTTTCTCACCTAGAATAAGGGTGCTCAGGTCAGTACTATCCTTCATTTAGCATGTTATTCTGTCTTAAACTAATGTCTGTAATAATTCATACACAACAGACAATATACAACTTTAGTTGACATTAAAAACATATGAGAAATAAAGCTTGTTTCTAAATCAGACATTTTTGTGCATATACAGTAGCTAGTAAAAACGTTACCGACATTCGGCCGATAAATGCGAATTCTGTTAGTTGTACTGTACAACACTTCGTATTAAAAGATGCTACATTCTTCAAGAGTACATTCTCAACTTATACTTTGAATATACTGTATCATGACCCACCTATAGCTGACCTAGGAAACAATATCTGTTACTGCCTGGTTCTAATTCTAATCTCATCTCCCTGCTCCTGCTGTAAATCACAAATTATTTGTTCTCTGACACCAAAGAGAATAAAGTAAGAATAATGAATCTCCAGATGTTGTGAGTACATTACATAGTACAATAAAAATATTATTCACTCTCTGATGATAAATTAAAACGCTTTCGATATAAAAATACTCCTTAAATGTTGTGAGAACATTGCCTTCTGTAATAAATCAATACATTTTTCTTATTTTCTACTGAAGGGGAAATCCCTTTGTGGGCTTAATTACATTCTAAAAGGATTTACCGACAGCACTGGAGCTCTACTAGTGAGGCACTATACCACTAAACTCACAGGTAAGTTTTACCCCCCATCTGTGCAGTCTTCATTACCCCTTTCTCTTCGTATGTAAATTGAATGATTATTCTCTTCCCTGTTTAGATTCTGCTATATTGCAACGTCAGCTACATATGTTGTTTGTTACTTTTGTCAATACGTCTGATATATGAGCTGTTGTGGTATTCTCACTACTGACTATTTGTATGATTTATCTACCGCTCCACAAATTGTGTCCTGTACTTCCCTTCGTAGCTTTGACGATGGTGTAACACAAAACAGAACAGTATATGGTGATACATTTTCAGTTAAATTTCGATGAAGATAAGTGTGTAATAACAGAAATGATTGTTAGTGTTTACATAAAATATATAAATTTTAGGTTTGGGCCTCGAAATGTTTCTTCCACGTTTCTTGATCTTCAGCTTTCTCTTTTAACTACCAATATTTTCTTATATTTTTTAAATAATCGAATCAATTGTGTTCTTCCTACTTCTCGCTTTCCTTCCATCTTTCCCCCTACGCCAGTATGAAGAAGACAATTTCTTCGCATGATATTCCAATCCAATTGGCCCTCCTACGAAGGATGCTGGCTAGATGCGTCTTCTTCTTTCCTATCGGTTTCAAGACATCCTCATTTGATACTCTCTCTGTTCATTTTATCTTCTCAGTCTTCCTCCGACACCACATTTCGAAGCTTTATTAGTACTTCTCTTACTTCCGTAATGTCCAAGTCTCTGAACCATACAGTCTAATGCTCCATATGTAGCACTTGGCCATCTTTTACCTTAGTCCAATATTAAGATAGCTAGTTAAGAGTGATCTTTACTTGTTGAATACTTCTTTGGTTATGACAATTCTTGATTTTGATCTCTATCGTACAGTAAGCATACCTCGTCAAAATACTTCTCAGATATACTACTTGACGTGATCGACCTCTTCAAGTTTTCTTTGTTTTATTGTAACTCGTAAAGGCGCGTCTCCACGGAATATTCTAATGACTTTCGATTTCCAGATGTTGATTTCCATTCCATATAGTTTCCCAGTGTCAACTATTTTGTCAGTCATCTCCTGTAGTCCACCTTCGGTTTTAGCTATAATAACCATATCATCTGATAATATATTTATATCTATATAATATCATCAAAAAAATAAACACACTGCTGAACAAGACTGCACTTATTTAATATAAAAACACATTTACATGTGACGTTTCGATCTTCTAGCCAAGATCCTCATCAGTACGTCTGATGAGGATCTTGGCTAGAAGATCGAAACGTCACGTGTAAATGTGTTTTTATATTAAATAAGTGCAGTCTTGTTCAGCAGTGTGTTTATTTTTCTTTATCTATATAATATCGTATGTGTATATGTACGTCATAGGACTTATTATAAATGATTTTTGCAATAGTCTGGTTTCAGATTCTTTCCTTTCTTTCTTTTCTCTCTTTCTCTCTCTCTTTTTTTGCTTTCTTGGAACTTACAATGTTTAATCATATTGTATATACGTGGGTAATTCCAAAAGTAAAGTGTCCTTTATTTTAAGAAATGAAAAGAAACTTTTATTTTCAATAATGTTTACACCATTTTAAAGCTAGATCAGCTGACTTAAACTTTTTTTTTTATAAAGTTAGGCTTAAATGGCATCGGGACTTTCACCAATCAGCTTAGCGACACGGAAACTATGGATTTAGGACTAATCTAGTTCATTTTAAACATTTAATTTTTCACCGAGAATAGCTCCTGTTCTTCTACTGTTACCGGAGGTATTAAAATTAGTAATACTTCCAAATTTAAGATTGGTTTCTATACAGTAATAATCTTAACTGATAGCGTTGATATATATATTCTACGTCTGAAGGAATGGTTCTATTTCTGAACTTGCACTTGTATCATAATTGGCAGTTATAGATCTATTACATCTGATTTCAGTATTCAAAAAATGATTTTTTCAGTTTAACGTCCCTCTATTAGGCTAAGGGAGATGGATAATTAGGGGAAGTGAATGATGTTGGAAGGCTTGGTGGAATAAACATGTGGGAGAAAATGGGGATATCCCCAAAAAAACCCACGGACACGATTTTGTTCACTACCATCTCCGTGCCTCCCATTAGTGTTTAATTCTCGTAGTTTGGAAGTCTATATTAACGCGTGAAGCAAAGAACAGAGACATAAAAAAAAAACAGGCATTATTTTACTTCAAAACTATGCTATGAATAGTACAGGGAGTTTTATAGAATGGCTATCTCCGTCTGTCTCTTGACAGGTATAAGAGCCAAAGTGGTAAGGGAGAACAAAAAACGAGTTTTATTTATTTATTTATTTATTTATTTTTGCAACCGATTCAGCGTCCCAGGAGCAGGTTCCATCCCCTCCATTAATCTTCTATTCAAACCGGAAATGATAGAAATGAACCATTTCCGGTTTCAACATTGATCACTAAATAAGGTAAAGGGTAACAGACAATGAGAAACGGATCTTTGGAATCGACTCTGGGTTATAAGGAAGAATATACTCTATCTCCACCTTACTTCTCTACTGAAACCAGAAATAGTAGAAGTTTACTTCCGGTTTCAATATTGGTATCCATTACACAAAAACAGCAAGAGATAGGGAGAAATAGCTTTTTGATATCGATCCAGTGTCTTAAGAGTATGTGTCCACTCGACCTTCGTTCCGCTACTTAAACCGGAAGTTATGAACAAACATGGTTTCCGGTCTTAACACTGATCACCGTTGTCAAAAACGGTAACAGATAACGAGAATTATTTTTTGATATAGGTTTAGAACCGCAAAGTTTAATCTCTTACTTTATTTCTTTATTGAAACCAGAAGTGGTAGGAATTTACTACCACTTCCAGTTCCAGTATTGATTCCCATAAAGCTGTTCAAAAACCCGCAATAGGATGCGACAAACAATTTCTTGATATACGAGGGTAAGTCAAAAATTATCCGCAATTTTGACATAACTCTTCTTACGTTGTTCATACTGACTTATGTCCTCGTTTATTTTATTGTTATGCTGTTGTAGTCATGCTATGAAAGTTTCCTCCATTTGTCTTCCTTTTGTTGCAGATAGATTATGGCTACTCCATTAAATGTTTGCACCGAACAGGAGCAACGAGCAATGATCGGGTTTTTGTGGTAGGAAGGTGTATCAAGAACCATGACATGTGCCACTTCATCAATGGTCACTTGTCTAATATAACCATGTCACGTGCACTTTCAATGTTGTCATCATTTGTGGCCGTAGATGGTCGTCCGGCTCCTTCCTTGTGGGTAACATTTCTAGGACCATTTTTGAATTGTTAATCCATTTGCAGACACTCCGTTGCGTCAAGACACTGTTTCCGTACTGTGCCGAAAGTCTTTGATGGACTGCGGCCCCTTGAGACACCTTCCGACCACAAAAACCGGATCATTGCTCGTTGTTTCTCTTTAGTACAAACTTCTAATAGAGCGGCCATGCAAGGGCGCCGATCCTGGGGCGGCCCGGGCCCCCCAAAAGCTCATGTGGGCCCCCCTATTGTATTTATGAATATACAAAATTTGGCATAATTTGAATTGAATTTGTCTTAAAATCCTCATATATATATATATATATATATATATATATATATATATATATATATATATATATATATATATATATATATGTACCTTCCGCATCTGAATGACCCCCCCCCCAAATTTACAGAGAAATTGGCGCCGTTGCGGCCATGGTCTATCTGCAACAAAAGGAAGACAAATGGAGGCTTTACGACCAAACTTTCATAGCATGACCACAACACTATAACAATAAAATAAATGAGATCTCAGCGGGGCCGCGGTGGCTCAGTGGTAGAGCGTTCACCTCTGGTGCTTGAGGTTCTGGGTTCGATCCCAGCCCCCGCCAAGTGAACTTTGTGGTGGACAACCACCGTGTGCGTGGGTTTTCTCGGGGTTCTCCCGTTTCCTCCCACTTTCTTCATTCCACCATTTCATTTATTACTCATCATCACCGTCACCTTTAGCCTAACCGGCATAACCGTGGGACGTAAAACAAAGATTTCATTTCATTTTATTTCATAAATGAGACCTCAGTATGAACAATGTAAAAAGAGTTACTGTATGTCAAAATTGCAGATAAATTTTGACTTACTTTCGTAGATTCAGGATCTGAAGAACAGGTTTTATCTCACCTCCTGTTCTTCTACTGAAGCAGTAAAACCTACTATAACTTCCGTTTTAATGTTGATTCTTGTATAGTAGCCCTAATAATTGTACGAGCAAACAAGAAACTGTTTTTGATTCGGATCTAGACTCTGAACAGAAGCTTCCATTTCTGACATCATTTTTATAAGAACTGGAAATCATGCCTTTATTACGTCCAGCTTGAGTATTGAACTCACGTAGTTTGGAACTCTACTGTAGTTTCACAGTGTGAAACAAAACTCATTGGTTACTATAATTATAATTTTGTTTGCCCGTAACCCTAACAAAAGGAAATGAGTTTACTAGCTATATATTCTACTCTCATCTCTTTCCTCGTTAGATTTTATTCTACGTACTTTCTTTGTTTCCTTACGGCAACATTGCCATCTGGTTCTGTGTAACTGAATGAATTTCTATCTTTTTTTATTTTTCTTTTTTCATGTCACATCTCTACCACACAAACAAAAGAGAAAAAGAAAAGAAAATTACAATCCGAATTGTGAATAGTTGTTCTGTTGAATTTGGTGAGTTGAGAGTTTGGTTGTTGTACAGATTTATAGCTCGGGGGGCTTTAGCTGCCGCAAAACCACAGCCACTCTGGTTGCAAGTAGTGGGCGCGTGGTGAGCAAAAGCAGAATCAATTGAGGCTTTAGAGCAACGGAAAATTTGACTGCTGCTTAAAACCACAAAGAAAGAGGGGGCTGCCCTTCAATACAGCTAGTTTTAAGCATTCTTAACACCTTCTGTTGTTAGCCTTACAAAATATTCTGATAATAATTTAATTTTATTCTGGAAGTGCGTCCTTTAACCCTAATTGTGTTATTATTATTGGTACTAAACTAAAGTTCTCCCTTTCCTACGGTTGTCATATTTCAAACGTGAAAATCCGGGACGCTAGGACATTACAAAATGCTTTAAAAATACGTTTTCCCCTACTTCATAAGCTTCTATTTTTAAAAAATCCAATATTTTCTCATTGTTGTCTGTTCAGTTTTATTAATTAGAAGTATATATTTTTCTTCTTGAATGATCAGCTGAAAATTACCTTATTGATTAAAATATTTCAGAAGCAAGATGCAGATTGAAACAGAGTACTAAATATGATAATAAGATAGAACAGTAAAACCTTTTGTCCCTTTCCCAATGAAACGAATGCTTCGTTCAATGTCAAAGTAGTTAAATCATGAACTTAATTAAATCAATTCTTTTTATGTACTCAAGTTTTTTTTTTTTTTTAACTTTTAAGAGTCTTCATCCCGGCGAAATTAAAATACCGCTTATTTTACACTAATTATGTGATATCTTCAAATAGATAAAAGATAATTGAAATATGGAACAAGAGCGCCCTAGACAATGTTATTTTGCGTGAGGTACCTTTATCACAAGTCACCTAGTGGCTTTCCGTTTTAAGCTGTTTAGAAACGCGAAAATAAATGCCGAATTCAAAATGGCTCGAAATCGAAAGCAGATAAGTGAGTCGTGATAACGGTTTCTCATTAAAATAATATTGTCTATGGCTCTCTTGTTCCACATTTCGATTATCTTTTATCTATTTGAAGAAATCACATAATTACTGTAAAATTAGCGGTATTTTAATTTCGCCGGGATGAAGAGACTTAAATTCTCATACTTAGAAGGTGAAGAGAATAATTATATACGTGCATAATCCTGTGAAAAAAGCAAACTATAATATTCCCTTCCTTTCTTCTTCGCTGAAATACGGGACATTTAAGTGTCTCGAGAAATATTTTTGGGACACAGATCTCGATTCCGTGACGATCCCGGATTTTCCGGGACGAGTGACAACCCTGCCTTTTCCTCTTTTCAGGACAGGCCTTGCAATTCCCATGGCTGTGTACGGTGATATCACACTTCCTTTATAGTCACGCTAACCTGTGCGGAAAATCAGAATCCTATTTTGTAAGATATTTAACATTAATTTCTCGAAAAGGAACAAAGGGGAATTTTCTTCGAAATTGGTAACAGATATGCAATAATTCCTTATATATATATATATATATATATATATATATATATATATATATATATATATATATATATATATATATATATATATATATATTGGAACATCGATAACTCGAAGCTGAAGGAAATACATAAAAATTCGACTTATCGAGTTTTTCGAGTAATCAAGGTGGCCGCAACGAAAATTCAAAATACCGAGATTCCGCGTTCTTCATAAAAAATGACTATATATGCTCTATAACATGAAGTTTTATTCATTCAACCGTAACTTGAAGGTGTGAAAGTTTCTTAAATAAGATGGCTAGTAAAAAATAAAATAATAGACATGAATAAAACACAATTACAGCATACATTATCAAAAATGACAGGATTAAAAACAATGACAATTACGTAAAAGCACACAACTATAGCTTCGAGGTGATATCAAGAGAAATCCGACGTATAAACTTCGATTCGTAGAGTGACTATCAATTTATTTTTCTTTTTAATTTAGTTGTTGTCACTTTTGAGGTAGTTTACGAGGATCCCAGGAGTAACAGACTTACGGACCTTCAGAGGTTTTGGCATTTAACTCTTTTCGTTCGTGTCCGTTAATTCATAACTTTGGTTTGTTGGTTGATTTGGAGTTTAGTGTCTCGTCCAGCACCGAGGTTATATGAGACTTGGATTTACAGTTCAACTTCACACGGGATCCTAATTACATGAGATCCCACAGGGAATCGAACCCAGTCTTCCACTCCGAAGATACCTACGCTAACTATATAACCATATATCACTCATAACGTTAGTCTTTGAGTTATGATATTATACTCAACATTCATCCATGATCATAATCGTTCTCATTGGGTACACAGAGGACCAATACTTCTTATGCACAATCAACTCGATGGCGTTTCAGATAAGAAGGGATCACTGACAATTTCACTCATCCTAGACTCATACATCCAATTCTCTTGTACTCAGAAACAAAAATTACGCATTAATATCCTAATTTTAATCTTAATTCATGGGCAAATTTATTACGTTGGTTTCGTACATAGAGCACAATACTTTCCATACAAGAGCTTTCTCCTTCCCTCACTGATATGTGTTTGAGGGCGTGAAAAATTAATATTTGAATTCAATACCAGTGAAGGAAGCGAGTTCCATTCATACTCCGTTGTGAGCGGCAAAAGAAAACAACCTAAAATGCATTGATTTGCTGTGTGGTGTCTCTTGATTAAAAAAAAAAAAAAAAAAAAAAGAGATCATTTTGAAATGTTCAATTATGGTTTCTCGGCTTGTATGTATTCAATTCATGTCCGAGTGAATCTACAACTGGCCGATAAAACGCGACATCATATGAGCAAGACTAACCTGTATATAAAATGTTCTGCTTCCAAAATCCTCCTTTGGTGTCGGTGACGATGAACCTTTCCCTGGATGGTCGACAGTGTTGATCCTTTGACAGCGTGGTTTGATGTTCTGCATTGTTTCCTGAAGACGTGGTAAATGTTCTTGCTTCTCCAACTTACTTTGACTGTAGTTACTTGTCTATGGTGCTATTAGTTCGTAGTTTAAAGAAGACCAAAACTATTGACTGAACCTCTTCAAAGACAGACCGTTTGATGCCATTTTGGCCAAAGATGAAGTCAAACATAGTAGTTCAAGTCCAAATACAAGTACTACAGATCTCAGGCAAGAGAGTGACGATGGTTAAGATGAAGCTCGAGGACGAGACAAAGGCAAAGGATCCTTGATCATTCCCAATTTCAGTATTTATATCGGTTTAGAGTCTGTAGACTTATTGTTTTCTTCACACTTGGTTTCTGGTCCTTTCTTCCTGATTTTGAAACCAAAGATTTTCCAGCTTAGTTCTTGCTTAATAATATGTGTTTATCAGTTAAACTTTTGACAACTTGTGGATTCTACCAGGGGCGTGCCGTGGAAAATCAGCGCCCGGGGCCAGAGTATACGACGGCGCCCCAAAACATATATTCCAAGCAATTTTTCCTATCTTTTTTCTCCCGAATTTTTCGGCCCTCTTATTTCGGCACCCGGGGCCGTCACCCCGCTCGCCCCCCCACGACACGACCCTGGATTCTACTAAGCATTCCTTGAAACACACGAAACTACAAGGTCTGCTATTTTATTAACAGTTCTGCATATAGAGTGTACATTATTTTGCATTTTCATTCTTTTAAAAGTTAGTTACAATTTCTTTTGTTTTATTTAATCCGCTTTTTCTTCTTGGTTCTAAGGCTATTGTCCCTGCGTTACATTCTACAAAGAAACTGCATTTTAAAGCACCGATGTTATATGAGACGTGTACCTACAGCTTAGTCTGTGTTTCGAACTACGTGAGATCTGGGATCGAACTCGGATCTCCTGAACTAGATTGTTCCTCATATCAGCTGAAGCCATTTTATTTCTTAGCAATGGAGGAGCTAAAGAACCTGAAACTGACCGTATATCACTGAGCTCAAAGCCGTTTGGGTGTTCATAGCCCTTTAGGAATTATAACGCCAGAGCATTCAGTTTTCTCTTTTTAGGTTATGAATCCTGGTATGTTGAGTAAACAACTACTTTAATTATCTAATTATCTTATTCACAACCAAAGGTGTGTGACCGCCATGTAATTAATTATGCTAATTTGTACTGTCTGTCTCTGAATGACAATGCTTGCTTTCTGAACAATACATTTGCAACTACAATTTACAGTATCTTAAACAATAGTGATGATTATCATATATTCAAATGGATACGTAGTGCCAGACACGCTAACACATTCTACGCTGATGCTGCATATTAAAATGAAAAAGATTGAATCCAGTAGAGAAACTTAACATGAGGGTGGAGAGGGGGGGAGGTGACGCAGAAACGTTGAAAATTCATTTGTAATTTCAAACAGGTAGTTGGTAGATTGTGATTTATGAGCTGTATGATCGTTCAAAATGGCCGATGCACTTGTGGAGTGCGTCGTTAAAATAGATTTGCTGGCCCAGTGTGTTCCGAACATCCATAGAGTAAGTAAAAAAAAAAATGGAAGGGGTACACACATACATACAGAGAAAGACATAGAGAGAGAGTAATATCCAAAATGATGATAGGGGAAAAAATCTTTTTGCATTGAATTCCCAAAGCGTTTATGTATGTATGAATGCGCTGACGTTTGATTTCCATTGGTGATAGTCCCTGTGCAGACATGCTCACGTGACAAGTGTGCAGAACTACTACTACTATAGAAAACAAAAAAGGGACGAGGTATCCCCCAGTCGCGCAATGGCTTCTTTATCTTTTGCAGTTCTCCACATCGCTGATTACATTCACGTTCCATTCTCATCCTATCTTCACTACCTTCATACCCCACCTCCAATCTTCCACACTCTTTTTCCAACAAACTGTTTTTTCTTTCTTTGTTCTTGTGCCAGAAAAAAAGGTCTTTGGAGGAAAATACACAGAGCTATTGTTTTTTTCTACCATGGTTTAGTTTTTATTTTAATTAACAACAGTAGATGTACACTTTAAAAGATGCTAGATATCTTTTTTTGTGTGTGTTTGATCAGACAATATATTTTAAATATACGTGTGGAAGCAGCACGGTGGGAGACAATGATAAGTCACATTTTTTCTAGCTTTTAAGTATATTGTAAAGTAAAGTTCAACAATACCATGCAACGGAATCCAATGACACATTACTAAACATGTTTCCCTTGCTCAATGTAGGTACAATTCCAAACTTAAACTACCTACATACTGTTCTGCGGTCGGATCCAAAACCATTCCATCTAATAACTTAATTTCATCGGATGTGGCGCTTAACATTGTCTTTCCCCGAACCACTCATATACCTATGGTATAAACAGAAAATACTATAATATATAATATACAGGCTTGCAATTAGATAATTCACTAAAAAGATAACTATTAAATGAGTAAGATAAAATATCATTTTCCTTTTTTTTAAAAAAAATAATTAATTAAATTTTGCATGAGTTAATTTTTAATTGATAAATCGTTCAAACGTCAATTAATCGAATAATTTTGAAACTGTATGTATTTTCTAAGGGAAAGAGGAACGACTTCTACAAACTATGCATATAAGTTTGGGAACTGGCTGGCACTCCGTCCTTATTATCGGAACACCTTATATGCAGTGTTGCCAGCGAGTTAAGAGAAACTTTATTCCAATCGAGATTAGACAAGGAAAGCCTTCCCATAATCGAGACAAGGCGAAAAAAAAAAAAAAAAACTTCGAGAATCGGAACGAAACTATTACAAAAGTTACGAGAAGAGAATCTCATCTCGTCAGTGACACTATTCACATGCACCAAATTGGGTAAAAGACAAACGTTTTCCCCGAATACTAGTAGTTATTTTCAAGTAGTTATGTTAAAATGAAATGTGAAGATGCAGCTGCTTGGAATGTCAAAACCTTCAAAAACGCTTAAGTATAGTTAAAATCTTGTAGTTATTGTTCCTATGTAATGGCCATATACATTTAACATGTTACAATGTGCACCAGTTACTTATGAATATTAATTGGTTCGTAAAGTTGTTTCATTTTGGATTTTATAATAAATCGCTGCTTTTCGTTGATACTATCTGTTAATCATACTAGCTCTATCAAACTAGGAAATAAAACATACATAAACTTTTTCATATTCAAGATTTTTTTAAACTAGAAAACAAATCAGTGGTTAGAGCATTGAACTCACTTCCGCGTGGTCCCGGGTTCGATTCCCGGCTGGTTGTTTTCAAATTTCAACGTCCGCCTCGTGTCGTGAGGAAAACTCGGGAGTCACGTGAATAGAAGACGTTACGGCCATTAGGTCTAGCAGCCAGACTTTTCCAGCGTATAAAAATTCGGTACGTAAACTTACACTAACGTATTGACAGCTGCTAACAAGACTAGCGTATGAAATTTTATGGTTACGACTGAAAAATACGTCAATCTATGGCCGACTTTAGAGGCAGGGCGATTCAGCGCTGACCACGTTAGGCTGGACATAGTTGAGCCGATCATCAATAGGTGGCGTTGGATCGGCTCTGACCCACAAAGGACTGTTACGTCAAATAGTTTGTTTTCTTAGGAAACAAGTCATGATATATAAAGATTGCCGAATAGGAAAAAAAAAAAAATAAAACTTTCTTTCCCTGTGAGATTCAAAATTGGACAAATACTGCGAATAAGATGGAAGATGAGAAGTAAGATAAACAGGTCACGAAACGGGAAGAAAAATACTTATAGAATTCTGAGGGCTATTGAGAGTTGAATTAAGTTTGTAGTGTAAACATCATTGACCTTACCGAATTTATCATTACTAAGGTTGTGGGTGATGATTTCTTCCTATTGGGTAAGCTATGAAGTGTTAACATTTAATAAATGCCTGGCTTACACTTCACTGTCACTTTCAATATCAATTGTTATGAGCTATTTAAGCTTCAAGAATCCGCAGCACACCAGTTAGAATATCAGCTAATTCAAATACTTAGTGTATTATTTCTAATTAAGATCAGATCTTTATATTTACTATTGAATTTTCTTAGGATTTACAGCATAAGTGTTCTATCTCTCTTACAACATCGAGATAATCAAATAATACATAACGAGGAAGGCATTAACCACATTACAATATAACGTTATAGGCATTTTATTCAAATTACAGTTCTTATAAGTAACTTCCTATTGTTTTGATGAGTGTCTTTAAAAAAAAAAAAAAAAAAACGTTGGAGTTAAATTAGTAATTCCAATATTACAAAACTTTACTGAAACCTTAAAACTGTATCCAACTAACTACTATTTATCTCAATTTAAACTCAGTTCTTTCCTTTCTCGGAACCGTTACGTGGTGTTCAAACAATAAGTCCTTTCCATTACGTCTCTGTTTGAGACTTGGAAATGCGTGTTTATTTGAGGAACAAGTGTTACAGTGTAAGTCTGAAACATCTGTCGAAAGGAAATTGGTTGCTGTGAGTTGAAATTGACAATGTCTGCATACTAACCACTGAATACAAACAACTTTGACTAGCTATTACTTGGTGTGTTTTGTTTTCTGTTCCAACTTTAGAGATTGCATGGTGTTACCTTGATTACAAGTAACTTTGATCGTACTTCTTTTGTTATAATCGTACAGGGTGTTCCAAAAACACGAACACTATAAGTCAATTAATTCTAGAAGCAACTTGCCTATGAGTGATGTGAGGAAATTCTTATAACAAAACAAACAAGCATTTAGATCGAAAATATAATTTCTGCAAGATAGCTATGTTCACGGAAGAAGTCATATTGAAAATTTACTATTATACATCAAGTAAAAGTTTCTGTTCCAGTTAGAAGTCTAGAACTCATCCAACCAATTACAAAAACAATAGAAGATGACAGCGGCGTATTTAAGGGGGCTTCCGGGCATAAGCCCCCTGAAATTTTATTTACTATATTCAAGTGAATGAAATATCTTGCAGAATTTTCACATTTCGAGGAATAAAGTTAGCAAAGCCCCCCTCCCCGAAACAAATCGTAAATACGCCACTGGAAGATGAACAGATCCAGCCCTCACCGGCGAGAGGATGAATAAACTGCATTTTTCAGAGAAGACTTGCAGATTCCAAGCCACGAATCCATGTTCATATAGAAATAATAATAATAATAATAATAATAATAATAATAATAATAATAATAATAATAATAATAATAATAATAATAATATATTTGGATTTAACACAAAGTGCACATCACAAAGTACAAATTATCAACTTTATAATGGTGCAGGAAGTGCTACATGTAAAGTAATTCTAAGAATTAAGCATTACTCATATTTTGTTCACTTAGATACAGTCAATATGTATATACAAGATATATTAATCACAATCTCTACACTTTATTAAATAATATTTGGACGCATTTTTGATTAAATATTGAAAATTTCAATTGAAATATATATCCAGACCCATAGAATGTATTTTATTACCTCTATCACATATCCTATACAACGGAGAATTTTTAGCTAAATTCGTTTTGTTGTCAGGCATATAAAACATTTTGTCTGAATCTCAGATTTTGACGAGGGCAATAGAATGGTAATCTAGCCAAGAAAGACATATTATCCATTTCGTTATCAAAAAGTTTTTTTCAAGTACAACACACATTGAATAAACCTTCTATCTTTCAATGACAAAAGCTGAAATCTCCTCAGGAGTATATTGTAAGATACATAACGAGTTGGTATATTATTAATTTTATAACTAATATATTTTAACATTTTCTTTTGTACCTTTTCTATTTATTTCTTTGGTTTTTGGTAGAGTGGTTCCCAAATTATAGAAGCATACTCTAATTTTGTTCTAACAAAAAAGTTATATAATGTTAATAATGTTTTTATGTTTTTAAAATGACATCATCATCATTTAATAAATCCAAACATTTTAAACGCCTCATTGGTTTTGATATTCATATGATATGTGAACTTAAGATTTTTATGAAATCATACTCCCAGATCCCCGACAACTTCTTTCCTTTTCAGTACTCGATTCCCTATAATATATTTAAATATAGCAGGTTTTTTGATGATCGAAAACGTTACAACATTGCATTTTGAAATATTGAGTTCAAATTTATTTTTTTCACACCATTCACTCAACCTCTCCAGATCTCTCTGTAATTTTTCAGAATCATCTCTCGTAGAAATTTGTTTGTATAATTTAGTATCATCAGCAAACAGTAGACATGAATCATATTCATGAATCATGAATCACTCTTCAGGTAAATCATTTATCATAATTAAAAATAGTAAAGGACCTAAGTTGGATCCTTGGGATACTCCAGAATACACAGAATATTGTTTAGATTTAGAATTGTTATATGCTACATATTGGATTCTATTGCTTTAATATGACTTGTCAGATTAATTCATTTGAAATACCAAATCCTTTAATCTTTTAAAGAAGTTTCTCATGATTAATCAAATCAAAGGCTCGCTTAAAATCTGTATAAACTACATCAATTTGAAACCTTACGTTAAAAGCTTCACTAATTGTTTGACTTATATTCAACAAATGTATCTATTATGTCTAAAACTATATTGTGAATCAGAAAGATATCTTGAAATATGGATAAACAGGTGTTTACAAATTATTGATTCGAATATTTTAGCTGGAGAAGAAATTAAACTTATCAGCCTATGGTCTTGTATTAATTTTGGGAACTGGACATACTGCTGATATTTTAAATTTTGTAGGAAAATGACACTGAGTACTAATAGCCAAATTAAATATATAAGTCAATGGATTAACAAGAAATTCCTTACAACCTTTAAAAATATAAGATGGTATACCATCATTACTAATTGTACTTTTACCATTTTGTCAATAGCTTCGACTATTTCCGTTTTAGTGATCCTATCCAGTGACATTGTATCTACAATCGAAGAAACATAATTCAGAGAAATATAGTTTAATATTAGGTGGTTCAGAACTATATACTGATTGAAAGTGTTTAGCAAAAGCTTTGCATTTCAATTTATTGTCAACAATTTTTTCTTTGTTATATTCAAGTATTCATTGATTTATATTTGAAGATTTTTTTCTTATTAAAATAGTTCCAAAATGTCCTAGATCCTCTTACGATTTGCTCTTCCATTGCGTTATTATAATCAATAAAAGCAATTTCAATACTATTTTTTACTTGTTACTTTAATGTAGCAAATTGCATGTAATCTGAGTAGTCTCGATTTTTTAAATTTCTTACTATAACCTTCTTTCTTCCTTAAGTTTTTTTTATTATTACAGTAGAGAATAAACCAGGTTGGATATGAACGTTTCCTCTTTATATTTTTAGGTGTACATTCATTTAAAATTCCATATAATTCAGAATAGAAAAAGTCGACACTATTATCAATATCCTTACATCTCATACAAGGAATCCCGTTTCTTACATCTCAATAACTGATAGTTTTTTTTAAAAAAAAATCACAGTTACAAAAGCTGTAAACTACATCTTAAATTTCATTTCGTGTTTTACAGCTTTTATAAATCGGAATACTAATATTCAAACATGGGTGATGACGATCCGGTTGAGCAAAATGAACATCAGATTCAAGAACTTCGACTTGTAATACATTAGTAAATACAAATTCTAAAATTCTATTGTTTATACAGTATTTCTTACTTTATTGATTTGTGAGAAATTAAAAAAAAACTTACTTTATGTAAGACATTGTTCTCTAAATTAGGGAAATTAAAAAAAATAATTATCGTCCAAATAAACTATTAAGAGCGCCAAATTCAAATCTCCTATAATAAAAATATTTTGAGATAATGTTAGTTCATTAAAGCTTTCAATATTTCGAAAAAAAAATTAATATAATTCGTCTGAACTGTGTGGCAGTAAATACACTATACAAACATAAATATAGAGTCTGTCCAGAAATTAATGCGCAACATTTTCTTCTGCCGCGACTATCCGTAGCACAGCGTTGCCACTTGCACGGAAGGGTGGGTGCAGTCTTGGGAACAAAGTGCGACTAGCGCCAGTCGGCGGCTCCGAGCGCCTGGAGAGCCACAGTGCCTGTTTCAGTGAACCCTTGTGTGAGTGCTCGGTCGAAATTAAGAAGGAAAATACTCTCGAGCAGCGATACGCAATAAAGTTTTGTTTCATCTCAACGCTCCCCCAGAAGCCTTACAGTCCTGATTTGTCCCCGCCCGACTTCTTTATGTTCCCGAAGGTTAAAAAATTCCTCAAAGGACAGCATTTGGGGATCCTGGAGAATATCAAGGCGTCTACGAAGAGGTTACTAAAGGACATTCCTCTGACGGACTTCCAGGACGCATATAAAGTATGGAAATCGGGTTGGAACAAGTGTGTTGAAGCAGGAGCGATGTATTTCGAAAAATATTGAGTAATTGTACGAATCGGTTCAAAATATTTCGTAAAATAAAATTGGGCGCATTATTTTCGAGACAGACTTTGTACACGTTAAATCTGATAATTGAATTCTAACCCTGTTGGGAAGGCTGAGGATGTTACCTCTTACCCTACATTCTCCCAAATATTAGTAGTTCGATCGAACG
Source organism: Thermobia domestica (assembly GCF_964235325.1). Taxonomy (NCBI): domain Eukaryota; kingdom Metazoa; phylum Arthropoda; class Insecta; order Zygentoma; family Lepismatidae; genus Thermobia; species Thermobia domestica. The sequence continues at coordinate 79,006,639 of NC_137467.1, forward strand.
AGAGGTGAATACAAATCATAAAGATGCTTACACTGCGAATGTTGTAACAAATATATTATCATTATTCGTGTTGACTACGAGACGAGATATAAATTTTCCCATAAAACACTCTTGAAGAATTCTTTCTCATCTAGTCTCAATTCTGGGAAAACTTTTCGAGTCTTGTCTCTTTTTGTAAATTTATGGCCAAAATTTATGATCTGATTTTATTTTAATTTCATCTTCAAGTTATCAGATCCTTCCGAGTTACAGGAGGTCCACAAAGAACGTGATATAACATTCAAACGATATTTATTATTGGAGTATATTACATAATGAGTTACATACCTTTAAATGTTAATAAACGTTCTTCATTAATAAACGTACAATCACTTTGGCAATTTATAGTTCTTATACTATGAAACGTATAACAATAAAACAGTATTTGTGACTTAATAATTGGAGGAACTAGTGTTGCCCACGATATCCAAGAAATTTCTCATTTCTTTTTATTGATCGTCTTAAAAATGAGATGACAATTGTCGTGTTTCTCGTTTCGAATTTGAGAATATACTTCTCATCTTGTTTTCGAGACGGAAATTGTAACGAAACGAGATTTTTCTCGTCTCATGGGCAACACTAATTATTATTATTAATCAAATCACAATCAATCCCATTCAATAACTTCATACATTATTATCTATATTGTATTTATACATTAGAATAAATCATGATTTAGAAAAGTTTGTTATCTCAATAAACATCAAAATAACAAACTTTTCTCGTTGTTTGAGGAGAACAGCCATCCAAAAAGCCGATTCCACCAAACTTTTCTCGTTGTTTGTGGAGGACAGCGATTCAACAAGCCGATTCCAACAAACTTTTCTCGTTGTTTGTGGAGAACAGCGATCCAAAAAGCCGATCCCAACAAACTTTTGTCGTTGTTTTGTGGAGAACGGCGATCCAAAAAGCCGATCTCAACAAACCTTTGTCGCTGTTTGTGGAGAACAGCGATCTAAAAAGCCGATCCCAACAAACTTTTCTCGTTGTTTGTGGAGGACAGCGATCCGAAAAGCCGATCCCAACCAAGTGGAAAAAAGCTTAGAAGAAGAATAAGGAGAAGATTTTAAGATTGTTAATTGTGTGGTAAAGACTGGTGGCAATTTTCTGTTTGTTGTATCCTACCCCCCACAGTTCATTATCATACGATGAGAGATGAGGACTTCTGTGAGATAAATCCGTAAGCGCTGCTAACTGTGGGGAACTTCTAATCCGTCTGTTGGGAAACATTTCATTGAAATATTCTCTTACAGCATAAAATAATGTGCCAGCGCGGTATCTTGCTGAAACTATACTCGATCTATAAACTCTGGAGGTTGCAGTTGATCGAGAAACCAATCTTATTACGTGCATAGCTAGGTCATACGGTTAACAGCAACATCAAAGAAATATGGGGCGAACAGGGATGTTACATGTTCCAAACGGTGCAATCTAAGTCAATACCAGTGATAGAATGAGTCAAGAATCTTGCGACTCATGATCCGAAAAACCCATAGGAAATCAGTCCCATGACCCATTAAAACGGTGACCTAGATAGACACATGATTGATCTGGAGTTTCTTGCCTGTTGTTCGTGTCTGTGTGTGTCAAACATTGAGCCGAAACTGCAAAGTTTATCAGAGTACAAACGCGTCAGAATCACGGAAACGGTAAGTTACATGCTTCTTTTTTGAGGATTCTCCAGAGTTTAATCGGCCTATAAAACTTATCGTTCACAATAGCAGTTCTCAACGTGCGGGATAACGTCTCCAGAGGACGTTCTCATTTCCAAAAGGGGCCCTGGAGCAAAAAGTGGTGATTGGGTGACGTTAGACTATTTAGGGGGCGTTTGGGGTTTTATGACCTGCTAGAATCCTTTTGTTATTATTGGGCGAAAGCCATTACCCATTTGGAATATTATCAAAAGTTTATTTTCTTTTACAGACAATAATGCATATTCATCAAGATTGATTATAAGAAGCAAAGCCTTTTTCTTGTTCTTAGATTGCTTCATGCAAGTTTATGTTCAGCCTTGTGAATGGGTGGATTGAATTAAGATGACGCGCGCGTTAAGGACAATCACATTCACTCAAGAGGCGGTAGGTTCGAAAAGTTTGAGAAACACTGGTTGAGAATATAAAAGATACTGCTGAGGCCGAAAATTGTTTAATTCTTTTTGTATGGACTATGTCGAAAAAAAAAGTATGGGAAAACGAATAAACATGAAATTATTTTTGTGAAAACAACAGTATTCAAAATATCTTGATCAAGAAATGTCACACTGAAAGTCGAATGAATGTTCAAGCTCATATTGCAGCTGCTTCTGGGTCACCAGGTTTGACTGGCTAGCAGGGCAAGTGTAGATCACCAGGTCTACCTGAGTCTCCGGGCCTGTGTTAGTTACAGGGTCTGTCTAAATCTCCGGGTCAGACCACACCTGAGAAGCGGGACTCAGACCCTAATCACCAGGACAGATGTCATGATTCAAGTGACCCAATTGACTCATTCCATCACTGATCACCATATGAAGATGATTCCGTTCCAACTCTTCAAAGAACTGGTGATTCTCTGGACTTCACTACTGGATTCTGTTGACAATTTTTCATTTGTGATTTGGTGTCTCTCTTATTTCTAAATTCGCTTTCCAAACTTCCCACCAACACATTGGCGCAAATACCGGGGGGATAAGGGGGACATGCCCTCTCCAATCTTGGAACTGGGGAAATGTCCCACCCAATAATCCGATTTGAAATGTGTTTTGGGGGAGAAATGTGATGATTTGTGTCCGATTATCACAAAGAAAAGTGAGATGAAGTTGATGTCCTCCCAGAATAAGCCTCAAATTTGCCCACCTCCCAATGTTGAAGACAACTTTGCTCCCTAATCCTCCACAACATTGTTTTTCAACTTCATAAATATTTTGAACATCGCTTAAAAAATTACAGGAACGATCTTACCCGTCCCCCAATGTTGAAGTCAGATTTGCGCCGCTGCACCAACATTCTCAGTAGTTCAGATCATTTACATTACTGTTATTATTTACAGGAACGAAACGTAATTTTTTAATCTGGATTTGGATTTAAATTTAGCATATTTTCTAGCATCGAAGCGATATAAAACATGGTTCTATAGCTTAAAATGAGATCCGAACCACATGAACTCTCATTGGAAACCGAATAAAAGCTTATTAAAACCAGATTTTAAGTCATACATCTGTGTCAAATAACTAAAATCGAAAAAGTTACTCATTACTAATACAAAAGAATAATTATTTAATCTCTACCTTCTTCCTTGTACTCGTAACAGAGTCATTAAAACATGTCGTCATGGTGGAGATGCTGGGTATGTCGTCAATATTGTTTAACCAAGATTTTCAGATTATAAAGGTGTTTCAGTTTGTATCCCAAAAAGTAACTAACTCTGGGTAGTTGTTGCTCTAAATTTGTTGTTATGCTGTTGCAGTTAAGAGTGCTATCTATACGACATTTCTATGAAATAACTTAATTCCGCTTTTCACTGTCTATAAATATACGCCATTTCTCTAGATTCTTTGTGATAATCTCAAAGCGATGTTTGTATAATTAGTGGAGTTAAGTATATTAGCATATGATATAAGGTTTCATGCATTAATAAATAATAGTAATACGTAATTTTTTTTCTTTTAAAAAAGAAACTCATCTTCCGCAAATGATTTAATGTGAACAGCTGTCGATTGAAACAGAGAGGGTTGATAAAAAAAAGGAGGAGGAGAAGGAATGAGAACATCGTACAGAGAGAGAGGGGAAAAAATTGTCTCGGTTTCATTTCGCTTCACACTTCATCAAAAAAAAAAAAAATGATGAATAAAAGAACTTTGATTAAAAAAAAAGAGTGAATCCGTGGTGAAATAGAGAGAATTGAGGGGGAAATGGGAACAGAATGAGGGACTTCAGCGTCTAAAAAGGGGAAAAAAGGGAGAGAGGGTAGAGAAACGCAAGAAATTCATCTCCCTCGGTTCGAAGCTATCAAAGTCCTCTATTTCAAATCTCACGGATGAACGCAAAAAGAAGTAGTTAAGAGACCCGAGAAAGACAAGGACGTATATCTCTCAGGATGATGACTAACTGGTTTTGAAGTGCGTATTTAAAAAGCTTTATACATTTTTATTATTTTTTTTAAAAAAAGGAAAGAAATGGATTTGAATTACAGTCCCATTGTAAATCACGCCTGCCTCTATCTTTCATTTTAGAAGATAGATATAGTCCTTTTTTTTGTCCTCTGCGATTCCATAAAGTAATATGATGAGATGACTGTTACGATTGCGTATGTTTCTTTTCCTCCATTTAAAATATTATTGGTTGATCGTTTTCCCCCCATTCTTTTTTTTTATAGTTATTACGAGGAAAAGAAAAAGGAGATTAATTTAGTGTGAGTGTGAGGAAAAATCGTACTCATAGACACTTTAATAACTTCAGACTTGTAGAAAAAAGTAGCAGTGTCAAGTGTATACTATGTGAAGGGGTTTGGTTTGTATTGTGTGATACTTTCTCAATTGATAGTGAAACCGGAAGTCGTAGTAGATCCTTCCGGTTTTAGAATAGAGATTAGAGTAGACATTAGGAATGGCCAAAATTTTCCAAAATCCGGATTCCCTCACTTTCCGTATTTCGGAAAAATCCAGAATTCGGAAAATTTCCTAATTCAGAAGAAATCCGGAATTTTTCCGAAATTTCGATTTTTTTTCTGAAATCGGGAATTTTTTATATTCTGGAATTCTTTCTGAAATCTGGAATTTTCTAAATTTCGAAATTTTTTTGAATTCCAGAATTTTTCCAATTTACTTTCCAGATTCCGAAAAGTAAAAATTCCGGAATTGGCAATCCCTAATTGAGATGATATACAATCTTGTGACGCTTAATTGATTTCAGCAAACTCCATCTTCCTATCTATTGACGTTGTTGTTATAATATGGTTAATTTATACCACTTCCGGTTTGAAAATCGCCTATATAAACAAACTTGAACTTTTGACTCTCTACATTCTCGCCAAAATGGATAGTCCATTAAGTAGCTCTTAAGATTTTTATCTCCTGGAATGATGGACAGGGTAAAAAATGAAAGTCGCTATGTTTGTGACTTTATACCTCTTGAACCACGAGACCAATCTCATCAAATTTTTAACATAGATGAGGTTCGCGTTTGGGACGGTTTTTGTAATTTCACTTTGACAGTGCAACTTACGGGACAGGGAGAGGGGAGATATTTAAAAATGATCGAAAATGACCTATATTAGTGTCGAATCCATAGTTTTTGGGATCCCTAAGTTTATTGGTGACAGTTTTGGTCAGGGCTAGATTTAACCCCTTTGAAGGACGGGCGCTAGAAAAACTGGGTGATCCCTGCTGACTTTACCTAATACATTTCTGTGAAAGTACAGCAGGAAAGTTAAGGGAATATGTTTCATATTTTGGTCATATTTTATGTTATGATTATGATTGTATCTTCATGATTCTTTTTAGATAGCCAGTTGAGATTTTAATCAGAATGGAGTCCCCTGTCCACCTTAATCCAGCCCTGGTTTTGATTGCCCTTTATATCCAAAATAAAAGGTATTCTCCCTGTGTGAAGAACGGGTGTTCTACTAGTAGTTACATAAAGGAATCTTATTAATAAACCGAACTTCTTAATACGATCCATATACTTTCGGCAATCTGATTTTCAGACATTACTAACTTTATGTCTCTGTAATGAAATTTCAGGATCGCAAAGTCAACAAGTGAGTTTCGTTTCACACAAAGTCAACAAGTGACTATCGTTTCACACAAAGTCAACAAGTGAGTTTCGTTTCACACAAAGTCAACAAGTGAGTTTCGTTCCACACAAAGTCAACAAGTGAGTTTCGTTTCACACAAAGCCGACAAGTGAGTTTCGTTTCACACAAAGTCAACAAGTGAGTTTCGTTTCACACAAAGTCAACAAATGAGTTTCGTTTCACACTGTGAAACACACGAAAAACTATCTGAATTTAATATTGAAACCGGAAATAAATAAATAAATTTATAATTTTCCAATTACAGTAGAGGGGAAAACATTAGAAATGAAATTTATTCTTCGGACCTTGAATGATATCAAAGTCAATTTTTGGCTATCTCTTAACTTGCTATTATAGGAATCAATATTGCTAACGGAAGATGTACTAGTTCTACTACTTCTGGAAGTAGACGAATAAAAGATTAGATTAAATATATTCTTGGGATACCTAATACATATAGAGTGTTCTAAAAATAACTCCCAAAGACTACAAAGCATTATTTTACAAGTCAAAATAAAGCGAAAATATATATAATTGTATACCTTTCAGGTTCTCGTCTTGAGATGGGAGTTTGCACTATGTGGCAACATCGCAGATAAAAAATCTCAGAGAAAATCTACAAATCTATCAAATAGTTACATTTATTCTTTTCAGATTGTAGTTAAAGTCGATAGACATTAACACTATACCACTTATTAGCGTAATAATCGGTGTAGCTGCTTAATGGATTCAAGGAACAATGCTAATGGTTCCAAGACATTCTGCGATGTTGCCACTTACAGAAATTTTTGATTTCCTATAGCGGCTTAGTGAGGCTCCGGAGGGTATATCATAACATAGCATTTTTGCTTTTTTGTCCTGCAGAAAAGTGATCCGTTGTTCCTAGGCGCCATTTTTAGAACACCCTATATATGTTGTAAAGTTCTTATGCAGGTATAAGTAAAGCAGAGTAGAGCTAAATTATAGAGGAGAACGTTTCTTCCACTACCGAATTTTATTATTAAAAAATCTCATTATTATAAATAGTGTAATACAAAATCACTTTAATATAAATAGTTCACTAATACTGGGTGAAAAGAGGTGTCCCAAAGCCCGAACAGCTTTTGATAGGATCACCACCGTACTCCGAGCAAGGTAGGTGGAGTGGATTTAAGATTCTTAATGCTCCACGCAAGCAGAGGAGAGGGGGTTGAAAGCCACAAAGTTCCATGTAAGCTGTGTGGTTGAGTTTGGGAGTCCCACAGAGTTCCGAGTAAACTAAGTGGGCAGGAAAGGGGACCTAGAGCTCCGAGCAAGCTAAGGGCTTTGGGTTAAGTAGCTCCTAGTGCTCCAAGCAAGCTAAAGGAGTGGAGGTGACCAACCAAGAGCTATAGTAGTTGCTGTGGTCATCTTGGTTTTATAGCTGCTCCGATGTGGTGACGGTGCTGGCGTTCCTTCGTCGTCACATAGCCAGTAGTGTCGCTAATGTCCGTGTTGTCGTCTGCCACTATAGTAATTCGTAGAAGAACGACATGGTTGATATTATAAATATGAGCACGTGTTGATATATATATATATATATATATATATATATATATATATATATATATATATATATATATATATATATATATATATATATATATATATATATATATATATAGTAAAACCTCTACTAACGGACACCTCTATAAAGCGGACACCTCTCGTAACGGACATATTTTGTAATCCCCAAACACTGTAATATGATAAAACATATTGGCAAACCTCTCTAAAGCGGACACTCTCTAGTACGGACACGGACAGTCTTTTCTGTCCTTTATAGGTATTATTTACCTCCGTATTACGGACACTTTCTCTATAAATAAGTTGAATAGTATTGTAAAAATACATTTTTAGTAATTCATACATGTGTCACCAAGAAAGCATTGTGACATATTGTCTCCTCAACTGTCTACACAGCAATCCAGACGAAGAGTCTCTGTTTAACAACACTCTAATGTCCTTTGCTTGCATTCCACTCCCATCCAAGCTGTTTTAGACACAAAAATAATTGATAGTTGCCCACCGTTTGGAATAACACGTTATTCTACTGTCCTGCTGGAATCTCTAAGCAGAAGTCAAGTTTGATAATTTTTGCCAGCGGGTACGCATGTTGTCACAAAAAAGACACCACTGGACTGCAGTTAACCCACAAATTATCTCCATCTTGTGCCTCGAAGATAGAGTAATGGACAGCAGAGGACAACACAGATACAGTAACATTTTGGTAATATTCGTGAATGCATGATTCATCCAAAAATATTGTTACTAATTGCATATTACCTTCTTTACTAATTTACGTAAGAAAATATCAAAACCTCTCTAAGGCGGACACCTCTCTATAGCGGACAATTATTGATTCCCCACGGCTGTCCTCTTTAGAGAGGTTTCACTGTGTATATATATATATATGGTTGTCGCCTTGTATTACCGTTTTCACTTCGGGAATGCGTATTGGAACCGCAATTCCAGTTTCAATAGAGGAAGAAAGTAAGAGATTGAACCTATTCTTGCGGCGGCGCTATATCTCTACAACATAAACTGATTCTTGATGTCTTTCGACACCGGAAATAATAGATCTACAACTTCCTATTTGAATATAGGACTGATAGAAAAGATTAACTATAAAATATTCTTGGGACACTGAATCGATTAAGAAAAACGCTTTTCGCTATCTCTTAATGGTTTTGGACTGATATATGTCGATAGACAGACATATACAGGGTTTTCATAAAGTATGGACGGATTTAATTCGCTTATAATTTACATAAAAATGCTCAAATTGAAATCAAATAAAGTGCAAACGGTAGCGGAAGGATTAAATTTTTACCTCTAATCTGCACCAGCTCAGTTCATTCACCGCCACACCTCCAACTGGGCGCCATTTACGTCCACACATTGGCGGCCTCCCACTTCGAGGACGGTCCAGGACGCTTCCTGTCTCCAAGAACTTAGCATGCCACTTTCGGATTGCACTCTCAGTCGGTGCCGGCTGTTTGAACTCTTTGGTGAACTTTCGACACACCAGAATTGGTGATTTTAGCTCTGCGTACCACAGAACACATAGCGCTTTCTCTTTCACCGACGCCATCTTTGATACGGTAAAAAAAATAGTCTTCTCAGAGGAGTTTTTCATTTATTTATTTCTTTAAAAGACACACACACCAATACAGCTTACAACTTACTTTTAACAGTCAACATTGAAACAACAATGAAAACAACAATGGATGGAATTTGGTAAGAAACTGACCCTTGCCCTCCCTCTCCCTCTCTCAACGTGTTCAGAGTTGCCGCTTATCTAACAGTGTTGCCAACTAAAAATTTAATCCTTCCGCTACCGTTTGCACTTTATTTGATTTCATTATGAGCATTTTTATGAAAATTATAAGCAAATTAAATCCGTCCAGACTTTATGAAAACCCTGCAGATGGATACTCTGTAATAAGACACTAGTAACGGTTAGAAACCAATAAAGTACAAAAATTTACAGGAGAGACGTATTATATCAGACCGAAATAGTCTTGCTTGAGTGTGTAATTTATGAATACGCCTGTGAGGTAAGTTATAGTGAAGAGAACAAAAATCAACGCTCACCATGTTCCAATCTTCCATAGCACAAACATTGCGTGCCAAAGGTGGAAGGTGTTCTATCTGCTTAGAATGTTACTTCATCTTCAAGTGTGCAAAGTGTGAACCATACTGAAAGAGCGTATAATTTGAGGTAACTGTCATGAATATATGGTGCAAATTGAGAATAAGGCAATCAATGAAAATTACTATATATAGACCTACTGTGCATTTTGGATAAAGTCGACTCATCTAAAGTAGGCCAGATAAAGTGGTCATTTTAAGTAAAATTAACTGTAACTTGCGTCCACCTCAGCACCTTTGGCACTCCAACTATCCGTACTAGTCACCTGACTATGATCATCGCTGTCCAGTCGCGCAATAGGCATATCCCATTACACCTGCTTGCAGTGATATACGGTAATGCTAGAAGTTTTGATAGGCATGTTCAACTGTTTTCACAAATAAAGCATATGCGACACCCACAGCCGTATACTCTCGTTATTTAGTAAATTTAGGCGAGTATAGACTTGGCTATAAAAATGTTAGGTGAGTATATGCAGTATACTTCCATATACCCGCAATTAGATCCCTGAATGTTTGGAAGGATGTTAGCAAACACTGTAGAAACGGCAGGAGTATGATTAGGGACAAGATTAAAGTGGCCTTAAGGCAAAATTCTCAAACATCCACCATATATATTTTACTAAATTGGTCCGTAGAAACTAGCATATTTCCAGCGAAGTGAAAGAAGAGTTTAATGTCCTGTTCCAATATCCCGAAAGACTAGAGATGTAGAAAATTTTTGATCAGTAGCTATTCTATCGTCACTTGCAAAATTTTATTAACATATTGCACATAGCCGAGTACTAAAGCATGTACGACCTTGCCTCTTAAGATACTAGCATGGCTTTTTTGAAATACAGATTTACTTGTAACAATTATTACCGACATGATTGCAAAGAAACTTGATAGAGATTGCCAAGTTGATCTAATATAGGGTCTATACAGAGTCCTAGAAAGCTTGTGACTTAGTTGATGCCGATATATTACTAAAGAAATTAACATTTTTGAATCTTTTCATAAGTCCTTAACATTTTTGGCTTCCGACTTGCGTAATCGTTAACAATCAATGATTTACAAAGGTTTCATCTCTCAAAAGTTTGAATCAGTATTAGGTGTTCCACAAGGCTCAAACCTTGGACCTTTATTATTTCTTATAACTATTATCAATAAAACGGAATGTGTTAAAAATTCTCATACGTTATTGTTTGCAGATGAAGTTATTTTCTACAGTTATATACATGAAGTTATATATGGTGATATGAAGTTATATATGAAGTTTACTCTACAATAAAGTCAACTAATGACTGTATAAAATTATAAACGGATTTACAAAACGTGGCATAACATCAATAAAATTATGTAAAATTCATTCAAATACAACATCCTTTTGTTTGTTAGGAAAGAAAAGTATATGTTATGGCTACTCTAGTGATGGGATAAACCTTTAGAAATCTGAAACGGTTAAAGATTCAGGAGTGATTTTCGACTCAAAGATAATATTTACCCCTCATATAGAAAACATCACGAATAGTATGTATAAAAATCTTGGGTTCATTTCTCGTTTCAATAAGAATTTTCAAAATCAACCGACACTTTTGAAACTATATTATTTCCAGGTTAAATATCAGTTAGAATATGCTCGTGGCATTTAGAATATCTATCACAGTTTAAAAACTATTGTAAAATAATAGAAAGTGTTCAGTATAATTTTTAAAAAATATGAATGTACAGGAAAAAAGTTTATATCCTGCACATATGTCATATACAGATTTAATAAATAACTTCAGTTTCTTAACATTGGAACTTCATAACTTAGTATTTCTTCAGAAAATTGTAAATAATATTATCGATTCTATTGAGTTAAATTCTAATTTAGTATTGCTTGTTCCGACAAACTAAACTAGAAAGAGCAATATCACTACATTTTTCTGCATGAAGGCACTAACTAATATGCATAAACAAATACCTTATATGACGAACGAGTACTTCCTACAATAATATGGAATCAGTAAGTTCAGGTATTGATATACAGGGTGGCCCAAAAATAGGTATACAGTCCCGTACTGACCAGCTCATGACATTTTATATAATTTTCTTATTGTTATCCATTCATGTAGTGACTTAGTTCTTTTATTATTTGTTATTAATCTCTCTTTACTCATACCTTAAGCTTGGAACAAACAGAAGCAAATAAAGTAATTATCTTAATAAACCAAAATGTCATACTTTGTAGGACTGTATACCTACTTTTGGACCACCTTGTACTCGGAATTAGTGATTTTTTTTTCGAGGCAAGATATATGATATGATGAATGAAGACCGGTAAACAAAAATACTACATGTTAAAGCAAGTGTATCTACAATTACATTTGTATTGGATTACTATGTAATAATTATAGTTCATGTGTAACATTGTGATTGGGCATTATGCTTGTTGTATTGAAATAAGGAAATGAAACGTTCCGTCTTGTGATTAAGTGGTAGAAGAACATTAGTCTCTTATGAATCACGTGTATTCTAATTATTCATTCAATCCTCGGATAAGTTACGATGAGGTCATAATTTATAATATGCTCATCGTAGTAAAAAAAAAACTTGGCCATCCTCTGAGAAAGCTTATCTCAAACTTGCACTCCAAACAGTACTTGGCGAAGTGAAGAACATGTAGAGCTTTTACTCCACACCGTCCCTACTTTTGTCTGTTCTGAATGGAGTAGCATCCTTGCCTCTTATCTTTTACCATATTAACTACATTATTCTGAGATCTCTTTGATTAAGGCGGCTGTTTTCACCTTAAGTAGTTAGGCTGAAAGATAGTAAGTTTCCTGATATTTCTGGTTCCTTATTTTGTGATAGTTGAGTTAATCTCTACGAGGACTGATTGGTTTCTCAAACACCTGGAATACACTTCAGTGTCATTCAACTTGCTTTCTAGGTGTATATTTAATAAATCTTCAAATTGTATCTACCTAAAACATCTGTACAACAATTCACAGTTTTCCTTAGTGTACGGATTCAGAATAACAATAAGGTATTTATTTTTTTTAGTACATTTTGTTTACCATCTTAAAGCAAAATATTTGAATTTATCTCCACGTGATGTATAAGTTTATGAAAAACTATTCCTTCTTTTACAAACGTAACAAATTTTACGTTAAAAAAACTATCCCTTCTTTTCAAAAATGATTTTTTTCACATGAACAATTATTTCTCCTTGCACAAAAAAAAATCTACAGGAATAACTATTCCTTCTTTTACAAAAATGAAAATTTTTATAAGAATTATTCTTCCTTTGACGAAAATGAAAAAATAAATATTATATGAAGAACTATTCTTCTTTTTACAAAAATGAAACTTTTTATTGAAAAATTATTAGTTCATTTACAAAATATATATATATATATATATATATATATATATATATATATATATGAAAATTTATTCATCCTTTTACAAAAATGAAAAACAAATGTATGACGAACTATTCCTCCTGTTACAAAAATGAATACTTTATATGAAGAATTATTTCTCCTTTGACGAAAATAAAAACTTTTATATGATTTTTTTTTCTATATTACTCGTTTTAAAAATCTCTTAAGCAATTTACCATTTTGAAAATTGCAAGAATGAGTTTTAAAACTGTCGTGCGAATTCTGAAGTCAATCACATTGCAAATGTACTAAAAAGAGACAATACTTTTATTACTCTAAGTGCAGTAATGTAAAAACTATGATATGATTTGATGTAAGTACAGAGCCTCATAAATCATTCACCATAAATACGTCTTCGTGAATAATCTTGTTAACCTACATAATACAGAAAAAGCCGTAAGGGAGCATTTCATCAATCAAAAGTCTTAGTTAAAGAGGAGGATGGCGCTGTTTGTACAAGAATGAAAAGCGCCCTGCAGTTAATACCATTGCGTGCCTACCACTGAGGACCCACTTCTTTAATCTACTACAATCCAATTCCAGTTCTAAGAGGTTTTGTGTGACATATTGGCTGCGGCCTATCTCCGTAGGACACTGACTGGAAGGAAGCTATTATTCTACCTTCTACTCTATTCAAAGGCAGTTTTTTTAATATAAAAAATAGTGTTTCCATTTGGAGTTTTCACATTGAGTACATTCTTTTCCTTTTATCTCAGTATGTGTGGTGTGTATGTGGTCGGAAACATTTTCTTACCACAAAGACACGGTTACATTTTTTTAAAGTATCGTACCTCTATACCAGTCATTTAAAATTGTCCGATGTATGACGTAGAAGAGGGCTTTTAGTATCATAGCCAGTACGATTAGTCATAAATCTACAAGCACTGTATCCAGTGGTGTCATTCAAGTAATTTAACAACCGGTCCTGCGATCACTATAGTAAGTTGACTTAATATTATTGCTATATGGTTATAATACTAGGTATTTGTATATTATTATAATTATTCATATACAATAATAGTGTTGTCCATGAGACGAGATGAGTTTTCTTGTCTCATCTTTTCTTGTAAATTGTGAAAAGTATTGTTATCCTCTCGTACCGATGAAATTTTTCTCGTCCCGTTTGTAAATTTATGTATACTCATGTCCAAAATTATTGTCGCATATCTAGAACTCTTTTCTTGTAAGAATATAATTTGATAATGATTTTGCGGATACTTTTAATACTGATACTATGTGTATAATCGGAAAATGTATATTTGTAGTAAATTTCATAGGAAAAGAATTATAAATACGAAAATTATAATGAGTAAAATAAAATGTTCCTAAATAGACAAGAAAATTTTATTTTTGTTTTATTGTTCTTATTTACTGCTCTTTTGACATGAAATTTTTCACATACATGTTTTTCCCGATTATACACATACTAACATTATAAGAAATATCGGGCGAATTCATTATCAAATTATAGTCCTAGAACAACATATTTATAGACATGCGACAATAATTTTGGACATGAGTGTACATTAACAGCTAAAGTGTCTCGACTCTGACTCATATAACTCCATTAAGCTGGCTCCAGTACTTTTACTGGTATCACAAATGCCTGGACAGAAGCAACCAAACTTTTATTTCAACCAGGAGGTGACAGTTGGTAAGCTTGTGGATCACTCAATCTGCTTTTGTTGTAGTGGTATTGATGCACGAAGAAAATTCTCTATATTAAGATTAATCTCTGTTGTTTGGAGCGTGTTGTTCAATGAGTGCCACATATCAATGACATTACAATTTGTTGTGTGTATAATGTATTATTTCACCACGTACTGCATGTGAGAACAAGGAAAATAACACTCATTATATATGAGTTAGAAAATGATTGAAATTAACTGAAAATATCAGATCTGCAACAATTGAAGGAATTAAGTTTGTAAATCTTTGTCTCCATTCATGAACCTACTTCAATTCACTGTCAACACATTCATTCGATCTTTCCTTCTCCATAGGATAAGATCCTGCATACCACATTAAGTACGAATTGAAATTGAAATTCAAGCACGTTAAAAACTTCGGATCTCCGGGGATTTGAAACCGAGCCCCCTGAGTAAGAATCAAATGCCACTTAGACTTGCACAAAAACTGTTACCTAATTGAAAACCTTTCATATAAGACTAGTCCAGATATTAGGTCCTGTGTGAAGAGATGATCGTTAATTGAGTTATCCATCATTTTCTTTTTCAACTTAGAAACAGATCAAATAGACCTTCCTTAATGTTCCTCAAGTTGAGGCTGAGGTTTCAATGTTGGCTCCACAGCCTAGCAAGAACAACAGATGGCAAACATTATTTTGTAATTCCTTAAATTGTATCAAGGCATGCATCAATTAGTTTAGCTATACTTTAAAGTAAAATATACTTCGCAAATGTATGTCCTGCGTAGCTAGTAGTTTAATTTGCCAACTTTACAAGGAAGACTTCTAGCGAAGTAATATCGTATGAAGATGAATTTTAGTATCATAGCAAGTACGATTAGTCATAAATCTACAAGCACTGTATCCAGTGGTGTCATTCAAGTAATTCAAACGATTATGTGACCAGTATAGTAAGTTGACTTAATATTATTGCTATATGGTTGCAATACTGGCATATCCGGGTTCATGGCATATCCGGCATATGGAAGTGGCATATACGAGTTCAAGTCTCGTCTTGTCGATTATATTTTGTCATAAAATTTTATTGTAATTCTACTATTGTTTCATCATCATCATTCCAAAGTCCGACTTTTCACAGATTCAAACTATTTTGTGTTAGTTATTGTGACGTGAAATAAAATGTTACTTGTGCGAAAATTACGTTTATTGATTATAAAAGCTGTAACTCCTAATTATTCGCCACAAATTCAGTCGTGTCTGACAGTAAACAAAACCTAGCGTGAAGCAGCACTTTGCTGAAAAGTCAAAACAGGGCGGAGCCATGGAGGGACCCAGGGAAGAGCGCACTCTACGTAAGGAAAATACAACTCTTTTTGTTAGGCATATATTTTCAGAGAATATATAAAGCTGCTAAATACATATTTTCTTCTTATATATAAAATTTAAATATATTATGGTTCTTAGTCACATTGGGAAAACCTTAAAAGTTAAATTAGCCAAAATTCGGTTGGTAGTAACCGAGGTGCTTTGTCAATATGCTGTAATTCACATCGAACTGCAACTGCATACCAGTTGATTTGTTAATCTTCATTCATTTAATCTAGTAGTTGACTAATTCAACCGAGGGTATTAGTTAATCGAGTACGTACTGGCCATTAATAAGAATAACAAAATAGAAGTCTGAGCAGAACTTAGACGGCTTGAAGCACTGACTCATAGAGAAGCAGGATACCGCCTTAACATGCTCGGCTATCAAGTGTGTTGGAAATGGAAACAAAGATTTTATGAAAAAAAAAAGGAATAAATGGATATGCTAATTTGTTAAAAAGTGATGGTGCTTAAGTGTAATTATAAGAAAAAGCCTTAAAAAGTAATTAAGAGAAACCATTAATATGTTTTTCCTTTTTTATATAATAACTTGTCCTAAGGAACAACGGTGATAGAAACTAATGCGACTTTTTAATTTTAAAAAATCATAAGTTAAGTACTTAATTTCAAATTAGAGACTGATAAATTTTGTAATATAATGGGATTCAGGCTGGTAGAAGGAGAAGTGGAAACGGAGGCAACAGATACATCAAGAGACATCATTTTAGCCATGTGCGAAAAGACTAGCCTTGGACTTCCGTTGAGAGGGTATCATATGCTCATGTAAGTTTCAATTGCTATCATATGTAAAAGTTGATTTAAAAAAGACAGTTTAAGCTTTTCTAGTTTTGATCTCCATGCGTCAATAGTTTTGTGGCAAGTAACTCAGAAAGTATGCAAATAGCATCATTAATATCCCCTTGTATATGTTAGAATTATCTTTGTGTTAATAAAATTGTAATTAAACATTCGAGGTAAAACAGGTTATTTTACTTAACTTCTACAAAGAAAAGATTAAAACCTACCTCTCATCCTCAGTTCTGACAGCTTGGGATACTGTTTACCAGTAAAATAATATAATCTGGAAACAACTACCATACTGGACTAAAAATATTTGATTAATCATTCTTATCAATCACAAGATTATGATCCCTTTATCATTTCTTCCTTCGCTACTAAGAATATAACAATATAAACACGTCATTTCAATACATCTAGAATTCTTCCAATCAGACCAATCAGGCTGATACTTGGTACATAGGTTCCTTTCATATTGCTTCAGGGCCTTCTATACTTTCCTGCAAAACATATCGTCTGTAACCGGTTTAAGTAACCGAGTGAATTGGTTTAACATATTTCTGCTAATTTCCTCAGTAGCTAGTAGCCCAGAAATTGGTTTAAAAAGCAAAGAATGTTTAGCACTGCTCAGTTACTAGTAACCAAGGGGATTTCTTCAAAAAGAATAGATTTAATAACAACTCGGCGACTAGCGATCGAGTTTTCATTTAACCCTCACTCACAAAGCGAACATTTTTTTTTCAATGAAGTATAGAAAGCACTAAAAATGTTATTATAATTATAAATCTGTTAACTTGTCTTCTATGATCGTTTTGTAATTTATAAGCTGTAAAATAAGCTTGCTAGCGTGCTGGTGCAGTTGCTGCAAGAAGTTATATTAAATTAGACAGAACATTATAAGTAAAGCTATGTGATAAATATATATATATATATATATATATATATATATATATATATATATATATATATAAACACAAGCACGTAACAGTTTCAACACACTAACTGTGTCTTCACACTGCTACTCTTTCCCTTCATCAGATTTCCAGAGAATCGATTCATGTATCATCATAACTCTGCCAACCTGCTTTCAGCAGAAATTTACAATATGTTAAAACCTTGCCAATTCATCTATAAATGAAAGTTCGTTTTGTAAATTTAAATCCTGCATTACTTTTGGAAAACCTTTTATTAGGAGCAAAAAAAGACGAAGAAATGGGTGCTTTTAGGAAGTTACACGACGCTAAACTTCACACTAATCACAAAATGTCAACAAATGTGGTCGAGGCACCTAAGATGTCGCACATACGGGTAATAAGTGTGGAGGTACGTGAGGAAGAATACCGTAAATCTGGATCTTAGGGAGGTAGGTATATTCTTGTTGAAGAAAATCTCGCCACGCATCCCTCTTTGGAACAACTCTTATCCAAAATCTGAATTAAACTACTTCGTGGCTATGTGGATAGCGTACTCACCTTTGACGTGAGAAACCCGATTCAATTTCGGCTGGAATTTATGTGATTGTGATCCGACGTTAAGCTGTAGGTCCACGTTTCATATAGCCTCGCTGCTGAATGGGACGCTAAACTTAAATCCAATCCCAAACCAAACAAATCTTGATATTTGTGGCCAGGTCAGCTGAGGTCTTTATTCAGAACCAAAGAATTAGAATTTCTTACGGACGATTGCCAAGATATGAATTTTTAGAACAAGCTGGGTAGTAGCGATGATGTTTTTGAACAAGACTGTACGTGATAGGATCCAGCAGAGAAATTTGATAATGCCACAATTAACCTTAGTGAGACCGCTGCAGCGATTAACCTGAAACCGTTCATAGTTATAGTTATGCGGTTAAACGTTTCCAAATTAGAATGACACATCGTTTAGCAATCGCACACAGTTGAAAAGCAAATATGAACTATCTCAAACAATAAATAAATAAATCGCAAAGAATACTATGAATCGTACACAATCAACGAATCTCATCGCATCGCAACTAGGCTTAACATGCTGGTAGATCTTCATTTCCTCAGAACGTACCGGTATATGTAGTTCCCGAGTTATGGGGCATCAAAGTTAGTGTTTGAACTTAGTTCAACTTCGAAAAAGAAATAGAATTGCTATTTAGAATAAAAAAAAATATATATATGGAATAAATTTGTGAAACTTTAATTTGAGGAATAACAAAGTGAAAGGTAATTAATTCATTTGCTATGTGATAAATACAATGCACTTATATAAAAAAATGGCTTTAAAACAAATAGTTTCACGATGTAATCGCTTGAAGGAGTTTGGTTAAAGGTCACTTAGTTTAATTTTAGTGTTGTATTTCGCAGACAGATGAGGTATTTTGCATCACTAATCTCAGTAGCACTGCGGGTAGTGTATCAAATAAGGATATTTATAATTACTTCCATAATAATACATGAGGAGAGGAACCAATTTCTCATTCTCCATATCTTGGAATCAACTAAATGGATTATTTCTATCAGCAAACTCGATTCCTAATTTTTGACCCTATACATCTTGGCCAAAACTCATGATGATCCATCAAGTAGCTCTTGAGAGCTAGTCTCCCGCAATGGCGGATCCACAAGGGGGGGGGGCGATCGCTGCCCCCCATAAGAGGAAACTTTTCTTTTATTTTACATATAAATAAAACCCATCCCAGAGTTTGGAGCTTTTAAAAGTAGCTCTAAGTACCAGTATTACAACCCACCGTCCCCTTCTCAGAAGTCCGTCCTGGATCCGACCCTGGTTTCCCGGACGGACACACGGACAAGAATAAACATATAAATGATTTTTTGATAAAGTAAACTTCTTACAAAGAATAACACAGTGTTAAAAGGTTGTTATGCGCAGGAAATGTACAAAGATCTATTCAATTTATCCATTACAACTGATCATACAATATGATACAGGATACGTCAACTACACATAATCTATGTCCTTACAAAGAAAAAGAAATTGATTTGTGTAGGCGGCATACTTGTAACTAAAGTAATAAGATAGAAAGAACATGAATGATTTGAATCTCGCTATTGAATCTCACTATCATAAAGTACTTCACAAGGAAGTAGTCAGTGGTGCTATTCAGCCGATTCGCGAGTACCGGTTGTTAAAATATTTCGAGTTCGCAGAACCGTTTGTTATACCCAGACATAAACACACACATATATACATAACGCATGACCTAACCAAGTGTGAAATAAAGAAGCGAAATTTGTGAAAACATCTCTGTATATTTTTCGCTCGCTTGCATTGTCGTGAAAACAAGCAGTTTAGAATTGTTTGAATTCAATGGGCAAACAGAAATTCGAATGGGCGGACGCCAAGATATTTATCTGATGCGACCAATAAAGAGTTTTCCAATCATGATAATAAAAGGTTTCCAGGTCTTAATTGTAAATTCTTTTGAATGCTCCATATTTGTAGAATAAACGTTTGAAATTTCCAGACATCAATGGACCGGTTTTGATAAAACTTTGACTAAATTTCATTAACAATATGCTATTGTATATTCTGTCATATGTTTCCCCTTCTTAAAGGTGGTTTTGTTTGAAGGTGACGCTACAAAATACAATAGTAATAGTTCTTAGTTCGAAAAATAAGGATAAAATAAAGATAAAAAATATATAGGATGCTCTAAAGATGGCGTCCACGAACAAAAGGGAGCTATTCTTCAGGTCAAAATAAAGCAAAAATCCTATGTAATGGCATACCTTCTAAGGTCTCTTTCAACCGATATAGGGAATCAAAATTTCACTGAGACCACGTCGCAGATTAACTTGGAATCATTAGCACTGCTCTACGAATTCATCAAGGAGTTACATGGATTGTTATGCTAGTAAATACTGCTAGTGTCAACACTTTAATTTCCATCTGGAAAAAACTGGTGTAACTATTTGATAGATTGGTAGATCTTCTCTGTGGTTCTTTATCTGTGACGTTGCCACGTAATGAAATTCATCTCCAAACGAGCAAACGAGGATCCGAAACGTATACAATTATATATTTTTGCTTCGTTTTGACTTGTTAAATAGTGCTTTGCAGTCCGCGGGCGCCATTTTTAAAACACCCACTATATATACCTAGGTATATAGAGAACCGGTTGTTAAAAAATTAGAATAGCACCACTGGAAATAGTACATACAATATGCCCACTTCAACATGTTATATATTCCCAATATATTTTAAGTGACAATTGCGACAATTAGCCCTTATAAATGCACCTTCAGCACTGTAATACTCTACGCTACTCGCTTGCCTTCATATGCTTGCGTTTTGGTACTTTCCAATGAGACACGAAGGAATTGCCTCGTGCAACAACATCAAGAAAGGTGAAAGTCGATAACAGTTTTTTAGAACTAGAAGACAATTTTTGTAGATCAGTGAGAAATCGCTAAATGCAGACCCACAATTTATATGTCAACATGATGGGAATAAAAATGGAAAGCCGCCATGGTGAACGCAAAGAGGGAAGGGAAGTTCCAGGTTTTATTCCCATTCTGTCAACAAGATAGATATTTGGCACAGTAAGGTACGTATACAAGAAAAACCGCACGGTACCTGAAACGATGTGAATTTGGGAGCTTGAACCCAATGCTTGTCCTTAATGAAATGTGTACGCCACGCAAGGCTGCTAATAGAATATGCCTTTTCAAGGTACCACGAGATTACTTCTATTCTATTTAATGAACTCTAGTACTGGAGTACTGTGCAAATGTGGCTGCTGTGTCCATTGGAATCTATTACCGATGGTGCCAGTGACCAGTAGCTTGTATGATAAATCAATTTTCTGCCTGATGTTCTGGCACGTAGTGGCAATGACCGACCATGTGATAGACTAGACCGACCGACCAATCAGTGATGAATAGGATTCGAATGTCCACATTAATGGGTACTACGATTCGGCACTACCAGCTTTTCTTATAGATATAGCACAGGATTGTTGGTGTGTTTCCAGCTCCTATGATCGATTACCTAAAAAATGTATTCGGAAAAGGGGATTTAGAAGTATCCTGGTTTCATCTTGTTTAGTTGAAAGTAGTTAAAATTAATTTGGTCTAAAATTTTAACAATTTATACATAAACACATACTTATCAATTTAATGGAAATATTTCCTTACCAGATTAAAATTGCTTGGACCACTTTGTGCCTTCAAAACAACTCTGATGGGACATGGATTGGAGTTATACAGGTCATGAGGGGTAAAAAGGAAAATATTACACCGTTATGTGTGCAGAGCATCATTCAATCCTGAGAGAGAGGACGGAGGCGGAAACCTGGCTCGAATTTATGACTCCAAACAGGACCACGGATGTTCATTTATGTTTAGATCTGGGTATTTGGTGGGCTAGGAGAAGTACTGAACTTTCCATAATGTTCCTCAAACCACGCCGCAATAATTCCAGCTGTACGAATGGGTGCATTGTCATTATGACGTAATTGAATGGAAACAACATAAAATGTACATGATTCAATAGACTAGCGACTACTAAATATCAGGATAGTATACACCCACTGAAAACAAGGATATTGTGTTCCACTTCATCAGAGAGCCACTGTTTGTTTCACGGTTTGGCGGAGACTGAGGACACCACGGTGTGGGCGTTCGCTACACACAAACATAACTTGTTGTTTAAAATAATATGAACGATGATTCATCCGAACTTATCACACGTTTCTATTCATCAGCAGTCCATGTGGCATATTCGCGACATCATTCGCATCATGCTGAAGCGTTATCGCAGACTCAGCTGTTTCGGTCGAACAACGCGACTCCGTATGTCCATATCATATAACTCCGCGGCGGACCGTGATTATTGACACAGGTTGTGGCTGCATGTGTTCTTCCTTCATTTGCACCGTCCACGACAGTTCTGAGTGACAGCCGCTTTAATGCTCGGCCGGACCTGTCACTGAATTCCTCTTCCAACCAGTTCTCTTTCGTCCGTGTGGTTTTGTCGTGAGTTTTGTAGACAAACATCACTTTGGACACTGTCCCTCACTACACACCCAACGCATTTGCCACTTTCGTCACGTTTGCACCACATAATCGAGAGCCAACAATTTGCACACATTGAAAATCATAGAGGTTTCCCATTTTTAAATTATCACTGTCTGCTCAGGTCACTATACGCTGTCACTCTATTGCTCCTCACGTCATACGGAATTTTTCCTAACACATCACTAGCAACAGTCCGGCTCTGTGACCTTCGCCTGACCATTGCAAACTAGACATCTGACGTGTTTCTAGCACCAGGTGTTTCAATTAAATTGACACGTATCTATACCATTTTCAAAGTAAATGTACGTGTTTGTCATTTTACTAATTCAATGCTATTACCAATTTAATGCAATTACAATAGGTAAACTTAATTTCAATTAAGTTATTTTTTTTTAATTTTTAACATTCTAATTGAGGTATGCTGTTTACCAATGAAATGAACTTTATTTACGTATTGTTGATAAGTCATTACGGTCTGAATAAATTATTCTGAGATTTACAAGTGGCACTTAATAAATGATCACCATTACGTTAATTACCGTTCAATTCACGTAGGAACTGCTGGAAAGTCTGAATACACTTATGTACTTTTCGATGGCTGCTGGATTTTGCCGTGGAATCACAGCGAAAAGGAAGAAGAACGAGAATGGAATGGAACAGGCGAAAAACGGGGAGCTGAGAGGGAGAAAGGGAGGAGGTAGCCGGAAAGAATGAGAGCAATGGAGCGGTTTTGGTTCTCGTACCGCCAAAATCCGGATGTAATTTAAGTGTGTGTTTGTTTACGAAAACAGTGAAATGCGATTTTCTCTTACGTCAGGTTTAAGCACTTACGCTCTGTTGCGCGATTATGTTTACCACGTTTTAAATACAAAACTCTCTGTTTTCCTTCTTTCTTTGAAAATGAAATTGCATAGCGGTGATTATTTAACTGAAAAGAGTAATGAGATCAGAAAGCTCACAGCGAGAAATTGAGTAATTGAATTAATATTTCACTTTTATGTCTGTACTATATGTTTTGTTATTTGTGTATGCTAATGGACACAATATAAAATACATATGAAGGGTGATGAAATATGGAACGAACCTAGAGTATTCCGTTAACATTGGCTCACCACTTTGCTCATATGCGTGTAACTTCTGATAAAAGTTGTAAGAACATTTCTAAGCTATAAATTGACATTTTTGACTTCCAAACTACGCTAAGCACAGCTATCAGAAGGCTTATAGAACGGCTGTGTCCGCCCATCCGTTTATCTGTCAACAGATGCTGGTAATACTGCCCACAAGATGAGAAAGGTCATATCCGGTTCGTCATAAGCACCAGACGGTCACGTGATCAAGTCAGAAGTCAAGTTGTATGCTAAATCGAGTCTAGAAATTCCAAATCCAGATATGGGATATTTCAAACACGTAACCTGTGCACGGGACGCCCTGGGTAATTCGCAGAAGATGCATGTACTTTATCATTGATTTTACTTAAACAACTTGACTTTTGACAATGTTCTTTTTCTATTTACCTTACGTGCTATACATAATTTTTCAGCTCTTTGTTATGTCTTTGCAATAAGCTTTCAATTAGCTATCCCTTTATTAGAGTTTTTGAGACATCGGACGACTTCATTTTTTCATTGATTTTTCATTGATTTAATGTTCATGTTTCTGATTTTTTACTATATTCCATCCATTTTAGGACAATTTGCTTTTCGTATATATAGAATCTATATAGTCGCTTCTACATTTGAGCTGAATTCCAGCCATCCTCCGCAAAGTCTGTTCACATCATTGCAACCGGATAAACCCTTTCTTGTCTACCTCATTTTCGAAACTTGAAATGAGTCGAAATGACATTCTCAAATTCGAGGCGAAGCTAAAGCATGGCAATTCTTGTCTCTTTCTCGAGAAGACAGAAGAAATTCACAAATTTCGTAGGTAAGACTTGACCATCGAAGTGTTTCACTGTTACCTGATTTATGTATAAAAACAATAAATTAATAATGCGATTAAAAATACAATTGTAAAGCATCCAGTTTGGTTACCTATTTCATTATTTGTCAGTAGTTAACTCCCTGATTTGCCAACTTTCGAGGTACTGCTTCCTCGGAGAAAAATAAAATTTACTGATTTCGCGAAGCAAATAATCAGACGGTCAATTCTATTAAATCAATCATTTTGTCAAAACAGGGTAGGACTACGAAATGCAAAGAATGTTCTGCCACGTCATACTTCATAACGAACTCACGATGAAATAAAGTGCTATATGAAGGCAGTGTACAGTGATCATAGAAGTGTCGCAAAGCTGGTATGTCTTTTTGGACTGTCCTCGATTTCGCGTATACCTGCTATCGCAGCTCCCACGCTACTGCGTGTACCCCTTGATATAGCATTGCTCTGACTCGGTTAGAGAGAATTCTTACTTTTTAGGGACCACCTAACGCAAATTGGTTAGTACTTTTGCACTGTAGTTTTATGGTGTAAGTCATAATGCTGTATTTATTACCATAATGGATAAATCCTCTTTAAAGTAAATCTGTACTCACACGGAAGGGTCCCACAAGTTGTCGCTAAAATCTGATTGCCACATAGCACATCTGATGGAGCATCATGAGAAATGAACATGAGCAAAATTTAAGGTACTATGGACCAGAAGGATAGGAGCTAGGGGGATTCAAAATTTGAATATCCAAAGAATTAGGACCGCAATCTTCATGGCTCTCTTTTACATTTTGTACCTAGGTATATGTAAGTAAAAAAAGGTAATAAAAGTTCGACATTTTGAACGATTTTACGTTACATCCAGAAACACATTCATCCTCAGGAAAACGAAAAAGTACTTATATTTTCCTTTTCTTTTATTGCGCAGCACTACAATTGAATTTCATTGGTCATCTCAGTTGGATGGATAACAGTTGACAATGAGAAGTGGAGTTCAGCCGAGCACGTCATCTTCTATGTCGAATTTTTCTCAAACTTCTCTCTTTACGTCTGTCGCAGTCATTTTAGCTTCGACATCTGTTGGCCGCAGATGAAGAGTGACACTCCATTTTAAGTGGTCAAGCGAACCTTTCTGCGCCCCGATCTCACTTTCTTCCTTTCTCTTTCTCTCTCTCTCTTTTTAGCTTTCAGTGAAAAGTGGCGACAGACATGGAGAAAATCAGTCATATATCTCCGACATCGTATTTTTTCCCTCTCTCTCTGAGCTTTTAATGGAACCCTTAAAAAAGAGTATTGGGGGAAGTCCTTATTTTATTTAGAGAATTAATCTGATCTTGCGAACTTTTTGATTCTTTTTCAATAGTACTTCGTACTGCTTGAAGCAAAGAAATATAACACTCTATAAGGTTGACCAAATTGAGTTTATTTTCTGCTATTCTTCTAGGTGAATGAATCATACGAATCTTTCGATTATGGATAGAGGGCTTCCTGTGGTAGTACCTCGTCCGCCAGTTGAAGAGGGAATCTTAGTGTTCTGACACATAAGAAAACCATTAACTCCCAGTTTATAGAATAAGCCTACAGCGAAATAGTAAAGTGAACACATTTCGTAAAGATCCAATCGGAAATATTTATTTATTTACTACCTTGGAGATCACCACTATTATAAAACCAAAGTCATAATGTGCTACCCCTTTCACTGAGGTGAGCTGATCAGTGTTAAATGCAATAAATGGTCTGACACCAAATTTGTAAGAAGCATATTCTTGGCTATATGCTCAGCGTATGCATCTTCAGAACGGGAGACCCGGGATTCGATTCCCGGCGTTCGAATCCCACTTTAAGCTATAGGTCCACGTCTCATACTGTTAAAAGGAACGCCAACGTCCAATCCAAGCAATCAAATTAGTAAGAACTGGTTTGGATTAACATTCGCAACCAAAGAGTGGAAGTTATACAGGGTGTTTCAAAACAACACTGACTACGTTTGGGAAGGGATTCCTGACATCAAGATAAGACAAAAAGTATAGACCAACCTGGGGGCACAAATGCTTCTTTTCAGAGTTATAGGCTGCTGAAAACATGAAAAAATGAACTTTAAAGGTCCATAGCTCTAATACTCTGCCGTAGTCGGGTCAAAACTTCACTCAGGAACTAATATGTGCGCTATCCAGAAATACATGTTTCAGAATCCTGAGGTACTCACGCAACAATTTTTATAGAGAGAGTTTGGCTACGGGCATATAATTTGATGTTCTCATCAAGTACCTCTATAAAAATTGTTGCAGAAGTACCGGAGCATTCTGAAACGTGGATATTTGGTTAGGGTACATACTAACTCCTAAATGAAGTCTTGATCCGACTACAGTAGATCCCATAGTTTTGGAGTTATGGACTTTAAATTTAATCTTTTCATGTTTTCGGCAGCCTATAGCTCTGAAAGGAAGCATTTGTGTACCCAGGTTGAAAAAAATGAAATGTTTCAGTTTTACGTCTCACGGTTATGCCGGTTAGGCTAAAGGAGACGATGAATATGAGAAATTAATGAAATGGTGGAATGAAGAAAGTGGGAGGAAACGGGAGAACCCCAAGAAAACCCACGAGTACGGTGTTTGTCCACCACAAAGTCCACACGGCGTGAGCTGGGATCGAACCTGGAACTCCAAGCACCAAAGGTGAAAGCTCTACCACTGAATCACCGCGCCCCCTGTACCCAGGTTTGTCCATACTTGTTGTCTTACCTTGGGGTCAGAATCACCTCCCAAGCGTTGTCGGTGTTGTTTTGAAACATTGTATATAAGTAATGGAATAGTAGCCATTTGGAGTATCTGGAAATTATTTTGGACATCTTGATTGGCTAATCGTCTATTTCTGCGTTCATTGGTCACTCTATTCTCGATTGCAGAATGGATACTAGCACAACTTCCATTTACTATGTTTGTAATTCGATGACGACACCATTTCGTACAATGACTCGTATTCTTCGAATTAACTCGGTCGAATGAATGATGACTGAAAAACGACAAACTATGAGGTGGCTGCAGTGTTGTAGTTGTGCAGTAATCACATTCTACCTCTTCACAGTTCTTGATGTTTCATTAGCACATTTTCACACAATCTTCTTAAGACATCCAAGGAAAATTGCTGGTTCACTGTTTGTCCTTGGGGATCAAATTCCTTGTGGATAATCCCATTCATATAAACAAACATATCAAAATTGTTTTCACATTGGATTGAACTCGACGTGCTTTTTGGGACATTGTGAATTTGGAGCTTTCCATTAGCTACATGCTTGTTTTGATTCAGGATCGTACCCATAGCACCAGGACCCATCCCTAGTCATAATTTGTTTGAGAAAATTTGGGTCATTGTGCATTCCAGGCCTCAAGTCGCGACAAAAATTCACTTGAATGTCTTTCCGCTCATCTGACAGCGAGCGAGGCACAAATTTCGCGGAAACCCGTCTAATCTTCAAATCGTCAGTTAAACTGCGCTGGCAGATATTCCAGGACAACCCTACTTCTTTAGAAATTTGCGCGATAGTCTTTTGACGATCTTCGTTAATGTCATTTTGAACTTTTCCAATGTGTTCTTCATTTCAAGGGCGGTCAGGCCGTGGCAAGTTTTCAGTTGACATATCATCATCTTTTCAGCGAGAAACCCACTCATAGACTTGTGTCTTTCTCAAACCAGCATAATTAAAAGTTTGGTGAAGTATACCAATGGATTCAGCTGTAGTTTTCCCCAAGAAACAAAATTTAACAGACCCTTTGCTCCCAATTATTCGCCATCTCAACAATCAATCAAAAATCGCTACTCTTGCCGCAGCATCACAAACAATACACCGCTACATTGCTCAGCACAGAATAATGCCAATTCACAGATTGATGCAAGATATCACATACTAACGCCACGTAGCGGCGCAAGACATAACTACATCGGTAATCCGCTCAACATTATGTTTCCGATTTTCTTGGGTACTCCTCGTATACTGCGAATACTGTATGTCAATATCTCAACCTTGGTTCCTTCGTATGCTACAAGTACAAACTAATCCAATAAAAATTTACTCCGATCAAATGATTGATGTGTGGAAAGTGAAGTGGAGGCGTTTTTGAGCAAGGGAAATACAGATCCGCACGTTAGCGCATCAACATATCTTATGAATGGATTAGGGTTTCTTTTGCCTTTCGCCCTAAAATTTTTGATTTTGAACTATATTTCATTAAAGACATTTGTCTCTTATTTTCTCCGGCATACATTGTACCATATTTAACTTACAGAAAGATTAAGTAACGTCCATAAGTCCCAAAATGTATGAATCCTAAACTGCATAAGACCTAAATTTAGGTCTTCTGTAATTTAGGATTTATGCAC
Source organism: Thermobia domestica (assembly GCF_964235325.1). Taxonomy (NCBI): domain Eukaryota; kingdom Metazoa; phylum Arthropoda; class Insecta; order Zygentoma; family Lepismatidae; genus Thermobia; species Thermobia domestica. The sequence continues at coordinate 79,035,663 of NC_137467.1, forward strand.
TTAGATTATTTTTAGGACTTCTGCATTTCAGGATTATTGCATGTAGTATTTCATGTGCAAGGTGCAATACAGTTTAGCACTTATGCATTTCAGAACTACTGCTACGTCTCAGTATTATTCCCTGTTTCTATTTAAGGTTTCTTAAAGGAAATCGTACAAAATGAAATGAAGTAAACCTGCGGTCCGCACCCTTGTTTACTTCCTGCCCCTCTTTTTAAATCATACATAGTTCATGATTTTTCCCCGCTCATTGGTCCATGCGTGTTTGTGTCTGACCCGACTTCAGACACAGCACTGAATTCCCAAATTTTCAGTAATCATAACTATATTCTCACCAACTTAAATTTATTTTCAGCGACACTTCCGCATATTGTACGTGCACTACTACGTTTCACCAACTTTGTCCTTAATGAAACAATTGTTCTTACAAGTAACACTTCCCAAGTATAACACTCCGATTTTGATAAAATTTGGCAGGTAGATACTACACATAAAATAAATGAAAACGTGTTTTTTATTATTATTTTCTGCGGAGAAACGGTTTTAGGAGGCAAAAGCCCCCACCCAAAATTTCGAAAGTTGACCCCCAAAAGGCAAAAACAAGTGAACGGAAGTCAACGAAATTGTACACACGTATTGTAGACGTAAAATGAGGGAATATACGTGTTTCGTATTTTCCTGAAGAAAACGGTTATTTGGGGCACGGACCTTTCCAAACTCTTATCACGAAATATCAAAAGTGCTAATAACAGTGTCAGGTGTGTGTAAAGAACATGAAGAATTGCAACGAAACTTAGTGTATGGACAATACGCAAAAAATAAACGAAAACGGGTATTTTATTTTCTGCGAAAAAACGGTTTTAGGGAGGAAGAGCCCCCACCCAAAATTTTGAAATTTGACGCCCGAAAGAAAAAAAAAAAACAAGTGGACCGAAGTGAATGAAATTGTTCACAGACATTATAGACATAAAATCAGTGGTACCCACCCCCCCTCATATCCATGACGCAACCCCCCTCAATTGTCTATCCGTAGGTGTTCTTCCATGAAAAAAAATCTTTTCGATTAATTTTTACACCCCCTCAAACATATTTATATAGATTTTTAACCCCGCCCAAACATTTCAATGACGCAGTTTGCGTCATAGCCCCCCCCTTGTGGGCACCCCTGTAAAATGAGGGAATACGGGTTTCGTATTTTCCTAAAAAAAAAATGATTGGGTGGAGCACGGACCCCTCGAAACATTTGATCACGAAATATCAAAAGTTAAATGCTAATAACAGTATGTCAGATGTGTGTAAAGGATATGAAGAATTGGAACAAAACTTTGTGTAGGGACAATAAGTAAAAAAATAAACGAATACGTTTTTTTATTTTCTGCGGAAAACGGTTTTAGGGGGCAAAAGCCCCTACCCAGAATTTTGGAATTTTACGCCCGAAAGGCCAGAAGAAGTGGACCGAAGCGAATGAAATTGTATGTAGGTCTAGATATTGGATATGCAAAACAAGGCCTTTCGTGTACAGGCACGTAGCCAAGGGGTGGGTCCGGGGGGTCCGGACCCCCCCCCCCCTTCAAGACCAGAAATTTAAAAAAATAAGGAAGAATGAAACAAAAAGAAACGAGAAATAGGAAGAATCAGCGTTAAAAATAAAAGCGAAAACTAAAAATTTTTCATCATCGCTTCTTTGTAGGGTATCAAACATGTTATTTCAGAAATGGTTTTCAACTGCTCCTTTAACTTGTCATTTGGAACAGACTGTAGTCGACGGAAAAATAGAAAACAAAAAGTTATGTGGAAAGCAAGTTCTGTTGGTGTCCCGACAAAACGTACCAGCGACAAAACGTACCACTTGAATTTTCGCGACAAAACGTACCACTTTTGACGACCTGTCACAAATGACAACCTGTCATGGATTAATTAAAGCATTTCTGATATTTATTCCACGACAAAACGTACCACTTACATAAATTACAACCTGTCTTGGACTAATTAAAACATTTCGGATATTTAATCCGCGACAAAACGTACCACTTCAAGCATTTTTTTTTCAGTGTGTTCACAGATTATTCTCCAGATCGAACAAACTTCTCTTAAACGTAACATTATACACGTTTATCATCGAGTAAGAGAACACGGGTCTTCCAAAATACATTAGATTAATGTGGGTGCTTACATATCTAACAAAAGAGAACATAATGTTCAGAAACTACTTCCTCATGAACAAGTAAAACAACGGCAGTATAAGGTTGACAAGAACAGACAGGTAATGTATCGAGTTGTCAAAGTGCAGAAACTCATTGGTAAAAGAGGGCTCATTTACAGAGGAAATGTAACCGCCTATAAACTGAAAGACACAGCTATAGATCTTGGAAACTTTTTGGATATTATTCCTTTCTTAAGCAAATTTGATCTTCCGCTTAAAAGTAATTTAGATGAGATCACCGAGAAGAGTCATATACGAGGAAGTAAGCAGGATAGTGGTCGCATAACTTTTACTAAACACGGTGAATTATGTTTTGAATGCTATCAACACACTTATCAGAGAAGATATTTCGAAAGAAGTCTCTCAAGCTTCAATATTTTCTGTTCTATTAGACACTGCTCAAGATATAGTAGTTTCAGGCCAGTGCTCTGTTGTTTTACGGTATGTTGTTAAAATGGTTGTTAAAGTATTGTTGTCATTGTAAAATGCATATCTACCACAGGCCAGTGTCCTTGCGGTTTACTGCTGGAAATTCTGCAGAAGTTGAACCTTGATATTAAGAAGTGTATTGGAAATTCAACCGATGGCTCAAGTAACATGCAAGGACAATATTCGGATTTTTTCAATTCACCTCTGATCAGTTACACGTGTGATTTAGTTGATTTTGAGTTTAACGGCCCTTTTAGCAGCCTGGCTATATGAGACGGGACATACTGATTTACGGGAAATCCGAAGCACATGAGCTCCCGCCAGGAATCGTACCCAGGTCTCCCACGACAAAGGCGCATACGCTAACCGCTTAACCACTAAGAAACTCAGTTACACGTGTGGTGTTACGCTCATATACTCAATCATGTCATATGTGATCTGACAAAAAAAAAAAAAAAAAAATGCATTGATTCTGTGTCATTGTTCTGCTGAATGACTGTGCGATCTTTATGCGTGAGTCTTATCAGCGAATGGACATTTCGAAGATTAAATGTTAACAAAGGCGTCTTACAGTTATTGCGGAAACAAGATGGTAGAAAACACACTGTTTATCAGAAAAAGTTTGGTCATTTTTCGAACCCAGAAAGTGCTTTATATATAGAGTTGACCATAATAATTAAGAAAATTGCTTCTACAGAAAATATCAAACCTAAAGCTAGGTGTAAAACGAAAGGATATATAAAAGATCTTCTCAAGTTCAAAACAATTCGGACAGCACAAATGTTCCTTAAGATATTTCAAGTGACGACCTCTCTGTCAAATTATCTCCAAATAGAGGGTGCTGCTAGTGTAGTCCTATCGGATGGTGCAGACTACTCTGTTCCAAGTGAAAGAGTAGAGAGATGATTTTGAATCCGTTAAGAACGCATTAAGCTTTGCAGAATGGGCCAATAACAAATTTGAAGACTTAGAACGTGACTTTTTTTTTCTATTGACCTGTCGACAATTCGCCTTCAGAGATGGACAAAGATTTTCCTGTGAATATGAAGATGAAGCTGCTTCTATCCAATGACCAGGTACTGCATCGACGCATTCAACACAATATTGGACATGGTTTTTTCGAGTATTTCTTCAAGATTCAAGAAGCAATGTACTTTATGGATTATTTGGACCCTAGACACTTCAACCAAATAACAGAACTTCCAGACGTGCCTTTCGATAAACTTACATATTTTCTGAAAAACTTCAGTAAAGAAGTTTCCAAGGATACTATAAATGTATTCTCTTGGACTTTTGAAGGACGTGGATATTCTTGAAAGTCAGTCTTGATGACGAGCACAACCGAGAAAAAATGACTGTGCTGATGGTGCAAGTGATTCAGAATTAGGAGAAAATACATTTCTTTACAAGGAAAGCGAATGCAAAACGTGTTGCAAAATTGACCAATGTGCTGTTTTTTAATTTTGCAGAATTGTAAATTTTCCAGTAATATTTATCCAGGTTTCCAGCATACAATTTTTTATTGACTTTGCCCGTAACTCAGGTAACATGTGAAAGAAATTTTTCAAAACTGAAATAAACTGAAATACATTAAAAATAGGCTAATAACGAGTACCATGTCTCAGAAACATTTGAAAACATTTATGTTGATGTCTATTGAAAAAGATTTATTAAAAAATATTTCGAATGCAAAAGTGATAGATACAGTAGCATCAAAAACTAATACACTAAAACATCTGCTAATTTTGTAATATAGTATACGTTCTCCTTGAACTTCATATAATATTTTGAACAATTCAGAGTAATATACTGATGAAAGAATATCAGGTTTTAATTGTCAATTGTTAATACTATTGACTTACTGTAGAAAGAAAACTGTGCAACTTGATTTGTGACATTGAGATGCTGGTGGCCCTTGTGGGAGAAGGCGCCCGCGCCCCTCTAATAATACCTATCCGTCCCTGGTCCAAAGCCTGGATAAAGTGTGACGGAAATCAGCAAATATTCAAATATTGCATATGCAAGATTCTTGCTGGTCTTGGTCTGGCGAGAATCTTGCAGGTATGGTCTTAGTCTTAGCCTTAGTCGTAGTCTTGGTCTTGCATCGGTACTTTTCTCACCACCAATCTGTTCAACTTTTAACCTTATTTTGGCCAATATATATATACTTATATGCTGTCCTATCAAGTGGTACGTTTTGTCGCCTGTCATTATTTGATGGCTGATTGGAAGACTCTTCGCAAGTAGCCCTCCAGGCAAGTGGTACGTTTTGTCGCTTGTCATTATTTAAAGTGTTTTTAGAAAACCCTTCCCAAGCATCCCTCAGGGTAAGTGGTACGTTTTGTCGGTGGTACGTTTTGTCGCTAGTACGTTTTGTCACGTATTCGTTCTGTTAACATTTGATTCAACAGAGAAAGGAAAGCAGATATAAAATATTTTACATTATTGGATACGTACTTTTTTTTAATAGTTGAGGTCATAATGAAAGGAAAATTGTTATATTTGAATGAACAGGAGGAAGAATGTAGATATTGTAAAATCTTTTTAAATCTTTTTAATATTCTTTTATTCGAGATTTCTTCATAGTTGGTTACTAAAATACTTACTAACATGTCCTCATTTTCTTGTTTTAACAAACCAATATGTGTTGCTAGTAAAATAATTTAGATTGATCAAGCCCCTGGTGTGATAACCACAATATTTCATGTCACACTGCCCCCCCCCCCCAATTACGAAATCCAGGCTAAACGAACCAATGTATGTTACCAATAAAATAGTTTAGAATAATCGAACTCTGGTGTGATAAAGACAGTATTTCATGTCTCGGACCCCCCCCCCCTATTACGAAATCATCAACAAGCACAAACAGTATAGCGTATTTTATAGTGCTTCAGGAGGCACCTTCAACCCTTACAATGTTTTTCTGCATAAACAAAAGCATATGTCGATTAATTTCCTGTTTGCTGTTGATGTGCCAAATTTGAAGCAAAATGGATAGGGATACTTGAGAAATACGAAAGGCTTTATTTTACATGGGGTCTATACAATATCTATACACAATTTTATTTGCTTCAGTCCACTCCGTCCTGCGCTATTACGGTAATATTTAACTTTCTCGGAGGGAGCCTAGGCTCCAACACTGTTTTTCCGCACAAATTAAAACACGTTTCATTTCTTCTTTTGCAAATTGTTCCTATACGAATTTTCGTTGCAATTCTCCATATTCTTTATGAACTCCTGAAGTATACTTATTTGCACATTTGGTATTTCGTAATCAACGGTTTAGAAGGTTCGTGCCCCACTCAACAGCTTTTTTCAAGGAAAATACGAAACCCAATTACCTCATTTTACGTCCACAATATGTGTGCACAATTTTATTCAATTCGGCGCATTTCTTCTTGCCTTTTGGGCAACAAATTTCAAAATGTTGAGTGTGGGCTTTTGCCCCCCTAGAACCGTTTTTCCGAAGATAATAAAAAACCTTATTCGTATAATTTTTGCGTATTGTCCCTACACAATTTGTCGCTCCAATTCTTCATGTCCTTTAAACACTTCTGACATACTGTCATTAGCACTTTTGATATTTCACGATCAAAGTTTTGGAGGGGTCCCACCCAAAACGTTTTTATTTTTTTCAGGAAAATACGAAACCTGTATTCCCTCATTTTATGTTTACAATATCTGTGCACAATTTAATTCACTTCGGTTCACTTCTTCAGGTCTTCCGGGCCTTTTGGATGGGGGTTTTGCCCCCTAAAACCGTTTTTCGGCAGAAAATAAAATAACCGTATTCGTTTATTTTTTGCTTATTGCCTCTACACAAAGTTTTGTTGCAATTATTCATGTCCTTTACATACATCTGACATACTGTTATTAGCATTTAAATTTTGATTTTTCGTGATCAAATGTTTCGAGGGGTTCGTGCCCCACACTAACCGCTTTTTTCAGGAAAATACGAAACCCGTATTCCCTCATTTTATGTCTGCAATATATGTGAACAATTCCATTCACTTCGGTTCACTTCTTCTTGCCTTTCGAGCGTTAACGTTCAAAATTTTGTGTGGGGGCTTTTACTCCTTAAAACCATTTTTCTGCAGGAAATAAAATACATGTATTCATTTATTTTTTTTTTTTGCGTGTTGTCCATACACAAAGTTTCGTTGCAATTCTTCATGTCCTTTACACACACACATCTGCAATACTATTATTAGCACTTTTGATATTTCGTGATCAAATGTTTGGAGGGGTCCGTGCCCCATCTAACCATTTTTTTACAGGAAAATACGAAACACGTATTCCCTCATTTTACGTCTACAATATGTGTGTACAATTTCGTTGACTTCGGTTCACTTGTTTTTGTCTTTCGGGAGTCAACTTTCAAAATTTTGGGTGGAGGCTTTTGCCTCCTAAAACCGTTTCTCCGCAGAAAATAATAATAAAAAACACGTTTTCGTTTATTTTATGTGTAGTATGTACCTGCGAAATTTTATCAAAATCGGAGTGTTGCACTTTGGAAGTGTTACTTGTTAGTCAATACTTGTCTTGTATTTGTAGGTTGTTTAACGCCTCTTTGTCACATTTGCAGAATTTAAAATTTTGAATGTAGTTTATTTCTGTCAACAGATTGCATCCTCTAGGTCGTTCCTCACGCTCTGCACTCCCACCCACCACGTTAGGACTATTGGACTAAACACTTATCATATATATTGCTTTTCGAACATTTTGAGCACCGTTAAGACCTTATTTTTCCTGATCCATGTTGGTCAATTTTGACGCTATTCTCAGACAAGGGATAACGGAGTAATGATTAGGATTGTGTGCAAAAAACCAGAAGAATGACTCAAGTTTGGTTTAAGCTTATTTAATGAGATAGCTTGTTACTACGCAGGACGAAAACATTTGAGTGAACACTAAGATTATGTATACAGTACAGGAAAAGACAAAAATATTCTGTGATTCAGATTCCCTGTATTTCTTTATACCTCACTCCCACTCTTTTGGTGGGATTAAAAGCATTGAACAGGATGAGGAACCAATTTCTGAAGAAACGATGGAAGGATGGGAGAGGTGGTAGTGGGTGACCTATTGGTCTCTCTCTCTCTCTACGTCCACTAGTGATGCTTGACAGGGGTGAACAGTTGACTCAGGCTTCAGTCAATAACAAGACAAAGCTGAGCGGATTTATTCTAAGCACACACACACTCTTTTGCTGGCTCACACACACACACACACGTGGTGGCTTCAAATTAGGATTGTCCACTGACAGAAAGAGACAGAGACAACGAAAGAACAGACCAAAGCAAAAAAAAAAAACTGACTTGATTCTCTCTATCTTCTACAGACAGTGTCAATAGGAAGATAACAACACTAAGCTTTTTTGAAGACCCACGTACATTATTGACATCAGTGAAAGAGGGAAAGCAAAAGGGACTATTCGATTCATTGATTTCTATTTCCTTTCTTCCTTTTCAATCAATTGGTTGTCGTCGTCTTCTTTCATTTCTCTATTCTGACCTTGATATATCAGCATGTTGCAACTTGCACATCACATCAAAAGCAGTGGATTTATGTTGTTGAATCAGACATTACACAAACGGATTCATAATCAGAAGTACTAGTCCCAGTAACAATCTTCTAGTCTAAGCTTTGTTTACACCTATTATGAATTCAGATTGGACTTCATGAGGATCACTATTTCAGTCTTTCATTTGATTTTTGTAAATATATCAAATCAATTACACGAACAGACGTAATGTATGGAGTTCATCTGGTATTGATCGAATTTGGCATTGAAATAGGCCTTACTTAACTTGTGTAGTATATATATGAAATGTTTTCCTGTATAAACCTTAGATTCCCGAGTTATGGATCATGAAAGTTGGGATTTAGCAAAACATTGCAATACTTACCATTTCGGTTGTCTACTGTATTGTAACCTAATAACAAGTAGGGATAAGTACGAGCGGGCTCGAACCAAAAATTCTTAAAAGTTATAGGACGCCAGCTGAACATGTTCAAAACTGTTCGGCCGGGGTTTAAGATTGTCAACTGCATGAGCGGCTCGGGTCACAGCTCATTCACTATCGAGCCGAACCGGGAAGTGAGCCAAACCAACAGCTCACTCAACCGAGCCGAACCGAACCGAACTGATGGCTCACCCCAACCGAGCTGGTTCGAGACATCGGCTGAGTTGAACCGAGTCGAACCGAGCTGATGGGCTCCTTTCAACGGAGCTGGCTTGAGCCGATGGCTCACCTCAGCCAAATACAGCCGAGTCAGTGTCTCATTCCAACCGAGCCGGCTTGAGTTGTTCGCTCAGTTGAACCAAGCCGAGCAGTTTGACACCACTACCTGGGTTGAGCTTCAGCTTGGGCTCAAATATTCGACGTGCAGATCTCAGCCTTTATGCTAAGAACTACAGTATAAACTTATATTGACGAAAAGTCTGGCTCAGGATAGGGAAGAGTGGAAAGCTGTGTCAAGCAATACGACAAGATGTAGGAAGAAAAAGCACATGGAAATGGAAAGTCTCGCTCAGGATAAGGAAGAATGGAAAGCTGTGTCAAACAATACGACAAGATGTAGGAAGAAAAAGCATATGGAAATGGAAAGTCTCGCTCAGGATAAGGAAGAATGGAAAGCTGTGTCAAACAATACGACAAGATGTAGGAAGAAAAAGCACATGGAAATGGAAAGTCTCGCTCAGGATAAGGAAGAATGGAAAGCTGTGTCAAACAATACGACAAGATGTAGGAAGAAAAAGCACATGGAAATGGAAAGTCTCGCTAAGGATAAGGAAGAACGGAAAGCTGTGTCAAACAATACGACAACATGTAGGAAGAAAAAGCACATGGAAATGGAAAGACTGACTCGGAATAGGGAAGAACAGAAAGCTGTGTCGGACCAATAGAAATATTGCTGTCTTCAGAAAAATAAAACTAATAAGCTGTATTTATAATAACGATTCGTTCAAATAATTATAATATAAATATATTCGCTCAATAAAAATAAATTATTTTTCGTAGGGGCGAACGAAATGCAAGATCCGTTGCACCTGGTAGGAAAGGACCGCGCTCAAAGCTTATGAAAATCTGGTTTCCGTTATAGCGGCTGGTATTGCAGTATGTTGTGTATTTTGGTTCTCTGATGAAAAGTCTCAATGGACACGAAGCCCTAAAACCCCACGTTTTTGAGATATCCGCTGATTATCTTCACTTAAAGACATACGCTCCCTTGTAAACTGAAAATAATAATTAGGTCTACATTTTATTTATAAAGTATGAACGAGTATCTCCAGGGATAACTAGGGTTTTTGGGGTTGGTAATTCGAAATCCAAGGTCGGTTAACCTCCATCACGTCAGGCTCAAGGTCATTTGAAGGTCAAATCGAGAGGGAACGTTGCAAAAATCTTAACAAAAAATACATAAATGTTTTTGAGTCGCTGGATCCGATTATGACATTTTCTTGACACGACAAGTTTATTTCAAGATCATTGCAGGGCTATTTCAAGGTCAAACTTGAAAAAGCGTCGGAAAAAATCTTTAAAAAATCATAGATAGGGTTTTAAGGTAGCTGGAAAAGAACTTTATTTAGACCATGAAAGTACTACTGCAACTTTTCAATGAGATAGAAATAGGCTTGAACCAGAATTTTTACCTTTTAGAGTCTTTTCAAAATTTAGAAACCCTACTCGATATCAGCTTTGGATTCACATTACAGTGAATGATGAGGAATTACCGGCCATGTAAGTAAATCGTCTGATTTTAAGGTATTATTGCACCTGAACGTCCGGGGCTAGGACATTAGGTTGTTATATTTGGTCTAGGAATTAATTCGTGCGGGTGGACAAGAGATGGCGCAACGAACGGAGCGTCCCACAGTTCCGTGTATCCACACATGTGTTGCAAACCCCTGTCATCGCGTATCGTTCGTAGTATAGGGCAGTGGATTAAAGCGTCAACAACACCAGTTTGTAGTTAAGTGAACATGGCGCAATTTGTGCCTGATAAAGTGTTTTTGCGGGGTGTCCTGCTGCATTACTTTAACATGCAGAAAAGTGCGACTGAAAGTCATCGTATTTTGGTGGAAGTGTATGGTGACCATGCTCTAGCTGAGCGAACGTGTCAGAAGTGGTTTGCACGGTTTAGAAGTGGTGATTTCGGCTTGGCAGACCAAGAGCGAGCTGGACAGCCAAAAAAAATTTCAAGACGAGCAGGATTCGTGTCAAACGCAGGAACAACTTGCAGCAGCATTAGGCGTTGATCAAACAACAGTCTCCAAACGCTTGAAAGCCATGGGAATGATTCAAAAGATGTCACATTGGGTTCCACATGAATTGAAAGACAGAGACGTTGAAAGACGAAAAACCATTTGCGAATTGCTGCTTCAACGACAGAGCAGAAAGGGGTTTCTGCATCGAATTATTACGGGTGATGAGAAGTGGATCCATTACGAGAACCCTAAACGAAAAAAGGCCTGGGTGAAACCAGGTGAACCAGGTCCATCACAACCAAAACGAGATATTCACTGTGCAAAGGTTATGCTGTGCATATGGTGGAATATGAAAGGTGTGGTGTACTATGAGCTGCTGCAACCGGGTGAAACTATGAATGGAGAACGTTATCGACGACAATTAATGCGTTTGAAGCAAGCTCTGGCCAGAACACGACCGGAATGGGAGAACAGACATGATAAACTTATTGTTCAACATGATAACGCTCGCCCACATGTCGCAAAACCGGTCAAAACCTATTTAGAAAATGTCGGATGGGAAGTTTTATCCCACCCGCCGTATTCACCAGACGTTGCTCCTTCAGACTACTACTTGTTCGATTGCATGAACAACGATTTGATTGGACAGCGGTTTACTTCTTCAGAAGATATCGAAACATGGGTCTCTGACTGGATCGCTTGCAAGGATGAGGACTTCTTTCGCCACGGAATCCGTACATTGCCTGACAGATGGGCGAAAGTGGTGGCTAGCGATGGACAATATTTTTCTTAAGGTATTTATGTATTTTGTGTTTGTACTACAGCTTCAATGTGTGCGTACCAACCGCACGAATTAATTCCTAGACCAAATACATATGTAGCCTATGGTGTTTAGGATAGGCTCGACATCAACAACAAATCAAATAACCTAGCCAAGCTCTACTGGAATACATACAAGGTGCTGGTAATCGTAATGTGAACAACGATGAAAATGAAAGTGAAATACTGGAATTTACAGTTCAAGAATGTAAGATGTGAAATGCAGAACAAATCTTTTTTAAGACGATACTGCAAATGACTGACTGGAAAACTAAGTCGATAATATTACTTGTAAATTCGATTCACACCGACCTCCAATACGGAATCAGCTACCTTAAAAACCTATCTATGAATATTTTTTTTCAGATTTTCCGACGGTTTTTAAGTTTGACCTTGAAATGGCCCAGCAATAATCTTGAAAAGACCTTGCCGTATCAAGAAAATGACATAGTTTGATCCAGCGACTAAGGAACATTTATGTACTTTTTGTTCAGTTTTTTGCAACGTTCCCTCTCGATTGAACTTCAAATGACCTTGAACCTGACGTAATGGAAGTTAAGTGACGTCGGATTTGGAATCAGCGTCCCCAAAGACCCTAGTTATCACTGGAGAGACTCGTTCATACTTTATAGATAAAATGTAGACCTAATTATTATTTTCAGTTTACGAGAGAGCGTTTTTTTTTTTCTGTGCCATTAAGTGACGATAATAATTAGTGGATATCTCAAAAACGTTGGGTTTTAGGGCTTCGTGCGCATTGAGACTTTACATCAGGGGACCAAAATACACAACATACTGCAATAACAGCCAATTTAACGGAAACCGGATTTCCATAAGCTCCGAGCGGGGTCCTTTCTAATGCTGATGATTTAGCCATTGTTTGGTTTTATTTGACCAACTATCTTCGAGGTTTGATCGGTTTTCTAACACAAGATTGAAAAATTAACTTTCCTTACTTCTCATATTCAACATTTCATCACGATTCTCAAATGATCACCGTGATGAAACGTTGAATCTGAGTTATGTAGGATGATCCTCGCTTTTCCAACACTTTACATTTCGTGTAAGATATCCCATGAAACGTGACCAAATTTGATCAAACGTTAGGCAACGAATAATCTCGAATCTATCGTAAAGGGGGCAGCAGATACTAGGACTATAGTTTGCCCCTTTTAAAAAAATAGTCTATAATATATTTCTTTTAATAAAGGCGATCGTGCACTGGAATGTGTTGATGAAATCCAATCAAATGATTGATAGGTATTTTTCTTTATAGGATTGAGAGAGGGGCTAATTATATGCTGTCTGGGATCGAAAAAAATTCCCGCTGACTTTAATCTTTCCTTCTTTCGTCATTAAATTATTTATATTAATTTAGCAACACTCCGTATGTTAAGGTGGATCTCGCAGAAATAGGAGTATGAAGTATAAATTGGATCCAGTTAACTAAGGATAGAAGTCAATAAAGAGCTTTAGTGAACGAGGTTTCATAGGTTTTAGAATTAGTTCGTTAACACTCCGTATATGTTAGGTTACTTACTTAATATACAAGATCAGCGTAACATAATTACTTACTTAATATACAATCTATTTTCAACATTGGAGGGGACGAGTAAGACCGTTCCAATAATTTTTTAAAAAAAAATAAATTTAAGCGATGTTCAAAATATTTATAAAGTTGAAGAACAATGCTGTGGAGGATCAGGAAAGCAGAGTTGACTTCAACATTGGGACGCGGGCAGATTTGAAGCTTATTCTAGGGGAAAACCAATTCCATCTCACTTTCCTTTGTGGTAATCGGACACAAATCATCACATTAATCCCCCCAAAAACATTTCATTTCAAATCGGATTACTAGGGGGTCAGTCCCCCCAGGTCCAAGATTGGGAGAACATGTCGCCCTCATCCTTCCGGGATTTGCACCAATGTGAAAGATGTAAGCTATAATTACTGTTAACGAGTAATTTGAAAGTAGTTAAATTGAAATTTATACAAACAGAAATACAAGTAGAAGTAAACACAGACCCTGTTATGAAGAATAATAAAGTATCAAAACTTGAGGTTGCAATGTTTGCGGTGTGAGCCAACAACTATGTCGAGTTTGTAAAGAATATTTCGAAAGTTTTAACAGAGGAAAATATTCAATTGTAAGTGAAAACAAGAAAAAAAAAGTGTAAAAGGAAACATTTTAATAGTGAAAGAAGCCATGTTCCTTGTAGTTTACAAAGTGCTACCAGCAACAGCATTAACTAGGACCGTTATGACTAGAATAAAAAGAATGAAAGAAAGGATTGTATAATGTTTTTTGGAGAACTTCAAACAACCTTACACCAGTACGTTATGTCAGAATTTTACGAAAGAAAGAAAGTAAGTTAGGAAACTTATTTCAGTATTATATTTTCAGCCGTATAATTGTGGAGGAGGTGGGCAAGGGGGAGAAATGAGTATTCTTTCCAAAAATTTATGCAAGGCTTTTATTCCGAGTGCAACAACGTTTTCTAATTAACATTAACGGCAAGGAAAACAACGTCCATTGTCGTCCTAATTCTGTGGTGCACCATCTATGAAATCCCTAAACAGCTTTTGAAGCGTTCCTGTGACTTGTTTCTGGCGTTGAAAAGGTCAGAATCGCAGAGGCAATATTCTAAATGTAAAAGGAGCGAGAGAGGGAGAAACTATTTGAATGTTAAGGGAGCCATCTAGAGTTGCTGCATTCAAACAAACGACGTTTCCTCGAGCCATTTCTCTTTTGTTCTTGAGTGCTATGTCTCACCCCCCTCCCCCCTTTTACTCCACCCTACTTCTCTTACACTATCCTTATTGACCCAGAGTCATAGCACCACAAAAACCAGAAACATGAACCAGAATACGTTACCCCCTTCTTTCGTCCAAATTCTTGCGCCATCCCTGTATCACAAATCGTTTCACTGAGGAGAAAGAAAAAAAAATAGAAAATGAGATGCAAAGCAAATAGTCAGGGAGCAAGAACCGTTTAATGAGGACCATGGCTTTAATATCACTATGCGAGTTTGTTTGGTAGCTATATATCATTCTCATCTCTCCTACCTCCCCTGACCCCCCATTAAGAGAGTTACTATTGTCTTAAATTTTGTTAAGGACTAGTAATATAGTCAAGTAGTATCGGTTTACCCCTCCTTTTAAGCTCTTCAGGCAGCTGTAATGGCTTCTTTAACCTCAATCGATCTCTAATTAAATCTTGAAATAAATGGTAACTAGTTTGTTCAATATTTCACTTTCAACTGCGTCAAATTGGATGATTCAAGACAATTTCGTGAGATTCCTACGGATATTTTAATCTTAAGATGATGTTAATTTCCTTGTAAATTTTGAGCCTTTTTGTTAAGGCGTTTGTCATTATTATTATTATTATTATTATTATTATTATTATTATTATTATTATTATTATTATTATTATTATTATTATTATTATTATTATTATTATTATTATTATTATTATTACTATATTACTTTTCTGTTTATTAGTGTCAAATCTTGAAACTTAAGTAAGTATTTGAATTAATTCTTGTTGTTGAATAATAGAGGTCAGTAGAAGCGCCATTTCAACATAGCGGAAAGTGACACTAAATGTACCGTAGATGCGGGCTACTTGGACCCAATTTTGCAATAAATTCGTTCTTTCGGTCTGTTTTCATCCACGAAAACTTGAAAGATATTGTCATAATCCATATTAAGTGGAACTACAGGATTTATTGTACATATCGAGAACAGTTTTAGTTACATATATTAAAAACAAAGCACAGGCGATTATTGTAAAAAATGGGTCCAAGTAAGAATCGCGTTCGGGCTACTTGAACCGACCCCCATATTTTATTACAGAAAACCATTGAAATCTGCTCTGAGACTAAGTAGGACGTAGGTGTTCCAAGAACAACACTTTTTATTTATTGCAAACCACAAAGAGAACATGTTAAGAGGTACTATCAAATATAATGACTGTAATAGCTGATTATGTTTTCTTCTACAGCTGCACAAGCCCTATCTATATTAGCAGCGAAATCTAGTCGTTGACTGGAGGTGCAGTTTCTAAAATAACTTCACCCAATGTCGACTGGGAAGATTGTCTTAGAAAACGATGACAGTTCTCCCATGCATGGCTAAATAGGACTTTACAATAAATCTGAAATCAAGTTAATTAACGAGGAATCCGAAATCACAAACTTTATCAAGATGACTAGCGAAGGCTAATTCTTCTTCTTCAGTGAACACTTTCAGATGGCCCGGATTTTGCCTTGATTTGTTCTTTAATCTTCTTTCTATGGTGGAACGACTTATCTTAAAGTGAGATTCTGTTTCCTTTTGTGACATTTTCCCCGACTGTATTGCTGCTAAACATTCTTCAGGCTGTTATGAAAAATCAGCACATTTTCGACCTCCAGGCAATCTTTCATATTGATGTACTATAATGTATTGGTATCCGTAAGGAAACAATGAAAAATACTTACTTGTGTGACACGTGACAACAGACCTCTGTATTTCATTGGTAAAGATAACAAAGGATGGGGTGCGACAAAATATCCATATGTTTCAGGTCATGTGTACACACTTCATAAATAATGCAATTACGCACACATCTTACTGTATATGAGAAAGTTTACCATGTCAGTTTCATTAACCTACTACTTATGTGTTTGCTTAGCATTGGTTCCACTTCCTTGCAAATAGTGTCCATACACAAAAGTTTGGCGCTCAATAAATACACTCTTTTCGTCAACGACCTTTCTTACCAATGCTGCTCCTTCGTAGCCTACCACAGAACTAGTTTCAATGTGTGTACGCCTGCATTATGATCCCATCTAATGGATCTATTTCTGAACTCACTCAATATTGCATTGCATATGGGACTTTAAACGAATTTTTGGCATGGTTCCAAGTAGCCCCTTAAGGGTCCAAGTAGCCCGCAATCACGGTATATAAAGTACTATCAATATGTTTTAATATCAGTGTGTGACTTTTGATTCGAGTGGAGAGTACGTGCTTTGAAAATGTCGGATTTTGTACTTAAAAAAAGAAAGAAAGAAAACACCTCGGGTACTCGTAGAAATCTTTCAAGAAGTCATCGTTTGCTATTGGAGGCATATGGAGAGCATGCACTATCTACTGGTTCTCAACCTAATTCCTATCACGGCCTTATTTTTATAACATCCTCTAACAAGCGACCCCCTTATAATTTCTGGTTTATAATAAGCCTGTGTAGGATTTTTAGTATACCTACGATACCCATCTCTTTTATATAGTGGGTACTATATAAACCCATATAAACCCATGGGTACTACGATACCCATCTCTTTTATATAGTAACTTCCCTAAAAGTGCCGGGTTCGATCCCAGCCCCGCCAAGTGAACTTTATGGCGGACAAACACCATGTGCGTGGGTTTTCTCGGGGTTTTCCCGTTTCCTCCCACTTTCTTCATTCCACCATTTCATTCATTACTCATCATCACCGTCTCCTTTAGCCTAACCGGCATAACCGTGGAACGTAAAACTCAAAGATTTCATTTCATTTTTTCCCTAAAGGTGAATGGATTAAAACCAGATTTGCTCAGTTCATTTATATTACAAATATCGAATAGGTCCTTCATATTGTTTCAAAATGGACGCCGTTTGAAAATTTTAAAACTTCATTAACTCCCTTAATTTTGGGTCATACGATAAAAATAATAAATTGATTTCTAATTTCGGTCAAAAAATATTTGGATAGTTGTTAAAAAAAAGTTATTGACTATTTTAAATGACTTGATAATGAACATCACAAAGATTGAACCGGACATTGCCGCACTAGTGAAATCACACCATTCTCAGGTATCTTAGTAGCTTTCAGTTTTATTTGTATTTCAATATCTAGGTTTTGTTGCATTTGTATTTTTCTGGTATTTCAATATGCAGTTCTCCTCAGTTTTATATCGTATCTTTTTTTATTATTATTTAAATTGATTTTTAAACAACTCAACACCTGTTGAAAATGTTTACTAGAACCTTTCTATTTGATCTGTGCCCCTTCTGGTGCTGCAGTCGATGTGTGCTTTCCTGTACCTCCCTCAAAAGTGGAGGGAGAAGTTGTTGCGGCCGAGATCTTTCAATTATTAGATGCGGAAGCGTTGCCAAAATGAATTATTTCACGGACTTCGCTGTCCTCTATCTTGTTATCCATTCTAAGTAGCCTACGATCTTCACTCGTCAAGACCAAAGGATTGAATGACAAATTGGCAACACGGTTGAGGTCATTCACTTCTTTTCCGTAAGCAAAGAGAGGGTTTCCTCCGTCAGAGGGCGGCGGAGGTGGGGCCGAAGTATAGTTCGCATACTTTCCGAGGGCATAGATGAGATAGACAGGCTCTAGAACTATTTTTTGTTGTTCTTGACAGTACATATAAAAATAAAAATATGCCTATCAGAACAAAATTTAAAATAATATTTAAAAATATTTTTCGGTATCAGATTCTAATTATATATTTTTTTCTCTTCCCCTAATCTTCGTGACCCCCACGAAAGCCTCTCGCGACCACCCTAGCGGTCGCGACTCCAAGGTTGTATGTAAACCTAAAACTACAGCCTGTGCGATAGCCACGGGAACTACTAGGATCAAACTGAACAGCTATGATATACCATCATCAAGTTTCCTACTGTACCACTAGCAATGCAACAGTAGGCTCGACCAGTGGTTCTCAACCGTTGTGTCGCGACACACTAATGTGTCACGCAGTTCCATAGAGTGTGTCGCGAAATTTTAGATTGTAAAAATTATAAAACGTTTAATAATTAAATAGTATCAATTTTGAGATATACTCTACCAGTCAACGCCTACAGCGGCAGCAACAGTGCTCAGTACCACTACGTACAGCTTCAAGGAAATTTAGTCTTACGATACTATAATGCAAATTATTATTAATAAAATATCGTGAAAGTGTTCGCCATATTGTGAGTGATCAGTAACGTGTGTCTTCAGTTTAAAAAGGCTGAGAACCACTGAGGTAGACAGCATAGTTAACGTCATATAGGCCAATACAGATGATTGAACGAGAAACTTTACTTTTGTTTATGTATAATATGGGCCAAATATGAGACATACATCAGTGAAGAAGAAACTCTCATGCGTAATTTTTGATAAAATCGAGAAAGACTAATTTTTATAAAGCCAAAAATTATATGTCGTGTTTTAGTCGATATTAACTGATAGTTTTTATTCTGCTGCATCAAACTGTTTATTTGTTTACTGTATACGTGAAAAGAATAGACCGTTAGGTAACAACTATATCAGTTTACTTTTGTCTTCAAAGAATTAAGTTTACATACCTAGACCTATTCTTTAGAGTCTTCATCCCAGCGAAATTAAAATACCGCTAATTTTACAGTAATTATGTGATATCTTCAAATAGATAAAATATAATCGAAATGTGGAACAAGAGCGCCCTAGACAATATTATTTTACATGAGAAACCGTTATCACGACTCACTTATCTGCTTTCGATTTCGAGCCATTTTGAAAATCGGCATTTATTTTCGCGTTTCTAAACAGGTGAAAACGGGAAGCCACTAGGTGACTTGTGATAACGGTACCTCACGCAAAATAATATTGTCTAGGGCGCTCTTGTTCCATATTTTAATTATCTTTTATCTATTTGAAGATATTACTTACATAATTACTGTAAAATTAGCGGTATTTTAATTTCGCCGGGATGAAGACTCTTAACAGTGACAGACACTATGATACTGTAAATAAATACATGAATATAAAAGGATGGAGATGGATAAGGATACTATAGTTAGTTAGGGTAGCATGTACACTCATGTCCAAAATTATTGTGGCATGTCTATAAATATGTTGTTGTAGGAATATAAGTTGATAACGAATTCGCCCGGTATTTCTTATAATGTTAGTATGTGTATAATCGGTCAAGACATGTATGTAGTAAATTCCATGTCAACAGAGCAGTGAATAAGAACAATAAAACGAAAATAAAACTTTCTTGTCCATTTAGAAATATTTTGTTTTACTCATTCTAATTTTCGTATTTATAATTCTTTTCCTACGAAATTTATCTTTCGTATTTATAATTCTTTTCCTACGAAATTTATCACAAATATACATTTCCCGATTATACACATAGTATCAGTATTAAAAGTACCCTGCAAAATCATTATCAAATTATATTCTTACAAGAAGACAGTTATAGATATGCGACAATCATTTTGGACATGAGTGTACCTGTACTTTTTAGAATTCTTCGCATATTTTTGGAGCCGCAGTGGCTCAGTACTACAGTGTTCACCTCTGGTGCATGAGGTTCTTGGTTCGATCACAGTTCACGCCAATTGAGCTTTGTGATGGACAATCATGGTGTGCGTGGGTTTTATCGGGTTCTCTCGTTTCCTCCCACTTTTTCATTCCACCGTTTCATTCATTTCTCATCATCACTGTCTCCTTTATCCTAGCCAGCATAACCATGGGACGTAAAACAAAAGATTTCATTTTTCTTCGCATATTTGTTATTTAATATTAATTATTTCAAAACTATTATATATTTATTTCACCAATTCTTAATTCTTCGAACAAGTATAATTCTTCAATATTCAAATCTTCAACTTGCTCGATTAGTTTAATAATATAGCTTTCAAATATTCGAATATATAATTATCGAATTTTAACAGCAAACCATTCATCAAACATCGTTAGGGTCATCAAGTCTAGGAGGCTCAGGTGGGCAGGTCATACAACTAGAATGAAAGAAAGTAGAAAACCTTTCAAAGGTTTTAATTGGAAATCCAATCGGAAAACGACCATTAGGAAGACCTAGGCGCAGATGGGAGGACAATATTAAGAAGGATCTCGTAGAAATAGGAATACAAAGTAGAAGCTGTATCCAGTTGGCTAAGGACAGAAATCGATGGAGAGCTTTTGTGATCGCTGCATTGAACTTCCGAATTCCATAGGCCATAGAGTTAGTTAGTTTTAATTTTAACAGCAGTATGCACTTTATCTTTTGTCAGACTGAAGGTATATTTTATTCCACATTTATAGTTCAGAACACACTGGATCTTAGACCATTGCCTGATTCTGATTTTTCTTTTTTTTAAAAAAAAAGTTGCAAATTTTAACATTTTATGCAATCTTTTGGGGGCAAAATGCAAAAATACATTATAAAGATTGGTGAGTGTTTCCATCTTGTTTGTTCCACGGACCCGCCACTTAAAGACATGACAAATATCTAAGATGACCTTCAAAGACATGCTAAAAGCCACAGCGTTGTATGTTATCTGTTTTCACAAAAGGTGGTCCTGTTTCGACGTCAAGAGGTGCTGTCACAAACAGTTTTGAGACATACCAGAACGTTGATGCTTCTTAGTAGATATTATCTGGAAACGGTATCGGAAGGAATATCTGTTTCATCATATCACTTTAAAAACTTTTCAGTCTGTCTATATTTCCTCATCACTTAAAAGTTTTCCAAGATAAAGAGAAAGGTTATGCAAACATCTAAACAATTCTTAAATTTTTCCTTCCACCCTTGGATTAGGCCTTTATCAGAGTTGCCAGATGTCCGAAACTTTCCTCATGGAAGAACTTATTGTAGTGATTTCTTCTTTTTTGTGGTAAAATATAACAAGTTACATGGCAATTACTGTTACATAAGTACACAATCTTAATGTTTATGTGAGGCAGCAAGATGTCTTAGTATTGGGAGTATGGTATCGCGGACAACAGTACCCATAATAAATCCTTATTATAAAAGGAAGACGCTTCGGTCTGGCAGTTTTGCTGCTGATATTTCAGTTAGGCTAAAAGCTGTCGCTGGCTGTGCTGCCTACTACATGACGTCAAGAAATGTTGCTAGCGTTCAGGCAATTTGGAGTCAAACTTAAGGCTTGGAAAGAACAAGTCTTCCTTCTCAACTCAACCATAGGTTGGGGGCAAGAGGGAAATTTTGAAACTTTTCTCTCTCTCGGGAGATCTGTTTTATACTTTGATAAGACCTCTTCTTCATAACTGCATCTAGATATTCTATCCTTGGTCTTCCTCTTCCTGGTTTTCCTTCTACCTTTCCTTCTACCAACGCGGTGATCCAATCAGAGTACCGAATAAGTTGGCCAATCATGCTGTTTCTTCTATTTCCAATTATCTTCATGATCTGTTGTCCTTCATCAGCTTCTTTTAGTACGTCTTCGTTGCTTTTCCTTTTGGTCCATGATATGCGCAGTATTCTGCACCAACACTACATTTTAAATGCTTCCTGCTTGGATATTTCGGCTTTTTCTCAGTATCTACGTCTCTCATTCGTAAAGCGCCACGCTCCATACCAGAGTTTTAATAAATCGTTTTCGGACGTCCAACGACACATTTCTTGATGATAGTAGTCCTCTTTTCCTATTAAATGCTCATTAAGCCAGTGATATTCTGGAACTTAACGTCTTTTTCACTTCTTCCGTTCGAGGATACTTTCGTTTTCTTCTTATTTATCTTCATTTTGGATGCTTTTTTCAGTTGGTCGTTAAAGTTTGAAAGTGCTTCCTGCATGTCCTCATCGTTCTCCGCTATCAATGCTATGTCATCAGCAAACTTTATTGTGTTAAAAACCTTGCCATTTACTTCTACGCCTTTCTCGTTTTTATCAAAGAATTCTTTCATAGCCTCTTCTATATAGACGTTGAACAGGAGAAGTGAAAGTCCACATACTTGCCTTACCCATTTACTTATTCCTGCTTCCTTCTGATCTCTTCCTACAACTTCCTGTAAAGTAGTACTTCATAATTTAATTTGATATCATCCTATATTCCACGAGTTATAAGACACTATAAACAGCCGGGACACGTTGATTGTACAAGATCTTGCTATCTGCAGTGCTCTATCTGCAAAAGCCATTCGGAGGACGTCTTTGGGTAGACTTAGGAAGACAATATACAATATCTTTAGAAAGTGCGGTGTAGCACTTCCGACTACAATGGCTGGACATAAAATAAAATCCAGTTAGAATTACTCACAAGCCAATAGTTGAGGCCTCGTCTCGGAAAGGTGACGTGAAAATGATGTCTCGTCTCAAAAAGTATAGCTGTTTATCTCGTCTCGTATATAATCACAATACGTAGTTCTGTTGGGGACACGGTGCCTTAATGGTAAGGGCTTATCTCTGGTGTGAGGTATCCCTGGTTCGATCCCCGGTCACGTAAGTTTGTAGTGGACAACATCATGTCCGTGTATTTTTCGGGATTCTCCCGTTTCCTCCCACTTTCTCGTTCCACCAGTTCTTCCATAATCATTCACTTGCCTTAATCATCCGTCTCCCTTAGCCTAAAGGGCATAAACGTGGGACGTTAAACTGAAAGATCTGCAATCGTTCTATCTCCTCTCATTTTGTAAGTCTTCCTATATCCAGCGGAGTTCTTTCTGCAGTGAGAAATCAGTTAACTAATTGGATACAACGAAATTTAATATCCTTCATAGTGAGCCCCACACTTCAAAAGTTTGAGAACTAAGAGAAATATTTCTGGTTTTTCAGTTATGAAATGTGGCAACCCTAGACTTTTAGAAATATTTAGCAAGCAGCTCAACTGCGTTCATAACATAGACACAAAACAAAAGCCGTTCATAACAGCGAAAGGGCGGGCATGTTTATCTTCAAAAGGCCATTAGAGCTTGACCAGTGCAGAAAGTCCATTTGTCTCGTGCCCTTGAACAGTTCATTCTCTTCTGCTGCTTCAAACAGACGTCATGGCCCGCCATTTGTTATAACAACAACAAGGATGCCGAGACAGAAAAGAGAAATTCTCTTTGGAAAATGACAGTGTAATTTAATGTTTTGTTTTTCTTTCATAATACGGCATGTATACATTTTCATTTAAGCACTTGTAGCCCACTTTTAACACTAGCTGTATGCTCTACTTGGCTCGTATTTGCACAATGATTTAGTAAAGCAGTTTTCTTTTTTTTCACTTCAATATAGAAGCGCTTTATTTTATTTTTGGAAAAATATGGATGAAAAAAAAACTTTTAAAAATCCATTTCTCTTTTTCTATGAAAATTTACAGAACTATGGATTACTGTTCACAACTTAAACAGCAAAAATAAATAAACTAAAAAAATTTCCCGCTATTTTATTGAATAATCGTTTTCAATACCTGAAATAATAATAATAATAATAATAATAATAATAATAATAATAATAATAATAAACAACTTTATTTTACGTGCTGAGAACAGCTCTAATGCAGCAAAAATACAACACTTTGTCATATTCTACAGTAGTTTAACACTAAAATATATTTGGTCTAGGAATTAATTCGTGCGGTTGGTACGCACACATTGAAGCTGTAATACAAACACAAAATACATAAATACCTTAAGAAAAATATTGTCCATCGCTAGCCACCACTTTCGCCCATCTGTCAGGCAATGTACGGATTCCGTGGCGAAAGAAGTCCTCATCCTTGGAAGCGATCCAGTCAGAGACCCATGTTTCGATATCTTCTGAAGAAGTAAACCGCTGTCCAATCAAATCGTTGTTCATGCAATCGAACAAGTAGTAGTCCGAAGGAGCAACGTCTGGTGAATACGGCGGGTGGGGTAAAACTTCCCATCCGACATTTTCTAAATAGGTTTTGACCGGTTTTGCGACATGTGGGCGAGCGTTATCATGTTGAACAATAAGTTTATCATGTCTGTTCTCCCATTCTGGTCGTGTTCTGGCCAGAGCTTGCTTCAAACGCATTAATTGTCGTCGATAACGTTCTCCATTCATAGTTTCACCCGGTTGCAGCAGCTCATAGTACACCACACCTTTCATATCCCACCATATGCACAGCATAACCTTTGCACAGTGAATATCTCGTTTTGGTTGTGATGGACCTGGTTCACCTGGTTTCACCCAGGCCTTTTTTCGTTTAGGGTTCTCGTAATGGATCCACTTCTCATCACCCGTAATAATTCGATGCAGAAACCCTTTTCTGCTCTGTCGTTGAAGCAGCAATTCGCAAATGGTTTTTCATCTTTCAACGTCTCTGTCTTTCAATTCATGTGGAACCCAATGTGACATCTTTTGAATCATTCCCATGGCTTTCAAGCGTTTGGAGACTGTTGTTTGATCAACGCCTAATGCTGCTGCAAGTTGTTCCTGCGTTTGACACGAATCCTGCTCGAGCAATGCTGTCAATTCTTCGTCTTGAAATTTTTTTGGCTGTCCAGCTCGCTCTTGGTCTGCCAAGCCGAAATCACCACTTCTAAACCGTGCAAACCACTTCTGACACGTTCGCTCAGCTAGAGCATGGTCACCATACACTTCCACCAAAATACGATGACTTTCAGTCGCACTTTTCTGCATGTTAAAGTAATGCAGCAGGACACCCCGCAAAAACACTTTATCAGGCACAAATTGCGTTATGTTCACTTAACTACAAACTAGTGTTGTTGACGCTTTAATCCACTGCCCTATACTACGAACGATACGCGATGACAGGGGTTTGCAACGCATGTGTGGATACACGGAACTGTGGGACGCTCCGTTCGTTGCGCCATCTCTAGTCCACCCGCACGAATTAATTCCTAGACCAAAT
This sequence comes from Thermobia domestica, assembly GCF_964235325.1. Taxonomy (NCBI): domain Eukaryota; kingdom Metazoa; phylum Arthropoda; class Insecta; order Zygentoma; family Lepismatidae; genus Thermobia; species Thermobia domestica. The sequence continues at coordinate 79,060,908 of NC_137467.1, forward strand.
AGTAAAAAAGATAAATACATGAATTGATAATAAGATAAACATTGACAGTGTAGTTTATATCAATTCCTAAAACACTGAGAAAAATTAGAAGTGAAGATAAAAACAACTACTAAGTTATATTAAAAATTCTAGAATTAAGTCACATTTTAACATACAGATACATCTATTATCTATATATTAAAATACTAAGTTTATACGTTTGTGGTCAAGAAGTTTATATGTTTGTGGCCAATCCTCTCCACAGTGAGTTCTCGGGAACCATAGACTCCAAAAGGATGACGTTTTCACCGACAGAGTGCAAATTTTGTGTAGAATCAGGGCCGGATTTACGTATAAGTTAAACAAGCTATAGCTTAGGGCCCCACTCGTTTGGGGGCCCAAAAATTTAAAAACAAAACTGATTGTAATGTAATTTTCAAATTAAAAAAAAAGCAAATAAGATAAAACACACATACAACAACGGTGTTTTGCATTGTTATGTATTAGGCTTTTATGAAGCAAGTAATAGGCCTCTATTTCTCAGCACCACTCGTAATGAGGACCCTGTTAACTAGGGATGCGAACGAGACAAGATTTGTGACTCTCTCGTCTCGAAAATGTACTGTAAAAGTGATGTCTCGACTAGAAAAATGTATATTTCTCTATTGGAAGAGCCGTGTCTCGACTCGAATTTTGTCAGGAAAATCCTGTCTCGACTCGTCTCGTGCGCATCCCTACTGTTAACTAGCCCCGCTTATAATGAAGAACTCGTTTCCCAGTCATGTTTGTAATGGACCCTTGTTTCGATTTAGATATCCATTAGGTCTAAAAATTAGCATATATTCAAACCTGAAAAACAGCGACATTTTGTCGCTGAAAAAGAAAGCTTAACGTATAAAGGGCCCCTAAATCTTGATGTATAAGGGGCCCCTTTCAATTGCTTAGGGCCCCATCAAACCTAAATCCGACACTGTGTATTTTTTTTAAATGGTCGTTATCTCTTTACTACATTTTTTAGGGGTACACTGGAAATATTGAAATTTTAAAAAGTAAAGCATCATATCCTACGAGTCATACATTCCACACTTTTGTATATGGGGTTAATATATATCTCTCCGGCGTTTATGTCATGGCCAAATGATAATGAAAAACGAAGAATAACCATTTCTCCAGTCTAAGATGAATATTGTTTGGAGTCTTTGGCCCAATGAACACTATTATTCACGGACATTATAATTAATTGTGTGTGTAATGTATTTGGTTATTACATACTGCATGGAAGGAGAAAGAAAACACTAACCATACATGAATTAGAAACTTCAACCGGAAGTAGACTCAAATCTTGCAAACGGTGGGAGATATTGAAAAAAAATAATCGATAAAATCTCCCCTTTATGATACCCCTTGCCAATTTATTTATTTCTTTTTTCTTTTCTTTTCTTTTCTTTTCTTTTCTTTTCTTTTCTTTTCTTTTCTTTTTTTTAAATCAAGACGTTCTTCACTTGTGTCTGTGAAGGGATATGTACAGATGTGAGGACTGTCACGGAGATCCATGATATGAGAATGATGCGCTGTGTAGAGAGCGCAAGTTCAGCTAGTAGCTTGTTAAAAATTTAGAGAATAGAATATGTTTAAAAATATTGTGTGGTTCAATAAAATCTCTTCCCTTGTATCCTATATTCGAACTTTAAAATCCACATTTTATATATATATATATATATATATATATATATATATATATATATATATATATAGATAGATAGATAGATAGATAGATAGATAGATAGATAGATTGATTGATTGAGTTATATTGGAAGTTATTTCTACAAATACAGGGTCAATCAATTTTCTCCTATCAGCCAGTGGTTCCTATCTAAAATATGTTTTCCAGTATTCATAGTGCTGGAATAATAATCCAGCCCCTTACCTTGTTTGTTAGGCTATTCCAAACATTATTATTCCATGTTCCAATTAATAATAATAATAATAATAATAATAATAATAATAATAATAATAATAATAATAATAATAATAATAATAATAATAATAATATTGCTGTATCTCAGTTTAAACCGGTTTCAGCTCAATATTCTGACAGCCGGCCGTCTGTAGCAAGTGCAGATTATTTGAAGAGTTCTCGAAGGAACTTTCTGACCATATGACAGGTGTCTAGTATTACTGATTTTTGTGGATGTGTTAGGAGATATTTTCCGTTTATCTGTTCAAGTTGTGTCACAGTACTTTTATGAGCAATTGCTATAGTTGAGATAATGATTGGTGTTACTGTAACTTTCTGACATTTCCATAACTTTCTGATTTCGTCAGCCGAGCCGTAAATCATAATTTCAATATTGCAATTTTGTATAATCAACATTTTAGAGCAGATATTTGTATTTTAAAACTACCATTTTGTATAAAAATGTATTAGAAGTAATGACGATTCGATAGAACAAGTATACACACACACACGCATATATATATATATATATATATATATATATATATATATATATATATATATATATATATATATATATATATATATATATATATATATATATATATATATATATATATATATATATATATATATATATAAGAAGTAAGTTTTTTATTTTGTAAAGTAAAATGAAATTACTTTGTTGCTTTTAGAACGCAGCGCTAATAGTGCAGCTTTTTATGTTTCTTTTATTATTTTATTGGAAGAACAACTACACAAATCAGCTTCCTTATTAGTTACATTTCACTTTCTCTTCTGGATGTATATGTGAATAAATAAATGTTTATTTCCAGAAAATGGTTAGTACGTATTTGTTTTCATGAGTTAATTAAACTCGAATTTTGGGTAGTCAAAAATTTACAGTATGCACTTTATATTATCTCTACTTATTTATAAATGTTACCGTATGTAAATCTAGAAAAGTACTAAATTTAGGAGAAAACCGTCTTGCGCGTATTAAACTGACGAAATATAATTTTGTGAGATCAAAGTTAGATTCTGAGGGAAGAACGCATTGAAGTTATTGAAACATTTTTGAAGAAATGAAGAATCGTTAGATTTTCACTTTTTGAAACTTTTTAAGACAATATTTATTACCAATAAATTTTACGGCTAAACAACAATGTAGGAATAAGTGGAGTAGTTTTCATGAATCGGAAAATATTCATCACTTTTAATAAATTTAAATTTTAAATAATAGAATGGGATATTTGTACTCTATGAACTCGATGTATGTTCTCTGCAGTTTACACACACACACACACACACACATGCAGAGAGAGAGAGCTGAATTGAGTTGACTTTGAGTTTAACGTCTCTTTCAGCAGCGATGTTATATGAAATGGGACCAACTGATCAACGTCGAATCCAAACTACATGAGGTCCCGCCGGGAATCGAAGCCAGGTCTCCCATGCCAAAGGCGTGTATGCTAACCGCTTAGCAACGAAGGAGCTCACAGACAGAGAGAGAGAGAAAGAGAGAAAGAGAGAGAGAGAGAGAGAGAGAGAGAGAGAGAGAGAGAGAGAGAGAGAGAGAGAGAGAGAAATATTATGTAAATTTTTAATTCCCAACTTGAAATATTAGAAAATTTTCTGGTTCCCGAAAGCTAATTGGAAAATTATAATTTGTTGCTGACTAACTTTCCTCTACAGAAATTCAGTTTTGTAGCTCAATGTGCAGTTAAATATAATGGAAAATTTCCCACCTAATATCACTATACAAATACCCAAAATTGTCTGGCTTATTAAAAGTTTTTCCCACTTGTTTCTACATCATAATGAAAATTTTCCGATCTATGAAAATTCCTTTCACTTGTTTCTACAGAGCAATAAAACTTTCCGATTCAAAAAAAGTTGTTTTACTTTTTGCTTCAAAATGATGAAAATTTTCCAACTCCTAAAATGTTTTTCAATTTTTCCATAGAAGACAGAAAACATTTCGATTCATGAAAAATTGTTGCACTTGTTCCTACATAGTTCTGAAAATTGTCTAAACCATGAAAATTTTCAGATTCTTTAAACGATCTTTCACTTTTTAACATTTTTATACATGAATTCAATCAATTTTATGATTACTGAAGAATTTTACTTGATTACTGTTTTTTTTTAGAGCGGAAAAATATAGCGGAAAATTTTCCACCTCACATCACTATGTACTGCATTGTCAGTCAGTCAGGACTTAAAAATCCTACAAAATGAAGACAACATTTCAGTAGGAGGTAGAATGATTAGGTGCATACTGCTAGTAGATGATATATCTCTTACTGCAGTATCTGAAAAAAAAATCAATAAGATGTTGTGAAACTTAAGGTAGGACTGTGAGAAACATGGGATGAAGATAAATGTTAGAAATACAAAAGCCACGGTGATTGGAACGAAAGTGTCGGTGTCAAATGTAGAAGTAGAAGCAGAGAAAACAGAACAGGTGACTAGTTTTCGATATCTGGGTAGTGTTATTAGTAATGATATGAAGTGCTAACGTGAAATAAAAAGGAAGGATAGGAATGACGAAAGAGGCCTTTAGGAGGAAGAAAATACTATTTTGTGGAACCCTGAATAAAGAATTGAGAAAAGGATTCATAAAATGCTTCGTGTGGAATATTGTACTGTACGGATCAGAAACATGGACGTTACGCAATAATGATGAAAAAAGACTGGAAGCTTTCGAAATGTGGGTACGGAGAAGAATGAGAAAATTAGTTGGGTCGAGAGGAAAACTAATGAGAGGGTTTTAGAAATGATGAGGGAGAAAATAACCATTTTAGACATTAGATTAAGAAGAAGAAGAAGAAGAGAAACTGGTTGGGACATTGGCTAAGAAGGAACTGCATCATGAGGGGCGTGCTAGAGGGTATTGTGGCAGGAAAGAGAGGGAGGGGGCGAAAGAGACTACAATTAATGGACGATATCAAAACAGAAAAATCGTACGTGAAGACGATGAGGTTAGCGAAAGGTTGTGGAGCATGGAAGCTTTCCAGTTACAGTAAGGACCTCCCAATAATGGCAGATTGCCTATGTTGATAACGATAAGATTCACATTTCCAATAGTACCGTACCAGGGCAAATAATTTTATGTAATATGTTCAGTACTTTTTAAAAATGTTACCATTAATCTGTTAATTTTATCTTGTTTGGGCAGAACTAATTACAACACATAAATTACAAATTACAAGCCTCACTTGCTTCTAAAAGTGTTTGGAATTGTGTGTGTTTTTTTGTTCATTAACAATAGTGTTATATTGTATGAGGAATATCTATTATTTTTTGGGTTACGAAGAAATAAAGGCTAAGTATTTAATGTAATACATTGTCTGACATTGCTAATTACTAAATCTTTAGAGGAAACATTTTTTCCCAACATGTTTCCAATATACGATACAAAATGTCATTGTCTCGTAATAATTAAATTTTCTTTTTTCTGCTACATGCTAACATTTAAATCTGTATTGTTACTTTCGTGTACAGAGGGATAATTATGCGTAATTTTCCATATTTATTACGATGTCATTACACGTTATTCTAATAACCGTAGTACTCGATCTGTGTTTCATAATAGCCTTTAGCGTTTAGAAAAGTTTCAGATCATTTTTCGTTACAGCAATTTATCTGATTTTGCCGTAGATAATAGTAACTTTTTTAATGCAGTATTTATTTCTTGTTTAATTGGATGTAGCATTTAACCAATGTTAAAAATATTTTTCTACTTTCATTTTCAGATTGAGATTTGGATGTATTACGAGTTTCGCAGTGATATATACGCAGGTTGTTAAATAAATGTGTCACAATATTTTGGGAACAGATTTCCTTACATCAAAATAAGAAAAAAGTTCATGTGGACCTGTGCTAAAAAGTGGATAGTTTCGGAGTTACAAAGGGCACTAAGAAAGTTTTGCAATAGAACAGAATGGATGATCACAGGAGCTTGCAACTTAGCGCGTGTTTAGACATGTCCAAACCTGAACTGTAGAAGCTCTAGTCATTGTCTCTGTCAGTTGATTTTCAGTTGTGTTAGTGAAAAGAGGTGGAAGTGTCGTCGTGGTCAAAAACTGAATACCGGGCAATTTTGCTTTACAATTGTGCACGTACTTTAAGTGTTGATCTGTGTTTGGAGGAAACGACTTCTGTGCTTGGAGAGAATTGTCCTCATCGTACAACGATATTTAGGTGGTACCGAGAGTTTCAAAAAGGAAATTTCAGCCTTGAGGACATTCCAAGGTCAGGTCGGTCATCTTCATCTGTGAGTGGACAAAACATTATTGCAGGAAGGAAAATGCTTGAGATAGATAGACAGGTTACATACAATCAAATAGAGGTATGCTTGGGCATTATTCTAATGCATCAGCAGTTCGTGCTATTCTCCGCGATCACCTTCGAGTTATAAAGCTTTGTGCCATCTGCTTGACCGACGAGCAGATGGCACACCGTGTTTCATGGTGCCGTAAAGTATTCAAAAAAAATTAAAACTGGAAAATCTTCCTCTGTGAATAATATTATGACAGATGAGGAAACTTGACTCCATTACTATGACGTCCTGAAGTGTGGATGTTCGAAGATGAGGAAACTGCATGGCTGTTCGAAAGTCCACATCAGTGAAGAAGAGAATGGTGGCGGTATTTTTTAGTATGCGAGGATCGAGCAAGTTGTGTCAGAAACACAGAAGACAGTCATAGGGAAGTGGTATACGGAGGAACGTCTGCCTAAAGTTCTTACAGCTCTCAAACACCATGGACACATGATTTCTTCACCACGATAACGCTCCATTTAAAAAGTTTGCTCAGAGTATTTGGCCAACAGTGGACCAAAACTGTTAAGAGCCTCCTCCGTGCAGTCTAAATCTCGATCCCTTTGACTTCGCGCTGTTCCCTCATCTGAAGACCAGACTGAAGGGAAGGCATTTTACAAGCAATGACGCTCTACTAAGGGCTTAGGACGATGTGTCCAGATCTCTGCCGAAAGATGGCAGAGTTTATTGAACGACTGGTTTCGAGGAATGGAAAAATGTGTAATGTGTGGTGGAAAGTACTTTGGAAAAGTATAAGAAATAAGTCCGTATTGTAAAACTTACGTGAAATAAGTGAAATTTAGAAGTCCTTAACTTTATTACTATGGGACCTATCGTAGTCGGGTTAAGACATCACTGAGGAACTTGTATGTAGAGATGCAAAAAAGCCGGCTTTTTTGAATCGATGGTTTTTTTCACATAAAAAGCCGGCTTTTTTGGGAAAAAAACGAGAATTTTGGAAATTTTGGCTTTTTTCATTTTCATGATTTTTCTATCTAAATAGCTTTCTTATAGTATATTCTATACTTAAATAAGAATTCCATGACCTAAATGCCATATTTCGCTCTAAAATTCACCATCAAGATGGATGGAGCACATGTTTTACGAATTAAAGCTAACATGAAGAATGTAGTATTTGAGGGCAATTTTAGAGGCTATTTAACTTTATTTTAACTTTTGAGTTATCGATATTTTTTCTTCTCGATATCATTTCAGTTTGTCGTCTGTTTCATTTCTAAAAGCTTAGTACTCTAGCTTCTAACGCAGAAGTTAAACTTACGTTTTTCTGTATATCCGTCAAAGTGTACGTTTTTCAATATATCCGTCTAACCGTACTTCCACATTTCTGTTATACTGTAGCTGTGCAACGATTTAGCAATAATTTTCCGGATACAACCTTGAATACTAATTTATACAAATAATCAGTAGTGGATTTAGAAACGTACTTTGGGACGGGTTTCTCTGATTATTTCATTTTCTAAAATCTCCTAATTTTATTTGGGAGGAGCTTGAAGTTTATGAGTACAGGCATAACTAATACTGTATTTCGTTTCGTTTATAAATTTAGTGATAATCTTCCGGATACAACCTTGAAGATCATTTTATACTGAGAATCAGTGGCGGATTTAGAAAAGTATTTTGGGAGGGTTTTTTTCTTACTAATGTTTAGTTTTTCTAAACATTCGTAATTTTTATTTGACGGCAGCTTAAAGTTAATGAGTAAAGGCATAACTAATAGATATTTCGTTTGTTTTAGACATTCCGTAATTTTGGGGAACAGGCTTCAGTCCGAAAGACCTCCCCCCTAACCCTCGCAAAACCGTCACTGCTGGTAATTAGTAATAATAACGATTTAAAAACAATAAGAAATGAAGTAAGCCAACTCACAGTACACGCACTATTTCTACTTCATAGATGGAATGAAGAAAAGTTTTGTCAGAATGGTCGAATGCTGAGCTGAATTCCGGACTTCTCGATAGAAGCGCAAAAGCTCCAGTCAATCATGTTTGTTGTGCAGTTGTATTTATCTTAACTTAAATATATTCCGTAGTCCTTTTTTTTGTGTGTGTGTTGGTGGGGTGGGGAGAGTTCCATAATGATATGAAGGGTGTGAGCCAAGAACATGGTAACTAACAAATTTTCAATTGCTGAGTTACGCAGCATCAGATAGGCAGCAACGCATACCGCTTCGTTTAATCCCTCATGTATAGACTTATGTGAAAAATCAGCTTTCCGACTTTCAAAATGGATTGTGCAGCAGAAAATTTCTAATTTCTTAAAATAGTAAAATTATGGGTTACCATGTTCTTATCTCACACCCTTCATGTTCAATCCCTCTTGTTAAAAATACAGAAAACTTGAGGACTGAATAAACCGTGATGGTGCTTAAATAAAACTGTAGAATTTCAAGAATATACAAAACCAAAAGCTCTAGGTGTGCAGCCTTTAAGTGTATTTTTCTTATGTTTTATTTTAATTTTATTTTGTTCCAAAAAGAGGGTATGGAATATTTTGAAGTAAAAATACTACATAGAATTTTGCTACTTATTTTAGTATTTTTTTAAAAGAAGTATTTACTTTTAGGGTCGGCTGGTTTACACCAGCTGTTTTTCTTCTTTTTTTTTTAAATAAACAACTGGTTTAAACCGAAAAAAAAATAAAAGGTACGAAAAATGCGAATCGTGTGACCTTCATGGTGACGTTTCCATACATCAAACCATCTGCATTAGTTTTATTTCCTTTTCACCTTTTAATCAAGGTGTCCCATGTTCAATTCTCGGTCGAACCACAACCCTTCTTTCATGCGTAAACAAAGTAGCGGTTCGGATGTCACTTTAAGCGAAAGTCTTCTTCTTGATAACCTCGGTATTACGTAAGGATGTTAAGCCTGAACATACGAAACGAAACCAAATTGTATATTTCTGCATGCCTGAATGCCTGTTGTTTTATAAAGAAGCCAAGGTTGCTTAAATATACTGATATAAATTGACAAAATTTATCGATTGCCTACGTAGCTTCCAACATTAGCTTGGATTGTATTTTCAATGATATGTACGCACTAAATTTGTAATTTAATACCTCAGTTTTAGCGTACTGATTATGACACGTTGACCTTTAAATTTTACATGCAAAGCAATAACAGGATTTTTTCCGTTATTGTTTTACATTTAGAGTAATGACGGGATTTTTCCGATGGCTAGGGCGGGAGTTTCTCAATTTAAGAAATTTACTGACCGGACTTCTTTAAGCTTATGTGACCTCTTCCAGCATAACCCCGTTGTTGCATAATAACACCAAGGCGAAACAAACTTATTTCTGTCAATATGTAATATAAATACATAAAGCAAAATATCTAAACCCAAAAAAAACGGTTTAAACCAAAAAAGCCTAGTTTAAACTCCCCCCAAAAAACGGGTTTTTAGCATTTTCAAAAACAACCATGGCTCTTGCCAACTCTGCTTACTTTTGTATGTAGGAGGTTAAAAAAAATCTTATTATATACATTGGTTAATCCTTTGGAATTCATAATTTAAATATGTTGAGAAGTAAAACTGTTTGAAATATCTTTTCGAAATTCATGGTTTATTTTCGAGATTTTATATTATTATCGGCATCAACCACTAATTAAATGACTTTTAGTGTTGTAGAGAAGCGAAACAAAATCTGGTTTATCAATTTAAAGCAGAATTTTCAAAAAAGCCCAAAATTTCCCAAGCAAAAAAGCGAAGCAGAAAAAACCGAGTTTTTTCCAAAAAAGCCGGTTTTTTCCGAGCCCTTGCATCTCTACTTGTATGTGAACTATCCAAATATCCATCTTTAAGAATACTCCAGTACTTGGACACCAATTTTTAGAGAGGCTGTTTGGGAATACTTCATCATTCTTCACCTACCTCTCTAGTAGTAGTTATAGATACTAGACTAGTACTATTTCAAATGCCAGTATTGAATTCCCATAGTTTGGAATACTGTAGTTTCAGACCGTGAAACAAAATTAACTTGTTAAATAATATTGCTGAAGAAAAAAGTACCAATATTTATTAATATTATGTTGTTATAGTAACTTTCATACTTTTGATATGTCTTTTAAAATACCTTCATTTCTAATTTCAGTTTACGATATTGTTAAAATAAATGTTAAGCATAATGTTAAAGTAGGCTTTTGCAGAATACAAAATATGTACAATATAGAAAAATTGCAAGAGACATGTCTCTTTCTCTCTCTCTCTCTCTCTCTCTCTCTTTTTTTTTTTTTTTACAAAATTAAAAGAAAGCACCGGTTCTGCATACTCTTGTGAATCGCCCCCCCCCAAAAAAAAGAAAAAGAAAATGAAAAAAGACAGAAATAAAGTGGTTCAGAATAAAAAATCTAGTTAGAACAATAAATAATTAGATCTGTATGTAACATACTTGTGTTCTAAGCTACTGTTACGATGATTCTGTGTGTATTGGCTTTAGATTTGATATGTATTGAAAATAACATTGCACGTATGAAATATACTATGGTAATTGTCGTATGTTGGAGATATAACGACTCACCAAAGGTAGTCATCAACCTGGTTCGGCTAATAATATAAGTAGATTTCGAGTGGTAGTAATTGTTTACACATTAAAATATCTTCTGTGATTACATTTACTAGTATTCTCACCTTTTATATTGAAATCACAAAACGATGATACGTATTAAACAATTTTATTCGTTGATTTTCTTTGAACGAATATGCACATAGACTGTATTGCAATCGTACATGTTTGTTAGGTTTCTATCAACAACTACCTAGCAACTAATTATACAATAATGTATATATCTTATATATTTTGAAAACATTCTTCTTTTGTTATTTTTAAATTAACATTATATTTGGTATAGTGCTTATGTAGAAGCACTTTCTGCCCAAAAATACAAGTAATTATCAATTTATACAAAGTATCTCGTTGTATAAAAAATGTCGCCCGACGATGGGACTGAATATAAAAGTTACAAGGGAGCTTGGTTTTTATATTTAAGAACCACTGGTCCGTTTATAAGAACAATATTCCATTAATTATGTCCTATACATTTTGATTGACCCTCGCATATATATAACATTATTTATTTTCATTCATATAAATATATTTATAATAAATCTTTCATTTCATTATCATTTATCTTTTATTACATTAATATATATATTTTTTATTATTATTAAAACGTCGTCGCTTATTTATATAATTAATGAAGGGTACGAATTCAAAATAGCAAGAAGCAATTACATTTTAAAATATGAGTCACCATGATCAAGGGCGCATTATATATTAATTACTTTAGATGATACTCTACAGTATGCATTGTATCAATTAGGCGTCAGAATATAGAAGGATCTTATTCAAGTAACATATAAGATTGTGCATGAAGACAGTCATTGAATAATTAGCTTAATAGAATGAATCATATACTTAACATAATCTTTTTGACAATTAAGTTTCAACATAAATCAAATATACTATAAATAACCTTTGCTTTTAATGAATCGAACTATAATTCTTCATATTAACAAGAAAGAATTAAAATCATTTGAAAATTATCATTTGTTGGAACAAATGTGAAAAAAATATTTATGAGTTCATTAACTAATCCTATCAAGTATAATGCTTGTATATCGAAGTCATAAGAATTGTTTTCATTATTGATATTAACACATAGACTTAAAAATAAATATTCACAAGAATCTATAGCTGGTATGGGTTTAACCCTTACTTCATTAACTAGAGTCAGTTTAAATTTGTATTAGCATATGATTCTAATAAAGTACATTGTACTGCACTATCATGATTAGGTTCCGTAATATTTTGTACATGTATGGCGTCGTGATTCTGATTTTGATACGAAGTGCCATCTCTTGAACAACGATTATGTCTATACATAGAATTTGTAGCATTTCTAGAATTTCGCCATGTATTTCGATTGTTTTTATGTCTACTTCGGTTGAGTGATCTGACATAATTATTGTCACGATTGGTTAGGTTAGGTTGATTCCCAACATAGCTTTGCCTATTTTTCTCGTTCTGATTGCTTGAATTTACTCGGTTTACGTTATGTTCCGTATCGTTCATACTACGGATATTTAGATTCCGAACAGGTACAAAATGATCTGAATTATTTTTACTTTTACCTACTCCTGCTTGTTGATTCAGAGCATGGTATTGAGTTTCATAACATTGAACAAGCATTAATAAGTGGTTAAAACTCATACACTGGGTAGAAAACAGGATCTGTTGTAACTTAAACGGTAACAAATTTCGAATTGATGCTATGATTCTAGATTCCGATTGCAATGGATTTACGACTTTTAATTCGTTGTATGTATTTACAACAAACTCGACAACAGATTTGTGCAAACGAGGATTGAAATGTTGGTTTCTAATCGTGGCATCTCTATTTGCAAGCAAAAAGTCATTTTCGTAATTTGCGATTAGCGCTGCTTTGAATTCCTCATACGTACTAACGTGATCTCGTACTGCTTTAAACCATAAAGAACATGGTGGGAGTAATAAATGAGGGATTAGTTTCATATATTGTGATCTATCTATACACATTATATTGCACTCGTCCTGAAATTTTTCTAGGAAAGAAGTAGCATTCTCATTACATTTACCACTGAACTTACTCATAGCACGTATTTCACTCATCTTTACGCTTAACTTTACCTTCCTTTTATCATTCCGTGTTCTTGTTGTGTGACAATTCCTACCTATGGCGTGATGTGTAGTTGCACCATCTCTTTTCCGCCCATCTGTACTCCTCGGATGAATTTCTTCCAAAATAATGTCCTCATCAGATACGGGTGAAGGCGAAGTCATCTCTTGTGAACAAGGGAATTCTACACGATCATTATCCATGTTGTTGTGGTATGTGTTGTCCTTGATCTGTAGTGTCCTGATTTTCTCTTGTAAGGTAGCTATCAACTGTGTATTCACACGTATCTGGTTGGAGTTATCCGTGACCTGAATCTTTTGTTGCTGTACAGAAGATTCTATTACTTCCAAATCCCTTTTTACACCACTGACTTCTTGGATTAGATGGTTTTGATTATCCTGGCAATCCTCAGATATTCTTTTTAATTTTTCATCAAACTGCGAAGTGATGTCATTCATTGCCTGGATAATAAATTGTTTCGTCTCATCTGACTTCTGCTCCAATCGTCTGTTGGATTCCTCGGACTTCTGCTCCATCGTCTGCTTTAATTCTTCATATTGTCTGTTGGATTCCTCGGACTTCTGCTCTATCGTCCGCTTTAATTCCTGCTTCATGGCTTCCATATCGTCTTTTCGGCTTTGTTCTTGCCGCTGTAAGACTAGTAAAATTCGGTCTTCTAATGTCATTCCTGGTGCTGCACTTTGTTCACCGTTATTACTATCACTGGTTCCTTTCTCCATTGCCTCACCGTTCATTTCTCTTGTGATTATTCTACCACTTCTAAGTCTTGTCAAGTTCGTAGTCATTAACCTTATTACAGAAGTAAATTCACCCTTACTTTACTTCGGGATATGAATTTACAAGAATCCCGGGTGAGGTAAACCAAAATTTTTACAACGACTCACCAAAGGTAGTCATCAACCTGGTTCGGCTAATAATATAAGTAGATTTCGAGTGGTAGTAATTGTTTACACATTAAAATATCTTCTGTGATTACATTTACTAGTATTCTCACCTTTTATATTGAAATCACAAAACGATGATACGTATTAAACAATTTTATTCGTTGATTTTCTTTGAACGAATATGCACATAGACTGTATTGCAATCGTACATGTTTGTTAGGTTTCTATCAACAACTACCTAGCAACTAATTATACAATAATGTATATATCTTATATATTTTGAAAACATTCTTCTTTTGTTGTTTTTAAATTAACATTATATTTGGTATAGTGCTTATGTAGAAGCACTTTCTGCCCAAAAATACAAGTAATTATCAATTTATACAAAGTATCTCGTTGTAGAGAAAGTATCTATATAGTACCAGTGGTCCGTGAATAAAAGTCTAAGAACCTGTGTATATGTGGAGACGTAATCTGATGTCCTTCATGTTGTTGATTGTAAGAAGTGTACATAAATAAAAGGCGAATTAGAGAGATAGTGGAAAAATAGACGTTGATAAAGGGTACTGTTTTACACACACACACACACACACACACACACACACACACACACACACATATATATATATATATATATATATATATATATATATATATATATGCAATAGTCTACTTAGTTGTTGAGAATCTTATTTGAATAACCTACAATTCCTGTTTTCTGTAAGCTTCTACGCGTAGTTATGTGTTCCTTACAGACTCGCTACCAGGGAGGGGAAGGAAGGGGTTGGAAGCGTGCACTTGTAATATTTTTTAACCTTTTTAAGCCGTATCGGATAGTGATAAACATACTTAATAATACAATTTGTTCACATAAAATTAAATAGTTCTCAGCCTTTTGCTATAGCTATCATAAACTAACTTATACAATCTTTAGATATCCAAACTGAGTACAAAGCAAGTTTTAAGGTTAGAAGAAACTACACAATCAATTTGTCTAATGTTATATGAACAAATTGGAGCAATGTTACAGGCGTAACATAGAGTCTAAATTAATGTATTATAAAGAAACTGACTCAGTCTACACACAAGCATCTGCATTTGTGAGCGCTTATATCATAAAGGAAATCAAATTTTGGAATCAATATATGAGTGAGTACAATACCTGGGGTAAGCAGATGGAAAATCTGGAGTACGAAACCGTATCATCTATGGAGTATCGAGTTGTTAAGCGCTGTATAAGTTTCCGAAATTTTAAATTCCAATTTCCTTGAGATAAGGAAGAAATATGTAAATTAAGAGCCTGCCCATTAAAAAATAATACAAAATTTGCCATTTTTCTTTTACTTGTTTATTCATAAGTGAGAGGAGATGAAATGAAATTCAACTTACCACAATCATAGATAATGTTATTCTACAACAGAAAATATGAATCTGAAGAATTTCCAGTGTTGACATCCATAGAAATTACAGTCTTGCCAGAATAACAATGCCCCTAAAATCTAAGTTAAGGCAGCGACTAAAGGAACGAATTCAACTGCATTTGGTTACGTATCATGTTATTTTGGTTTCCTGTGAACTACTTCTTATATAACATTATTATTTAGTTTTAATAACTGTATATTAAAACTATTTTGTTTATTACAAATTAAATAGAACTATTATTTAAAAAGTAGTTCACAGAAAACCAAAACAACATGATATGTAACCAAATGCAGTTGAGATCGTTCCTCTAGTCGCTGCCTTAACTTAGATTTTAGGGGCATTGTTATTCTGGCAACACTGTAATTTCTATGGATGGCAACACTGGAAATTCTTCAGATTCATATTTTTGTTGTAGAATAATATTATCTATGATTGTGATAAGTTGCATTTCATTATCTCCTTTCACTTAAGAAAAACAAGCAAAAGAAAAATGGCAAATTTTGTATTATTTTTAGTAAGGCAGGCTCTTAAGGGAAATTTGGACATAGTCAATTTCTTTTGAGTGATTTCGATTTTTTAATCTTCGTAGTATTTTGTAAACATAATTTTTGTATTATTATACGACTGTTATTATATTACCTAGTTAACCTCTCTTATAATTTAGTATGCATATATCCTGTACATTCGGAATTTCCAATGTACTATTGTAATTTGTACTATATATATATATATATATACAGGCGCGGACCCAAGGGGGGAGCTATAGAGGCTATAGCCCCCCGTTGACGCTCAGATATACACTGGATAAAATGGACTTCAATCTTGCTTTACACAGGATAAAGCGGTAAACTATGGTTTAGCCCCTCTCTTGATCATATCCTGGATCCGCCACTGTATATATATATATATATATATATATATATATATATATATATATATATATATATATATATATATATATATATATTATTTACTTAAAATAAAATATCAAAAAATAAAAATAATCAGTGGTTTTCTGAAGCAGGTGGAATGACATATAGTACAGCATATTGTGTTACGTAACTGTAATGTGATTTTAATACGAATCCTCTTATAGGATGGAAGCCTGTCGCACTCAACTAAATAAGTTAAACAACGTATTTTTTTAAGGACATATTAATTGCAAGCACAGATGTCTCTGCACGCGGGGGACGAGGGGGACGCGTCCTCCCCAATATTTTGAAGTACAAAATGTTCAATGTTTTATTCTAATTTAATATATTTGCTAACGTCAGAATAACATATAAGTAATAATTATTATATTTATTTGGAATATAATAACAGGCAGTGAAACTATTATAACAGAGTTCTTGATATACCTCAGGGGGCCAGGGGCTCCGTGAAGGTAAGCATAAAGGTAACAATTTGAATCGAAGATAATAAACAGGTTGGACTAGGTAGTACCATTTAAATCACTTTCTTTGATGTCCTCCCCCCCCCCAATTTTACATGCCGGAGACGCCAGTGATTGCAAGCTCCTTGAAGATAACAAAAACTTACATAAAACAATGAGAAAGGGAAAACAGTTTGTCTCATGACATTTTGTGAACCGAAGGCGGCAAGATGAAAGTCTGAAAGATGGCAAATACATTATCTACAGGTCAGCAACTAAAGTCAACATTACATAATCGAGTTCAGCTTTGAGACATGTTAACACGCGATTCCTATAAAGCAACTACGGAAATATTTATCATGTACAGATACAGTGGCAAGTAAGAAAAACAAAGACTGTTATACCATTTCTAATGAAGTTATTTCAGTATGTGAACGACCTTCAAGAATCGTATTGTAGATGTAATGTCTTCATATACGCGTACATACACACACACAAACACAAGTAAAATGAAATTAAATATTTCGTTTTACGTCACTCGCTTATGGTCTTATGTTTTAAACGTATGAATGGTGGCAGTGTAAGATTGTGGAGTAATTAGTGGAATAAGAGAGTGGGAGGAAACGGGACAACATCCATGGAAGGGGGTGACCTGAGATCGAACCAGGAACCTGTCATACCAGAGGTGAGCACAATACCACTAAGCCACCATGCATTCCTACATGCACAAATGTATCAAACGTAGTACACATACATTCAGTAATTAAATTGTATGAATAACAATTTATAATAATAATAATAATAATAATAATAATAATAATAATAATAATAATAATAATAATAATAATAATAATAATAGTTTGGACACTAAATGTGTATATTTGTTGGTGTCTTTTCAGTACCAAGGCCATGAGCTATACATGCCTTCAAATTTTAACGTTTTCGCACTCGGGGCTACGTACACCAAAAGTGTACACGCTAGCTACTAGACCAGCGGAAGGGGTCTGTAAATGTGTTTGAAAATAATACATACTTGATAGAGGAAAAAAAAGCCATTACAGTAGGTAGAGAAATTGGTGTTCCCCCGATTCAATGTTACTACCATACTATAAGTTTAAAATTGGGCAACAGTATGTGAGTTATTTTTGGAAACTATGACTAATGTGACATAATTGGCCCCGTTGCTTGTATGCGCTACAACGTGTAGCTTCTCGTGCGACGTGGCATAGTTGACACGTAATCAACGGTGTCATTCAAATCATTTAGCAGCTAGTCATATGATTATAGTATAGAAAGTAGACTTAGTATTAATATTTACACTATATGATCACATTAACAATAATAATGACCAATTTGGATTCCGGAAAGAAAAAAGGCACCAGAAGTACTATTGTGTTGATGAGAATTATATCAGAACGAGTTCTGACGTAGAGAAAGAGTTTTGTTTGTGCTTCATCGACTGGCAAAAAGCTTTCGACTGGGTCAATTGGATGAAATTTCCGAAAATACTTAAAGAAATCGGGGTCAACTGGAAAGACCGACGACCTATTCGAAACCTGTACATAGGACAACGTGTGAAGTGGCGCTTGAATGAAGAAGAAACCAATAGTTTGGAGATTGGAAGAGAAATCAGGCAAGGATGTAGTATGTCGCTCCAATTATTCAGCATTTACAGTGAATATTTAATGAAGGCTGCATTAATGGAAATTGAAGGTTTCAAGAATGGAGGGCAGATCATTAACAACATCAGAGATGATGTAGTTATTACAGCTAGAACCGAAGAAGGACTACAGGAGATGATTGACGATATAGTTGGCACTGAGAAACTATACGAACAAAGAGAACTTGAAAAGTTCAATAATTTCAAGTATCTGGGAAGCTTTTCGACGAGAAACGCTCACTGCACCGAAGAAATCAAGTGAAGAATTGCCGTAGCCGAAGAAACATTCAACAAGAGAAGACCATTCTTAATTAGCAGGCTTAATATTGGAGTAAGGAAGAAACTGGTCATGTACTATGTATGTATGGAGTATTGGATGTATGGTTCAGACACGGAAATTAGAGAAGAAATATTTAGAGAGCTTCGAAATGTGGTGTTGGAGTAAGACGAAGAAGATAAAATGGACAGACAGCGTAATAAACGAAATTTTCTTAAAACGGATAGAAGAGAAGAGGACGCTTTTAGCCACCATCCTTCATAGAAAGGCCACTTGGATTGGTCATGCCTTTCGAAGAAATTGCAAAAGAAGAACGCAACTGATCGATAATTTGAAAAATAGAATAAAATATTGGGAGTTAAAAGAGGAAGAAGACACAAATTCCAAACACAAATCTTAAAAAAAGAAAGAAAGATCATTAGTCTCAAAGCCAGTCAAAAGGCAGAATACTTAATAATGTGTATGTTAAGTAAAAACACAAACTTGTCGCAGATTTGTCACCCAAACTCTCTCGCGTTGAGCAAAGCTCCGATTTCAGATATAATGATAGGCCTACAGTACATTACTCTTGTATGCATAACAAAATTACGGTAGAGCGTCGATTATCTGAACGTCGGTCAACCGAACGACCGCTTAACCGAACTGTGTACTCGCTCGCACCTGTTACTCTCCCACCCTACCGTCCATCATCCCCCTCACTCCCAAACCAAGTTTCCCACAGTAGTCGCCGCACTGAGCCACCGCTGGCGGAACATTGCTTCTAATGGGACCTTCATAAGGCGCTGCTGACCGGCCAAGCCGCCAGTCGCTGTGTTTCAACAATCAGCACACTTCTTTTTATGAATAAATTTACTGGCGTACTTCTTTTTGGCAAATAAACATGTACAGTTCGATTATCCGAACGAACCAGTTTTCCGAACACCCATGTCCCCCAATTACTTCGGATAATCGACGCTCTACTGTACGTGTTGAAAATTCGGAGTTACATATCGATCACTTTGAACCAAAGATTTTCTTGATTTTACTCACCGAAAACCATTTTTAGAACTTTAATAAAAGAATGGCTGGAGCTCACATTCATTTCATTTTCATTTTCATTTTTTTTTTTTTTTGTTAGTATACAATACTAAAATTGTTTACATGTATGGATTGGGCAACGTACAATTGAAACTGAATTTATAGAGAATAAATATACATAAATACATAATCCGGATATATTATTTGGTTAGTTGATTAGAGTTTAATATCTCTTGTCAGAACTGGTGATACATGAAACGTAAGAATAAGATCCAAACCACTATTCTGGTTTTATATCTGACTTAATTAGCCTACTATTAGTAATCGAACACGAGACAAAAGGAAAAAATGAAGGAAGGAAAGAAAGCATGTATAAAATTCAATTAGGTGGTAAATCAATAGTTATCGTTCTTGCATTGTAATTGAGACATCCGAAGTTCAAGCGTTGTAACTAGGTTCAAATTAGGACGGAACCCAGGCCCGCAACCAGCCACAGAGGTTTCGGGGGGCATGGATATGTTAGGGGGGCAAGTCATTAAAAACTCTCTTAGAATAGATAAATTGTTTTTTTTTTTTTTTTGTATTAATAATAGCATTTTGTGTTAAGGTCTGGAGGGGCCACGGAAAGTTTAGGGGGGGGAAGTCAGGCCCCCCTTGCGCCCTGTGGTTGCAAGCCTGGCGGCACTTATTTTGAAAAGTAGAGAAATAGAAACTAGATAGTATGCATTTTGCAGTGATCCTGACTGGTAGGTTTACAGAGCTTTATTTATATAATTGTCCTGATACTGAAATGATTCCTTTAAAAAAAAAAAAATCTTGCTCGTTTTCATTGTTCATATTTTTGGTGTTAAATTGTTGTATGTATATGGGTATTTTGCTAATAGATGAAAAAAAATAAAAACAAAATACCAAATAAAAATACATGAACATATTGCATTGAATTGTTTTTTATGTTAGTTGAGTAAATATTGTACTTTTTAAAAACATCACATTAATGTTCTCGTTAATAAGATAAACATTTCATGTTTTTGATTATTATGTATGACAGAGGTTATCACAGATGTGCACGGTCCCAATATCATCTATAAACGTTTTACGTCATCAGTGTTTTTTGAGCGGCATTTTATTACGGTCATAAAATTTTCATATTAGCAATTAAAAAAAAAAAAGTTGTAATATCATGCGGTATTGAAGTAAAACCAAGATTTTTGCGAGAAGTTGTAGATTTAACCACGTCCGGTTTCAACATGGACTGCTGATAAACCATAGGAAGTAAGGACTAAGGAGGAATGTTTTTTGATATGGACTCAATGTTGCAATATCCGCCCACATCACTCTTGAAATCAGAAATGCTTCATTTATTTCCGATTTCAATATTTTATTTCTATAGAACAAAACAAATAAATGACGAATACACTGTTTAAAAATGAATAGCGTCCGAAGAACATACTCCATCTCCGCCTTTATCGCCTGGTTACAGTATTCGATTCATATATACAGGGTGTTAATGAACTCTACTAACAAACTGGAAGAGGCAATTCTCACATGAAAATAAGAAGAAAAAAAACTTCATATATGAGGAAAAAAAAACTATGAGAAAAAGTGCATAGTTTCAAAGTTAGAACCATCCAAAATCATGGAAAAGATGAATTTTAACACGTGCTATTTTAATTTCAGAAATTGGGGAGTGGCAATCTATATCAGCGTAAAGTAGGCCAGGTATACTCAATCAAAAAATGCATATTTCATTAATGTGCAATATGTGTTCAAGACATTCCCTACAGGTTATAATTCTCAGGCTTGTTCTCAATAAAATTTACAGATATGCTCTCAACAAAACGGAATGAAATCTTTCAGTTTTACGTCTCACGCTTATGCCGGCTAGGCTAAAGGAGACGGTGATGATGAGAAATGAATGAAGTAGGAGGAAACGGAAGAACCCCAAGGAAACCCACGAACACAGTGATTGTCCTTCACAAAGCCCACTTGGCTCGAGCTGCGATCGAACCAGGGACCCCATATACCAGAGGTGAGCGCTTTACCACTAACCCACCGTGCTCCCATGCTCTAAACAGAATTTGCAGATATGCTCCCAACAGAATTTGAAGGCATGCTCTGATTTCAAGAGGGTATTTAAAGTAGGCTAAAAGTAGTGGACACGGAATGCTTCGGCGGAAAGTCGAAAGTATTAGGGACTGCCAACTCCACGGTTCCTTGTATTCGAACAACGTGTCCTGAGGTATATTTTGTCACAGTATATTTCACGTTTTTTCACGTTACTCCAATCACAAGGGTCTGTGACGATAGTGGTCCCTAATATTAACAACTTTTAGCCGAAGATTTCCGTGTCCACTGTTGTCAAGACTTACCTTTTCCATACCTTAAATCCTCCTTGAAATCAGAGCATATCTGCAAATTCTGTTGAGAGCAAGCCTGAGAATCATATCCTATAGGGAATCTCTTGGACACCCACTGCACATTGATGAAATATGCTTTCTTTGGATTGCGTATACATAACCTCCTTTACGTTTATATGGATTGCCTGCCACTCCACAGTTTCTTGAATTCAAAATAGTGCGTACTGAAAATGCTCCACAATTTTGGATAACCTAATCGAAAATGTTCAAGTCCCCCAGTACTATTTCTGGAGGTACGACACCTTTTTCTATGTTTTTTTTGTTTGAATTGTGTTTTATCTAACCACTTCTTTATTTTTGTATTTATTATTTGATTTTTTAAAATTTAAATCGATTTTAAGACAAGAATGAGAGTATATTTTATGTATTTAAAAGATAGGCTAACACCCTCAATAATTGGCATTTTTTTATTTGTTTAAATTTTAACATTTGCTTCCGCAGCCAAATAGAACGCATAGAATAAATAACATATTCATGATCAGCGGTATCTTCCAAACCCGCTCTCCACCCCCGCCCCAAAAAATACCAAAACTGCAATTTCCATTTTTTTTTTAAAAAAAATCGTTTTCAGATCTATATAGAGCGGTGGTTCCGAACCTGAGAGGGCGCCCCAAAGGAAGAAGCGTGAAAAGCAACCAAAGAAGGACACAAACTATGGACAAAAATAAACTGAAGGCATGATTAAAGCATTACTTGTAATGACAATCTACAATTTAGCTTTAGGAAATTGCACACATGCTACATATTTTATCTATATATATAAAAGAGAACGTACAAATCCTTTGTCAGCTCATCACGCTAATACGGCTGAACCAATTTCTTTCATTTTTGGGGGGTTATTAGGATTTGGACCCTAGATGGTTTTTATCATATCACTTTAATTTTCAATTACCAGTGTCTTGAGATAATTGACCATTCAGGTGTCCATTACGTACAAATCCTTTGTTAGTTCATCATAGGTATAAAAATAAACGTATTTATATGCAACCCGCATGACCGTGTCACTCGGCGGGTTAACATAAATGACAGGCGTTATAATGGTTTTTATCATATCACTTGAAAGCGAAAAAGTAAAAATTATCTAAGTAACAAAGTTTATTGCGTTCGGGGGTGACCGCAGCGAAGCGGGGCGGGTTAACATAAATGACAGGCGATATAATGTTAACATTTACTGCAATCTTCTATGGTTTTTATCATATCACTTGAAAGCGAAAAAGTAAAAATTATCTAAGTAACAAAGTTTATTGCGTTCCGGGGTGACCGCAGCGAAGCGGGGTGAACGCTGCTAGTATTTTATAATTATCCTATTCTTATTCAAGATGTCTTCATTATTGAAAACTAAATAATTGTACAAATGTTTAAGTTCTTTAGAAAATTGTCAAAAATCAGTACAAAATATTATTTTAGTGTACAACACGAATTTTGAAAACTTATCTTGCCAAGTAAGAGCAAATTATTATTATTATTACTGAAGTGTGAGAATACAATCTTGCATCTAAAAATCACAGAATTGGGCAAAAAAAAAAAAAAAAATCACATATAATCAACGAACGGGAGCGGAAGGCTATGGAAGCGTTTACGAAAGTGGGCACCAGATACACACGGTTGGGAACCACTGGAATAAATTATTTCTAATCTGTCAAATATCATTAGAAAGTATAAGATACGCGATCTGATATGTCATGTTTCCGTTTCGAGATTGAAATAAAATCTTTCTGTTTTACGTTCCACGTTTATGTCGGCTAGATTCAAGGAGACGGTGTTGATGAGAAATGAATGAAATTGTGTAATGAAGAAAGTGGGAGGAAACGGGAGAACCCCGAGAAAACCCACGCACACTGTGTTTGTCCATCACAAAGTTCAGTTGGTACCAGCTGGGATCGAACCAAGGACCCCATGCACCAGAGGTGAACGCTCTACCACTGAGCCATGATACCTTCATGACGTATGTTAAAGGCCCATTACGAATTAAGAGTGTCGCACTATAAGACACTATGGTATGTATGAAGTGTGGTGTGTGTATTGAACAAAAATATGATAAACTGCATTTAAAAAAATATATGTATTGTGCATTCGTGTGGTCTCATATATTGGATTTCTGTAAAAAAAAAAAAAAAAAAAAAAAAAAAACCGTGTCGGTGGAATTTACATGAAAACAAATACATTTGGCCACTATACTGAAAAACAACACTAAACAAATTAAAAACACAAGAACATTTAATGTCAATCTTTCATGAATGAAAAGGGTGAAAAAAAAAATATTTTTCAAGAGTGAACTACAAAAAGTCATGTATTTATTTGCAGTAGGCGTGCATGTTAACATCATTGTATGCATAGCTAATATTTACTCAGAATATCTATTTAGTTTCTGAAAAAAAAATGTATATTACCTATGAAGTTTTCTTTTCTATTATGGGATGGTTTGCTATTATTAGACAACTATTGTAAATAGTGTTATTTACTGAGGCGGTTCAACTATCATTAGCCATTAGGACAAATCAGTGGGTCATAGAAGTTAAATAAACACGTTGTATGTATAATAATAACAATAACGACTCATATTTACTGCATGTAGTCTATCTATGCCACATATACAATGCATGTGTGGGAAGGGCGATGAAAACCATTGAATGACCATAAAATTCAACAAATCCGTCATATGTAATATACCAGGGAAGCAAGAAAGTTCGTGCGCTTTTATACTATGGAAGAAAACTGTCAATTACAGGGTTTTAACGGTTTGTTTATTCGGCAAAATAGCCTCCATTTGCTTCTACAACCTTCTCCCAGCGCTCAACAAGCTTGTAAATGCCAGTTTTGTAGAATATTTGTTCCCGAGACTCGGAAAACTCAGCAACTGCATTTTTGACGTCTTGTTCAGTCTTGAACTGCCTGCCACGCATAAAGTTGTCTATGGCCAAGAATAAATGGCAATCCGAAGGGGCGACATCTGGGGAGTAGGGAGGATGAGATACAAGCTCCCAACCAAGTTCTGAGATTACTTCCAGCGCCTGTTTTGCGGTGTGAGGGCGCGCGTTGTCCTGGTTATAGAGCACACCTCTTTTGTTTAGTAGTGCTGGCTGTTTCTGGGTCAGTTTGGTGGCTACCGTTCTCAGTTGTGATGAGTACACATCTTTGGTAATTGTCTTACCACGTTCCAAGAATTCGTAGTGCACGATACCGTTTGTAGTCCACCAAACACAGAGCAAAACCTTGTGTTGATGGATGTTCGGTTTTGCAGTCAAAGGCTTCGGATCATTCGGTGATAGCCAATGGTATGACCGTTTTTTATTGTCATACATGACCCACTTCTCGTCACAATTTATTATACGGTCCAAAATTGGACAGATTTTGTGTCTCGTCAACAAAAATGAACAGATATTCAGTCTTAGAACTTAGCTTATAGCGGTCAGCTCGTGAGAGAACCACTGGCCCAGTTTTCAGGTCTTCCCCAACTGATACAGACTTACCCGAATAATTTTCCTGCTTATCTCGAATTGGTGAGCAAGTTCCTCACATGTTTGACTGGAATAATCTTCAATGGAGGCCTTCAGGTGGTTCATATCCACTGATTTAGGCCTCCCAGAGCGAGGCTTATCTTGAAAGGTCTCGTTTCCAGTTGAAAAGGTCTGGAACCATTTTTGTGCTGTACATTTACTTATTACACCCTCTCCGAGCGCAACACATATTTTTCTACCTGCTTCTGTACCATTTGTCCCCAATTTAAACTCGTAAAGCAAACAATCTCTAAAAACTTCATTTGACACTGACATGATCACGAGCGATTTTTACACACTACACTGACAAATGCGTTGTTATATTCACCGTGGCTGATGCGTCAATGAATAAGCTTTCCCAAATAGTCAAAACTTTCGTGCTACTGGGACAGATGTCGCCGCAGCAGCCAAATGGAAGCGGGAGTGGTTCAAAAGCGCACGAACTTTCTTGCTTCCCTGGTATATATATATATATCTGAGAATTAAATTACTGAGAAACTCTTAATTGAAACAAACACGAGTTATTTATAATACTACTAGGAATATGTTTATAATAATTGTACGTTTTAAAAATAAAAATCTGGAGATGGATCGATAAATTTACAGGAAGAGGTGCTCACAAAAAACGGATGCAATTTAATTACTACATATCTATCGAACGTTTGCAATATGAAACATTGAATTACTTACACTTGTCGTAATAACCTTCCGTGCTATACAAAAGAGTTTGAAAAAAAGAAAACTAATTTTAGTTTTGCTGCAATTAAAATTTGAAGAGAAATTTATTTAGTACAGTACGTTGGTACGTGGGTCGTTCAATATATAAATTTCCCTAAACTGTAAAATATTTATTTTTCAAGATACATTTATAACCTATACATACACCTGTAGGTTAGTCCTTGATCACTTCTCTACATAATTCACATTGAGATTCAGACATTTGTCTCATCGTTGCACCAATTTTTCCAAATCCTTTGCAAAAGATCAGGGCTCTGGTTATTTAGTACTCTCCTCACATTTCGCTCCACTTCTTCATCTCTTTTGAAACATTCACCTTGCAATGCAGACTTTGACACCGGAAAAAGATGGAATTAACTCTGTGCTAAACTGAGGCTGTATGAAGAGTAGGGCAGCCATTCTCACCCTAATCCTTCAGTTTTGTATTTTGTTTGCGTGCTCTGTAAAGGTGGGTGTTATCGTCAAGAAGGAGAGGCCAGGTCGCTTATGTGAAATTGCGTTACCGTGAGGAAGAGTTCAGCTTAAACCTAAACGACCTGGCCTCCTGTCAACTGGTGATGAAGAAGTGAAGCGGAATGTAAGGAGAGTGCTAAATAGCCATAGTTTTTTTTTTCAAAGGGTTTGGACAAATTGCTGCAACGGTGAGACAGATGCCTGATATCTTATTGGGAATTACGTGGAGAAGTAAATAGGGACCCAGTTACACGTGCCTGTATAGTTTACAAATGTGTCTTAATTTTTTTTCTTTTTACAGCTTAGGGAAACATATATTGAACGACCCATGTTTGTGTGTCACTGTTAGAATTAGGTACGTCGCTGTTAAGTGTATATGTGAGAGAGAATATTTGGAATATGTTTGTCAGTGTTAGGAGAAATGAAACAACAAATACAATATAGTACATCACGGTGTATATTTTTCAAATACAATACATAAATACATAAATAAATCTATCCTATCAGAATTGTATCAGTTTGGCAGCGAATGACTTCCGTAATTTTTAACACCACAAAAATTCATTTCTCTCGAAAACTACGCATGGGAATTTATCTTGAAGCATATTCCATGACAATGTTGTAGTTAAACAAAAAATGAAAGTTCAAGAGTTGATCATAATTTAGGACTATATCTCGCTAACCATACTGTGTACTGTCGTCTTCAAAGATCATAGTAAAAAGGCTCTAGTATCAGTTTCATCATAGCATCAACTTCAAAATTTACAATATATATATATATATATATATATATATATATATATATATATATATATATATATAACTCTATGGCCTATGGAACCCGGAATTTCAATGCCGCGATCACAAAAGCTCTCCACTGGCTTCTATCCTTAGTTAACTGCATCCAGTTTCTACTTTGTATTCCAATCTCTGCGAGATCCATCGTAATATTGTCCTCCCATCTGCGCCTAGGTGTTCGTAATGGTCGTTTTCCTATTGGTCTTCCAGTCAATACTTTGAAAGCGTTTCTACTTTCTTTCATTCTAGCTACATGACCCGACCACCTAAGCCTCCTAGACTTGACGACCCTAACAATGTTGGGTAAACCGTATAAATTATGTAGTTCCTCGTTATGAATTTTCCGCCATTCCCCATTCCCGTTCCTCTTGGGTCCGAATATTCGTCTCAGTATATTCTGGATTTTCTCGAAAACTACACATAAGGATTTATAATCATCCATATCATTTTGTTCATCTCAGCATTTTGACATCTGACGATTGGTATACACTCAATGACCATCCTTCTACTATCTGGCATTAGCACGTTTGGCCGAAAGGTCAGCAACAATGTGGTTTTGCATGGAAGCAATAAGATCTTGGCAGGTGGCTAGAAGCATGGATCATCACATATACACACACAAAAATAAGTCACTTAGTAACTTCGTCGAAAAAAGAAAGTGACCACTAACAGTGAGGAAAAACAAAAATGTACCAGCATCAAATCAAAAGCTGCAAATATGAACAAGATCGTTGAAATAGCTCAACCTCGAGGGTATGGACTTGAACAGCTATTCCACTATAAACTTTCTGATTCCTGCACACTTTTTGATGAACATGGACTTCTTGTAAAAGCAAAGCTCATTGATGCAGGAATTGGAATCCATGCTAAACGAAGATGCCAAAGACGCTATTTGCAAAGTTTCGATTCATATACAAAGGGCACTAGGAAAATTTGCAATAAAACACAACGGATCATCACAGAAGTTTGCAACTTAGCGCGTGTTTAGACATATCTAAACCCGCACTGTAGAAGCTCTATTCATTGTCTCAGTGTCAGGTGATTTTTAGGTGTGTTAGTGAAAAGAGATGGAGATGTCGTTGTGGTCAAAAACTGAATACCGGGCAATTTTGCGCTACAATTGTGCACGTGGTTTAAGTGTTGATCAGTGTTTAGAGGAAATCACTCCTGTACTCGGAGAGAATTGTTCTCATCGTACAACGATATTTAGGTGGTACCGAGAGCTTAGAAAGGAAGTTTCAGCCTTGAGAACGCTCCAAAATCAGGTCGGCCATTTTCATCTGTGACTGGACAAAACATTACTGCAGGAAGGAAAATGCTTGAGACAAATAGACGGTCACATACCCCAAATAGAGATATGCTTGGGCATTAATCCTTCAACAGTTCATGCTATTCTCCGCGATCACCTTTAAGTTAGAAAGCTTTGTACTCTTTTGGGTACCACATGACTTGACCGACGAGCAAATGGCACACCGTGTTTCATGGTGCCGTGAAATCCTGAAAAAAAATTAAAAATGGAAAATCTTCCTCTGTGAACAGTATCGTGACAGGTGACGAAACTTGACTCTATTATTCTACTATGATGTCCCGACGAAGGCTCAAAACAAAATGTGGGTGTTCAAAGATGAGGAAACCCCGTGGCTGTTCGAAAGTCCACATCAGTGAAGAAGAGAATGGTGGCGGTATATTTTAGTGTGCGAGGAATTGTCGAGCAAGTTTTCTTAGAAATAAAGAAGATAGTCACAGGGAAGTGGTATACCGACGAACCTCTGCCTAAATTTCTTACAGCTCTCAAACAGTTACGCCCAAACTCAAGGATGAACACATAATTTCTTCACCACGATAACGCTCGAGCGCACCGTTCATAGGAGTGCTCAGAGTATTTGACCAGCACTGGACTAAAACTGTTAGATCCTTCGTACAATCCAGATCTCGCTCTCTATAACTTCGCCCTGTTCCCTCATGTGAAGACCAGACTGAAAGGAAAGCGTATTACAAGCGATGACGCCTACTAAGGGCTTGGGACGATGAGTGTGCCCAGATCTCTGCAGAAAGACGGCAGAGTTTCTTTGAGGGCTGGTTTCGAAGAATGGAAAAATGTGTAATGTGTGGTGGGAAGTACTTTGAAAAAATATAAGAAATAAGGTCATATTGCAAAGCTTTCCTAGTGCCCTTTGTATCAGCAGAAACACTCGGAAATGATATGTGCTTTGTGCTGCCTGCACTTCATGTGCTCTCAGGAGTAGATTATACTAGTAAGTTTGGCACAAAAAGGCTGCTATGAACTGCAACACAGTCAAGATTTTGAAAGGTTCTGGTACATCACTGTATATAGTACCATTAGACACTATCTTGAAATCAACTGAAGAATGTCCTGTGCAGTTGCTGAAGGGAGGAACTTTCTGTAAAACATTAGATGAGTTCAGACTCTGGAAATACATTCATATTAAAAATGTTTATGTTGAAGACTTGCCTCCGACAAGTACCTGTGCTAAGGGACATATTCTTTGAGCTTTCTTTCATGCATATTTGCAAATTCACTGTACAGAGGAAGGACATGAAAGCCTTGACCCTGAGAAATACGGTTCTGAAGTCATTGATGGTGTTCTTATACCATCCAAATAACTTTCCTGGTGCACGTACATGTTTAAAGTGCGCCACATCTGGGTGTCTGGGTGTGAAATCTGAAATTTCGGGTTGTATGTACTGTAAATGTTGAAGTGTAAAGGTAAAATAAACTGCAGAAATTCCTATGATGAGTGAATAATAGAAACGTATCTTCTTTTCGAAAATTGCTATAAGAAAAAAAACACTATTGCCATTTACGTTTACTTATATCTAATTGGCAAGTAGCACTTTGGCATGCAAGCCATGCCAGGGAGCAAATTCTTGGCATGCAAGTCATGCCAGGGAGCAAATTCTATTCTTATGCTATGTTTATTGAATTTATCGACGTGGAAAACATACTCTTTGAACATCAATATTGTTACTATGGTCTCCTCATACTCAAGACGCAAGGTGTGTCATTCTGCATATAATTTTCCAAAATGACGGTGATTTTCGATTCTAATGTACCTTCAACATTAATAATCTTGGTTCATAGAACTGGGATACGATACATAGAATTCTGATAATTTACTTCATTTTTAGGTCTCTAGGACGTTTTATTTGGATACTTTAAGCCATATCAGGGTTATCAGGTGCCATTTTGAACGACGTCATTCCTGAAAAAGTGGGGGTGGGGGTAAGGAGTTTCCACCTAAGATTTTTGTCCTTCTTATGCATCCAATTAACCAATTCAACAATAATTTCCTCCCTGCAATGAGTTGCATACAGAAGTGTTATTGGCTTCAGGACTACAAAGAAAACTCAATAAAACACTCTTTTCTGTTGTCTTGAAATGGTAATGTAAATGCATTTTAATACAAGAAATCAATAGTTGATAGTACTTAGAAAAATGATGACAAAAATTTTTATCTTTTCACGATCATCCGGAATCTCCCCGCCATCTGCAAAGAAAGTATATGTATATCGGTGTGAAAGTTATATTGATACGGATATTCGCATTCTCGCAGACATCCATAAGTAAGTACATGAAATTAGTGGTAACTCTGCCAAATAGACAACAATATGAATATATTTCTTGTACCATTCTTCCTTATAACAAGTGAAAAATAGCATTATTTCATGATTTGATCAATTTTTACAGAAAGCGTTGCAGTGGAATTTCTACATCAGTAACTTCCTTTGTGGTGTATTTCTGGTGATTTTCTCCAGTTTCTCTCTATATCCTTTTTCGCTTTTCTTTCTTAAATCTTCGTCTTCTTCGACTTCTATCCAATTCCGTTTGCTTCTGCTTTTTCGGTTTTTGGTTTCTCGTTCATTGTACTTCTTCTCTTCCTTCCTTCTTTTCTTTCGTTTTTTTTTTTTTTTTTTTTTTTTTTTTTTTTTTTTTTTTTTATTTAGACGGCTAGTTTTCTGGACAAGCCACACACTCATTCTCCGAGATCTTGTGGTTTCGTTTTCGGAGCCAAGAAAACTATCCAATCTTTTGTTTTCTCTTTTGAAAAAAAAATAGAAAGAGAAAGAGAAAACAAAATGAACGGAGAAATGGGAATGACTAAAAGAAAGACGGAGAAAGAAAGAATGGCGTGGGTGGGCTGGGATGTGCTTTCTTCCTATACCATCACTATAGACTAGTACCACCACAACCAACCTCACCTCACCTCACGCACAGCAAAAGAGTGGAAGTCGTGGAGGCCGTCAAAGAAACCATTAATTGGAGGAGTTCGCAGACGAACCTCTATTGTACTGGGTAACGAGTCAGTGAGCCAAAAAGTCTACGGAAGACAGAACTAGCGCCGACTGCTTCCTGGGAAGGTTCCTGAAAGGAAAAAGGTAAGCGGAGTTGCCAACGTCTACATGAATTCTCTAACTTGGTATAAAACCTTAATATTTTAAGATTTGCGAACTATGTTGTACAGAACAAAGCACGAAGTTCGTAACATGTGACCCAGAATCAGTCAGTCTAGGTAACTCGAACAGGAAACGAAACATATTTATATACATAGAAAATATGAAGGTAATTCTAAGGTAATTCTAAGAAACAGAATTCTCTCCTCTCTCTCTTCTTACTAAATCTATATTCTCTCTCTCTCTCTCTGTCTGTCTGTCTCTCTCTCTCTGTGTGTGTATATGTGTTAAATCATTGCACTGAAAGATAACTACCAGCGTTATCAGAGTGTAAACCCGTAGAAATCACAGAAATGAAAATCTACATGTTATATTATTCTTAGTAGGAATCGTTAAAAATTTAATCTAGCGAGCCTCTAAAACTTGCGTAGAATGTAAGATACACTTCTGAGTCGAAACAGTGTTATGTTAAAACTTTTTGTGTAGTCTGTGTTCAGAACCACCAGACACACAGGAATTTATTTCGGTATGGGAAGTTCAAAGCTTTTCGGAGGGTCTAAATTCAATGTGAGAATAAATTATATTTAAAATTCTAAAATTACTCCTAAAATTAGACTAAATTTCGAGTGGGCCCGAACCCCCAGAAACCATTCCTTGCGTACGTCCCTGAAAACCATTGCATTTCTTTTCAATATGGGAAAACGAATAAACACACACACACACACACAAATATTTTTGAAATAGTCAATACGTGGTACATTGCTTAAGAAACATCACACCAGGAATCAGTCATGTAAATATTTGAGCTCGAGTAGTGGTAGCTCAGTGGTAGAGAGCTTTTTGGTGTGTACGGTCTCTGGTTCAATCTGCGGCCAAGTAAGTTTGTAGTAGACAACATCTCATGTCCGTTGGTTTTTCAGGGTACTCCCGTTTAATTCCACATACTCATTTCACCTATTCTTCTATTATGATTCACTTGCCTTAAGTATCCGGCTTCCCTAGACTAAAAAGCATTACCATGGGAAGTTAAACTGGAAGATTTCATTTTCATTTCAATCTATTACCTAGGCATAAAATTCTTGAATAATGCTATTTACTTTGTATTTTTGCTACTTCCGGGTCAGATTGGGCCTGAGAAGTGAAACCCAACAACCTGGATGACTCGGACGACCCGGAGTCAGACTCGGATAACCAGGATAAAAGTAATGACCCAAGTGACCCCTCACCCGTGTAAGTCACGAAAGTCTTACAGGACATCTAAGACAGGACATCCGTCTCTGTCTGTCGAAGAGTCACGCAAAAAATGGCAGAGTTTGTTTTTGTAAGCGATTAAACGTCCCAAGAATAGATTGCATGCCTTCTCTTGACCCTCTACACAAACCGGAAATGTTACAAATGAACAAGTTCCGGATTCAATGTTGATCACCAAGAACAAAATAGATAAGACAGCGAGAAACTGTTTTTTCGAATCGAGTTATTATCTAAAAAAATAAAAAATCGTCGGCCTTATTCTCTATTAAAATTGAAAGTGATACATTTGATCACTAGATCTACTTTTGGTTTCAATACTATCCCAAGCAGGGGCGCAAAGACAAATTTTTGTTGGGAGGAGTCCTAGATATGAGGGGGGGGGGGAAATCCAATACTACAAGCCACTACGTCTATGAAGTATTGAAAGGGTATTATTCTGCTTCCGAAAAGACGATAAGTAATTGTAAAATACTTCCAACTATGTTTTCAAATATATATATATATATATATATATATATATATATATATATATATATATATATATATATATATATATATATATATAACTAAATTGTCTTTATAAGAGAAAGAGTATGGATAAAGTATAAGATCAAATTTTCCTGCTACATCAATCATTTCCCTGTTAAGAGTCTTCATCCCGGCGAAATTAAAGTACCGCTAATTTTACAGTAATTATGTGATATCTTCAAATAGATAAAAGATAATCGAAATATGGAACAAGAGCGCCCAAGACAATATTATTTTGCGTGAGGTACCGTTATCACAAGTCACCTAATGGCTTTATGCTTTCAGCTGTTCAGAAACGCAAAAATAAATGCCGATTTTCAAAATGGCTCGAAATCGAAAGCAGATAAGTGAGTCATGATAACGATTTCTTATGTAAAATGATATTGTCTAGGACGCTCTTGTTCCACATTTCGATTATCTTTTATCTATTTGATGATATCACATAATTAATATAAAATTAGTGGTATTTTAATTTCGCCGGGATGAAGACTCTTAAACAAGTTTAGTTTTATCGAGAAAGTGTACAATGTATGTCGAGTTAAGAAGTTTTTTGGGGGCTGGGTGGGGAGAGCTTTACCTGGTAGATCACACCCGTCTGTGCGCCCTTGATCCCAAGAATAACAGCAAGTATTAAAAACTAGTACAATTTCCGATTTTTGGAGAGAAGCTTCTCTTTAATTGACTCCGGCGTTAATTTATCTGGATACTCCACCGAGATGAACCGTTCTTTTACCAAACTTGACATGAAGATTTGAGAGCGAGCGCTGAGGTTCGTAAGGGATCTTATGTCCCGATCGGGCATACCATTGAGCGAAAAACGGGATGCTCATAGACTTAACCTTGTTAAAATCATTTGGCGCGCGAATTTTCCATGTAAACAATGAAAAAATAGAGTTTTCAGTATGAGAAATAGGGCGAAGCCCTCTTTGTTTTGTTCTGCGAATACAATTTTGCAAAGCCATTATTCTTTTCGCTGATATGCCAAATTCAAATACTTGCATGTCGTGTTCGTTCTCGATGCACTAAAAGATTCTATGGATAATCAATAAAGGTTCAACGTTTCACTCCTAATATGCAATTAATGCATACCTAATAATATTTATTCCTATACAGTATTAATTGTAAGTGGGTGTAGCGAGAAACTGTTTGTGTGGACTCAGTGTTCCAAGAACAGGTGACCACATCCCTATTTTGAAACCGGAAAATATAGATCTAGTACTTCCGGTTTCAGTGTTGAATGTGTATAGATTGAAAGTCTATCGTATTTTTAGAATGTGAGACAGAAACTCACTTGTTTAAACAAGATTGCATTTGTAAAGTAAAACGAAGATTAATGTTTTTGAATCATGTTGAATACATTTTTAAAAAATGTATTTATGGTATTACGTGTTTTTCTTTTTTCTTTCGAAAGAAACAGTTGTACTTTCCTGACAAGAAAACAATACGTCTACGAGATAATACAATTCTCTTAACTGCATACACATTAATCCACCTACAAACTATCGATCTACTGTTTAATAGTGTCAGTGGGAATTAGATTGCTATATTAATCAAAACTATATATTTGCACTAGGGAAGCATTGTGTTTGACTTTGTTTAACAATAAACAGAAAACCATTATTGATATTACGTGATATTACTCACGTTAACTGGAGTGTTCAGATCGTAGCATTAGGAAGCAATTACATACAGTATTACATTGTTTTTTAAAAAGCTACGAATCACTACATGATTGAATCTCCTCTGCATTTACATCATAATAGAAGATACGAATATAATGTATTTCCACCAATAGGTCATTCACTCACACCATACGTCTAACATACACAGTGTACATAGTTTCATATTGTCATAAACGTTATGGAAACTATTATGAAAACTGTATAAGTATTATCATTTTCATACCAGTATTCATCCTGTGAAACCGTTAAGAGGTCTCATCCCGGCGAAATTAAAATACCGCCAATTTTACAGTAATTATGTGATATCTTCAAATAGATAAAAGATAATTGAAATGCGGAACAAGAGCGTCCTAGACAATATTATTTTGTGCGAGGTACCGCTATCACAAGTCACCTAGTGGCTTTCCGTTTACAGCCGTTTAAAAACGCGAAAATAAATGCCGATTTTCAAAATGGCCAGAAATCGAAAGCAGACAAGTGGGTCGTAATAACGATATCTCATGTAAAATGATATTGTCTAGGGCGTTCTTGTTCCACATTTCGATTATCTTTTATCTATTTGAAGATATCACATAATTACTGTAAAATTAGCGGTGTTTTAATTTCGCCGGGACGAAGCCTCTTAATTAGCACATTTCTTTCACTAACTATAGTGTCTTTGGAACCTGGAAGTTCAATGCCGCAATCAGAAAAGCTCTCCACTGACTTGTGTTTTTAGCCAACTGGATCTAGTTTCTACTTTGTATTTCTATTTCTGAGGGATGTGTGTTAGTACTGTTCTTTCATCTACACCTACGTTTTCCTAATGATCTTTCCTCGATCCAGATGGGCTAACAGTGATCCTAATGATTACAGGTGAGTTTCGAATCGAAGACCACGTTTAGGTAGGTAGCAGTGGTGGTAGAGTACAAGGTACCCATCAACAGTTAGTCGTGAGAGAGTTGGTTTCGATGGATTGTAGAACATTGTTGAGGCGGTAAGAATACTACCGCTTGCGTTTATCTAACTTGATCGTTAAATGCCATTTCTTGCGCCATTTGATAAAATTATCGAGTGATTTTTTTTTTAAAGAGCAATGTTTAGTTGATACACAGTTTTGATGAGCACAAGAAAATCTGTATCGTCAGCATATTGATAAGTAATAACTTTGTGTGTACTGATGGGATGTCTGAAGCGTAAAGAATATATTGTAACTAGCTGAGGGCTGATCCCTGGGAATTCTAGCAGGAGGAAATATTGGCCATGAAAGTGCCCTACCGACTGTGATATATGCAATTCGATTTATGATGAAAGAATAGGTTGTTTGAAGATAGATATGGGAAGTTTGAACGATTGTAGTTTTTTAATGAGCCCATAATTCTAGACCCTATTGAAAGGCTTCTTTAAACCCATAAGAGTGAGGCAAGATTCTTTATTATACTGATTAGCTGAGACAAAGTGACTGGTCACTGATGTAGAATCAAGGTCGAAAGCCTGCTTAATGAATAGATAGGAGAGTAGTTGTTTTAAGATGTTTAAGAAGTCGGCATACGAGAACTTTTGCCAATGTCTTGCTGAATACTGATGTGAGCCAAATGGGTCTGTAAGAACGGAAAGAATACATAGGCTTATTATTAAGAGGGATATGATAATATTAAAAGCAAGGCGATGAGAGTGCAAGGTAGTGTATGGTGACAAACAGGAGTGGTTGTTGCTTCATATAGCGGACAGTGATGAATTTTTGTTGAAGAGTTTCGAGGTGAAAAGTAGAGTAACAAAAGTAATGAGTGAATATACAGAGTAGGTCTGTTAAAGGAAATTCAATGAGCAATCCTGGAAACATGACACTCAAAGCTTGCTAGTTTGTAGTAGTAGGGAACGGGAGCTGATATCCAGGCAGTGAAACCCTAGGTAAGGACGGGATGAAGAAAACGTTTATATGTGTTGAGAACGATGATCGAGGGGAACCCAGATAGTACTAGTAGGACGTTTAAGAAGATTCAGTTAGATGCTTAAGTTTTGATGTAGTTAAGATGAGAAAGACATGTAAGATGGTATTCAAAAACAATACTGAGATAAGTAACTATTTTGGAGATATGGAACAGTATATTTTCAACGGAGAGAAGTTGAACTAGCGGATTGCATAGTCTAGTAGCTTAGCGACTGGATCATGCAAAATGTGATACCAACATACCACTTTCAGGGATGATAGACCTATTAATAAGAAGTAAATCCTGATATAGACCCAAATCGGCGGGGGTCTTGTTTTAGGTATATGACGTCATCAATATGGCCGCCAACGAATTTCGACTTAACTGAGTTTAAAAATGTATAACTCCATTACCATTGAAGGTAGAAACTTCCTTTTACCTTTATTTTGCAGAGAATACATTGTACCTTTATTGTCATTATAAATACTTGCCTTATATTGCCGCCATTTTTAAATATGGCGTCTCAAACTGGAAAAATCTTATTTTCAAAACGATTTTCTATGTTTTATAGCAAATAACTTTGAAACTGCTATGATTATGGGAAAATACTTTGATACAATCGTCAAAGGTCATTTCAATAGGTTTCGAACGCGACCAGAATCATTGATGTATCTCAACAAATAACCGAGATAATCAATTTTTTGTAGGACTAAATGTCGAACTTTCGTGAATAATGTTCGAATGTATCCGTAGATGTAGTTATATGGCATTTGTAGTTCCATTGGCCTTTTGATAATAGGAACATAGTACCGCTACCAGTATGTTCCTTTTAACGTGGAGAATAGGAAATCACAAGTGTTTATCTTTTGTCCATGCTGAAAACCCTTTATAATGTCATAAATCCAAGATGGCCGCCGCGGTTTATCTCCGGTGAAAATTTCTCGCCACAGAAAAATAATAGAAACATGCAACAAAAGCCAATCTCTTTCTTTGGATGTGAAAAAATCTTGACATAACATGTGATTGACTCTCCTTTGTGTCTACAAGCCAGTATATGACATCATAAACACAATATGGCGCCATGGCTTACATATGGATTAAGAAAATTATTTATTTCTCGCATTAGAGAAACGATAGAAACGTGCAACAACCATCAATATCTTTTTTCATATATAGAATCATAAAGACATAAGTTTTGTCTTTTCTTTCAGGCGAAAAACGAGTATGTGACGTCACAAACCCAAGATTGCCGTCGACTCTTAAATATGTGTAATGCATAATATTATATGATTTATTTTTCTCGGCCCAATTCAAATTTTGGTACACGGTCATGAACCTTGAATAATTTCTTTTTTATTTGCTGGACAATCGATTTTATTCGATCGGTGAAATTCTCCTCCTATTGTAGTGCATTGGATCAGATTTGTCCCTGGATGTTCGCCCTGGATCATATCAATTATGCCCGTTGGATGTCAGTATTCGTAATGTCTCTGGGAGAATTGAATGTACGAAACCCACAAGTTTATGATGAATTTCAGAAAGGTAATTTTGTGGAAAGAAAGACTAACAGTAAATATTCGTACATGTCCCACGACCTGTTACATGAACAATGTAATAAGGATCTAAAATGTGAAGGAGGTACCATTGGTCTATTTGATAATGAATGTGCTCTTCTGCGTTGGATGGTTTCGGGTCCAGTGATTGCAGGATTACTAACCGAACTTGAGAAAGAGGCAGAAATAAGTGACAATTCAGATTATCACAGTCATCATGAAGATACAGACGCTTTTTCCTCTAGTTCAAAAATCATGTGAAAGCTTTAATAAATGCATGTGAAGATGATGACAGAAATACATTTGCTCAAGAAAATGGTGCCCTAATATGCGTTGCCACATATGCTGTTATGGATGAGAAAGCAGCTGAGTCTGTCTTCAAAGCAGAAGAATTGGGAAAGCAACAGGACAAACATTTGTTCGGAAACGGCTCATCGAATGCCAGACGCCTTTAAAAGAACCGATTAAAAGAATTAAACTTTCGCTTTTTCACACATCGCAAAAAGAAGGAACGAAGAAAGGACTCAAGGAGTCAATTTTAAAGAGTTACTGTAACCTGTTTTCTCGCTTATATATAGCTTGTCAAAGTCGAGGTGGAAACATCAAAGATTTCTTTGCTCACGAAAACCTTTCGTACCCTCCGTCACTCTCTTCAAATGGTGAATTGCGCAAGGGAGCAAAATCAGATATTATTTCTTGCTTAGAACCACTTGGAACATCACAATACGATGTACCTAGTGTATCGTGTGTTATATTTGATGAAGCAGTATTAGCTCACATGCTGAAGCCTGTTCCGGGACAGGCGTTTTCTATGTATTACACTAACACAGTTCAACCATCTTTAGAAAAGTTTGCGAGTGATGTCGTCAGAATAGACATAGTCTTTGACAATTATGATCCCGACAGTCTGAAAAAAGAAGAACGAGACCAACGAGGAAAAGGACCAAGAATACTTGTGAGAGACTCCACACTGACTCCCAAAAAATGGGCATTGTTTTTGAATAATTCTGAAAACAAAACTGATTTATTTCGACTTCTGTGTAAACACTCACAGAACACAAGTGATTCTGGTGGTAAGAGAGAGATTGTGTGTGCATGTGATGATACCGCAATCAGCAAACTCTAATATGGACGTGATAAGCCTTATGCCCTGCAAATAAGAAGAAGCAGACACACGCATGTTCTTGCATGCATTGCATGCCAGCAACCACGGAAATAAGAATATCTCAATTAAAACTGTCGCTTCTGATGTTGTTATTGCCGTTGCTTTATTCTTTGAGCTCAATGTATCACACTTGTGGATTGAATATGGGAGTGGTAAAAATAAGAGATATATTCCTGTCCACGAAATTGCAACAAGCCTAGGAAAGTCTCACTCAAAAGCCCTGCTCTTTTGGTACGCATTTGCAGGGTGTGACACAGTGTCCGCTTTTGATGGTCATGGCAAGAAGACAGCTTGGCAGGTGTAGCAAGAATTCCCTGAAATAACGGATATATTTATCAAACTTTCAGTTACTCCTGCTGAAATTTCAGCTCAGGACTTTGCAGCTCTTCAGCGCTTCACCGTACTCCTGTACGATCGCTCTAGTTCTTTACTAAATGTTAAAGACTGTCGACAAAGATTAATGACGAAAAAGAATTGTTCTTACGAATGGATCGCACCTACATAGACAGCCTTATTTCAACACTGTCTGCGAGCTGCCCCACAGGCCGGGTATTACTGGTCTCAAGCTCTCCAGAAAGTGCCCATAATACCCGAAATTTGTAAAGGGGTTGGAAGAAGGTGGATCGTGGTTATTATCCTCTGTGGTCCTTACTTCCAGAAGTTTCTGCGCACTGTAGAAAACTTATTCGCTGTGGTTGCAAGACTCCTTGTCAACATTCTTGCAAGTGTCAAAACTTGGGGTTAGTGTGCACTTTATTGTGTACCTGCGATGGACAGTGTGATGGAGTAGATCATGTTATTGTGAATTGATCTTGTCTAAATAAGAAATGTGATTAACAAAAATTACTTCCCCTAGTTCTCTGAAGTACGTTTCAGATGTTAAGTTTCAGATGTTAGTCATACTATCTCACAAATATTTTCTCTTCCAAATTCTTAACATATTTAATTGTATAACTGTTTATTGTGTTGCAAATTTATCTCTCGCTGATATACTGTTAAATTTAAACATTGAGTCTGTTTCATAAACATTTTAATACAAACTCCAAAAATATCAAATTAAGCTGGGCGGTGGTTTGAAAATGTGACGCATTTTGCCTCGAGCTATTTTGTAAAATAATATGAAAAGCATAATTTTCAGACAATTACATTCTCAATGGACTGATTAAAAATATTTTAAATGTAAAATATGTCTTTCGAAATGCACAGTTCCCATATTCCTTGAAATATTCATTTAGCGCAAATACTAGTGCAAGCCTTATACTTTCATATAGCGCATAATTCTTTGTTTAATAACATGAAAAATATTCACTTTCGGATAATTAGTATTAAAGAGAATATATTTCAAATTTATTTTCGAATAATGCATAATTTCAGCTTTGTTAGTTTTTCAGTTTAATGCATAATATAATATTCAAAATACATACAGCGGCTACTTTGTATAACGATGTCATACACTTAAACAAGACAAATACTAACCTTTGGGCGCAAACACGATACACCTTTCTGTTGCTTCATGATTTAACTTATTTAAGGAGAAAAAATAGTTGCTTTGCACGTTTCTATCACCTTTCTTAGGTGAGAAAGGCATACTTTTCTTCATGCATATTTAAGAGTCAACGACAATCTTGGGTTTATGACGTAATATACTTTCGCTTCAAAGAAAATCAATAACTTATATCACTTTTTGATTCTACATATGAAAAAAGATATTGGTAGTTGTACGTTTCTATCGTTTCTCTAATGCGAGAAATAAATAATTTTCATAATCCGTATGTAAGCCATGGCGCCATACTGTGTTTATGACGTCATATACTGGCTTGTAGACACAAAGAAGAGTCAATCATATGTTATGTCAAGATTTTTTCACATCCAAAGAAAGAGATTGGCTTTTGTTGCATGTTTCTATTATTTTTCTGTGGCGAGAAATTTTCACCGGAGATAAACCGCGGCGGCCATCTTGGATTTATGACATTATAAAGGGTTTTCAGCATGGACAAAAGATAAACACTTGTGATTTGCTATTCTCCACTTTAAAAAGAACATACTGGTAGCGGTACTATGTTCCTATTATCAAAGGGCAATGGAACTTCAAATGCCATATAACTACATCTACGGATACATTCGAACATTATTCACGAAAGTTCGACATTTAGTCCTACAAAAAATTGATTATCTCGGTTATTTGTTGAGATACATCAATGATTCTGGTCGCGTTCGAAACCTATTGAAATGACCTTTGACGATTGTATCAAAGTATTTTCCCATAATCATAGCAGTTTCAAAGTTATTTGCTATAAAACATAGAAAATCGTTTTGAAAATAAAATTTTTCCAGTTTGAGACGCCATATTTAAAAATGGCGGCAATATAAGGCAAGTATGTATAATGACAATAAAGGTACAATGTATTCTCTGCAAAATAAAGGTAAAAGGAAGTTTCTACCTTCAATGGTAATGGAGTTATACATTTTTAAACTCAGTTAAGTCGAAATTCGTTGGCGGCCATATTGATGACGTCATATACCTAAAACAAGACCCCCGCCGATTTGGGTCTATATCAGGATTTACTTCTTATTAATAGGTCTATCATCCCTGAAAGTGGTATGTTGGTATCACATTTTGCACAATTCGGCCCTTTTATGCTGCTAAGCTACTAGACTAGCAGTGGGTCATAGCACGTTTGCGTGTGACAGAAAAACTATGGCTTGTGTCTTGGAAGCATGGATGATCAAGTTCCATTTACGACACCATTCCGAGAGACATTTGATAGAGTCCTGTAAGATGGTGTTGATTTGTCTGATGGTACGATCAAAACCACAGAAGGGTATATCATCGGAATATCAGAAAAACAAACGTCTGAAGAAAGAGAAGGGAAATAGGAAACTGGCAGTAAATAGATCAAAGGGTATAGAGCTGAGCCTTGAGGAACATCAGAATTCAGAAAGACGGGATATGATAAATGATTGTTGATAGTAACATATGCGATATTGAAGCTCAAAAAATTGAAAATAAACCGTATATAAGGTACAGGTAACTTAATTTTGATTAACTCAAAAATGAGAGCAAGATACTAGATTTTATCGATTTTTTTTTTAAAGGTAAGAAGAACAAGACAGGAAGAACGAAGAGAATTATAATGATTTGTAATGAGCACTAAAGCGTTGAAACTGATCGTTAATTAAGTATGAGAGGGCGGAATCCGGATTGAGAAGATGGAAGAGATGCATGGAGGTATGGATGTAGCCTGTGGACTTGGATGTGTTCAAGGATCTTACTAAAAGTTAAAGTATATCGTATAAGTAGATAAAAAAAAAAAGATGACTCTAAGAGGTTTGTTCGGTTTCGGAAACACGGAGGTTTTAGATATTTTCCATACAGTGGGGAAAAAAGACTGTTCTATGGATAAAAGTGTAAATAAAGACAAGGGAAAGAAGCAGAGAAATAGGACTTCCTTTGATATGGCGATACGTCATGGAATCGAAACCATTTATAACAGCT
Source organism: Thermobia domestica (assembly GCF_964235325.1). Lineage (NCBI taxonomy): Eukaryota > Metazoa > Arthropoda > Insecta > Zygentoma > Lepismatidae > Thermobia > Thermobia domestica. The sequence continues at coordinate 79,104,395 of NC_137467.1, forward strand.
CCAAAAGAAAAAGTGAGCTGCTATTTGGTCATAGAAGCTATTCTAAGCATACAAGACAAAATGATAACAGAAGGAAGGTTGTTTTTCTCTATGAAGAGCTAACAATTATGTACTTCCTCTTGGTTTCAAGATGTGTAAAATGTGCCGACCTGGTCACATTGCAAAGTATTGTGTAACTGTTACAGCAAGATGTTTGCAAAGCAGAGTCCAAGGACATCAAAACAAAGAATGCAATATTAAAGAATAAAGTGATTTATAATTCCATGAACAATTCGAAAAATAAACGTTACAGTCAAAGAACTGAAAAAGTGTCATTCTTATAAAATGATTTGCCAAAGAACTGAATTTAAAATGAATTATGAATAATGGAGAATGTTGAATTAACTTGGGAGAAAACAATCTAAAACTAAAACTAAATCTCGATTAGAGTTAAGCTTGTGTTTTACATTTCATTACAAATTCTACTTTAATTACTTTTCCTAAAGGGTTGTAGTAGAAGTAGTAAGAACACACTATGAATTCAAAATACAAAATATAATGAAACTAGGTGCAAATAAGAAAATATTGAAACACTTAAGAGTTTACTATTCCATAAATAAATTTGGATACAACTTTTTATATTAGAGTCATTATATATAATTATATATAATTCCAGCAATAGGAATGGGACTATGAGCTCATAAACCTCCAGAAATTATGAACATTTTAATATAATATTAGGAACAAGTAACAAGTCAAATACATTTTAAAGTGATGAATTACACAGTATTCTATTCAGGTGGCGTTAAGGCCGAAAATGGTGTCGCGATAGCAATGAAGAATGAAATAACAAGAACTGTAAACAAAGTGGAATGCTACAGTGACCACTTCATGTTTGTAAAACTAAGTGTAAAACCAGTGGATATTGTGAAAATACAAGTGCATATGCCAACAATCGACCATGATGACAATGAAGTAGAAGTAATATATGATGAGATTAGTGACATATTGCATCAGGAGGGAAGAGGTAAGGTCAACGCCATAGTAATGGGAGAATTCAACAGTGTAGTAGGAGAAAGAGCTGCGAATAAGGTGGTGGGACCATTTGGACTAGGTAGAAGAAACGAACGGGGCCAAATGCTTATCGACTTCTCTACACAATATGATATGGTGGTGACGGACACGTGGTTTAAGAAAAGAAAAAATAAGCTGTACAATTGGAAAAGTCCAGGAGATAAGAAATGGTACCAACTCGATTACAATCTTGCCAAGCAACGTTTCAGGAATAGTGTACGAGACGTGAAGATACTACCAGGATCGGACATTGATGCGGATCACAATTTCCTAGTAGTGGCAGTGCAGACCTGGTTCAAATCGATTAAAGAAAATGGAAGTAGAAATCAAAAATGGAACTTGCAGCAATTAAGAAGAAATGATGTGAAAGAAAAGATTGAAGAAGAATTCTGTGCAATGGACGATATGGTAGGCAATGTAGAAAATAGTTCGGGAAAAGTTAAACACTTGACATCCCACAGTAACATTGGCTGGATGGAAAGAGCACCGAGAAAACCATGGATAACTGAATCAATGCTTAAGAAGAAGGAGGAACGCAGAAGGTCGAAAATCACGGACGTCAAAGAATACAGAAGGCTGAATAACAAATTAAGAAGAGAGACGGAGAAAGTCAAAGAAAAGTACATGGAACAGATATGTGAAGAAATACTGGAACTTCAACGGGGAGGCAGATATGATTTGATGTATCAGAAAGTACAAGAATTAGGAGTGAAAGCTAATAAAAGTGTACGCACATTTGGAATCGTAGATCAACAAGATCGTGTAGTCACTGACCATCAAAGAATCCTTAGAACTCGAGAGGGATACATAAAATATATGTATGAGCAGAACCGCCCCTAAAGATATTGCGATGAAAGCAGAAGAAGAAGTGGATGATGAAGATATCCAGTATATTGAACAGTGAAATAGCAAGCTATCAAAGGTATGCGAAGGAGAAAGGCCACTGGGGAAGCAGATTTGCTCAAGGAATTAGAAGACGATGCAATGAAAGTACAGACTTTACTCATTAACAACATCTACCTGAGTGGAGGATGACCAAAGGATTTTCTTGATGTTACAATGATTGCATTACCCAAGAAAAACCTAGCAAAGAAGTGCAGCGATCACAGAACCATTAGCCTTATTTTCCAGACTGGAAAGATTATTGCGCGCATACGAACATGCGGCTGGAAAGTAAGATAGAAGAGATGGTAGAGGAAGATCAATTTGGATTCCAGAAAGGAAAATGCACCATAGATGCTATTGGGTTGATGAGAATTATATCAGAACGAGTTTTTGATATAAAAGAAGAATTGTGCTTGTGCATCAACTATTGGCAAAAAGCTTTTGATCGGGTCAATTGGACGAAATTTCTGAAAATACTTTAAGAAATTGGGGTCAATGGGAAAGACCGACGACTTATTTGCAACCTGTACATAGGACAACGGGTGAAGTTGCGCCTGACTGAAGGAAAAACTAATAGTATGGAAATTGGAAGAGGAGTCAGACAAGGATGTAGTATGTTGCCCCAATTAGTCAACATTTACAGTAAATGTATAATGAAGGAAGCATTCATGGGAATTGAGGATTTCAAGATTAGAAGGCAGATCATTAACAAGATCAAGTATGTGGATGATATGGTTATAATAGTTAGAACCGAAAGAAGGTCTACAGAAAATGATTGACATAATAGTTGACACTGGAAAACTATATGAAATGGAAATGAACATTTAAAAAAACGAAAGTAATGAGAAACGCGTCCTTACGAGTTAGAGTACAGCAAAGAGGACTTGAATAGGTCGATCATTTCAAGTATCTGGAAAATATTTTGACGAGAGACGCTCAGTATAACAAACAGACCAGGTCAAGAATTGCCATAGTCAAAATAGGATTCAACAAGATCACTCTTAATTAGCAGGCTTAATATTGGGCTAAGGAAGAAGTCAAGTGCTATATATGTAACATTGGACTGTATGGTTCACAGACTTGGACATTAAGGAAGTTAGAGAAGAAATATTTAGAGAGCTTCGATATATGGTGTTGGAGGAAGATGGAGAAGATAAAATAGGCAAAGAGAATAACAAATGAAGATGTTTTAAAACGAATAGTAGAGAAGAAAACACTTCTAGCCATCATCCTTCGTAGAAAGGCCAATTGGATCGGACACACCTTCCAAATAAATTGCCTTATTCATAGCTGCATACAAGGGAAGATGGTAGGAAAGCTAGGAACAGGAAGAAGAAGAATAACACAACTGATCGTTGATTTGAAAAATAGAAAAAAAAAAGTATTGGGAGTTAAAAGAAGAATCTGAAGATCGGGAAACGTGGAAGAAACATTTCCAAGCCAAAAATTAAAATTGAAAAGAATCCAGAAATCCAGAATGTAGGAGATCATGTTTCTTCAGGTATGGATATTATGCCAATATGCAGTCAAGCTTGCTAGTCACATACTGAATGTGAATGAAATAGCAGGATAAAAATAAATGCAGTCAAAAATGAACTTATGAAATGACTCATATATCAATCCAGAATGGGAGGCGTAATCGAATACACAATTAAAGAGGAAAATTGAACATCAAAAGATGAAAACGAGAAACTGAAAGCTAAACTACCTGTTGCTGAGGATCAAAATCAGAAATCAACAGATACTTTCATACGTTGCTGTGGATTAACAAAGGAAGACATATGCTGAGAATTCATTTTCGTTCTCGGAGAATATAAGCATGTGAGTCATCAGGAGCTTGACTATAACAACTTGTGACTATATTTCGTGAAACCCGTAGTATTACAGGTCGATGATATTCAGCCCGACTATAGATAGATAGATAGGTGAAAGAGATACAGTGACTGAAAATATTGGAGACGCATCACTGCCAACCCAAATATCACCCATACAAAATGCTGGTCTAGTAAGAACTAGGGAAGACATTAATGATAGATCGGATTTTTGCAAAATTATGTCACAAAGGATATGCGAACACGAGCAGATTCAGTGACTAATATAGTTTATATCTGGATGGGGTGTTAATAAACACAATATTTCCTTTTGGGAAGATTTCAATCCCACGTTCTTAGAGGAAGGAAAATACAATTTCCACACAAGCTAAACGTATGGGCAGGCGCTTATTAAATCACGTTGTTAAACTTATGTTTATTGATGGAAACATGACCAGTGATCGTTATCTACAATGTTTTATGGATATAATGGATCCCATGATCACTGATCTAGTAGAAAATGAAGTAGGTGAAAAGGAGTGCCTAAATTCGATCCCAATGATTCTGCGTACTATCACCAGATAATATGTGATAATCTAAACGATTTTTTTTTCAATACGTGGATAAGTCATCGTGGTCCCATCGAATTGCCTCTGTCATCACCTAATGACCTTTTTCCTTTGGATTCACCTAAAATCAGTTCTGCATACAACGTGTCAAACTAGTTGCGAATACCTCACACAACAAAGATTAGAGGCGTGTTGCAACAATTCAATACGAGTACTTTTAAGAACGTGTGACAAGACTTTCATAATCGCCTATTCTATTGCCAGGAAGTGAATGGCACTCATTTTGAACATATGTTAACATAATGTGCGGCTGCAATAGTTCATTATTTATACGTGTTGGATGGGGTGTAATGTCATTCCGAGAATGTCGACTGGTTCCTTTCGCAAGTGCAATGAATCAGCTTCTGCAGGACGTTTACCGCATTTCTCTCTTTCCATGCTTATATTTTCTTGAGATGGGATAGAGGATCAGATTAACAACGTACAGAGAGCAAAGCCTACACCCAAAATCTTGCTATATCACCATTTCGTCTCCTGGTCAGCATTTCTATACCTCGTCGACTACAGAGTTCTTTTTGATCTATGTCTCATATAGCATCAGTGCTGAACAGGACATAACACTCCAATTCAATCATCTTTTCGACTTTTGATTCTCTGTCATTTCGAACACAGCTAACATAAGGAAACATGCTAAACGGGGTGGATAATCTATGAACTTGAAAGCTAATTAAAGAACTGGTGGAATGATAAGGTGGGAGGAAACGAAAAAACTTCTAAACAAACACACGTACACGATGTTGTTTATCACCAACTCACTTGGCCTGAGGTAGAATCAGGGACCTTTAGCATCAGAATGAGGTCCCTATCGCTGAGCCACTGTAGTCCTTAAATATTGTGACGTCAGAGTTTGATACTCCCCTTCTTCTAAACCACACATAGAGGGGAAGGAGCTTGCAGGTTGATGAAAGACAGTAGTAACAAAGTAAAACCTCGGTAACATAGTCAATGGTATTGCACATATACCTGTCAGGTGGAAATGACTGATAGAAAGGATATGGATTTGAACCATATAGTCAAGGCTGGAGTTGATGGTATACGCCGTACACTCGACTCTCTGCTTAGACTCTACTCATTCGACTCTAGTTATTAGAGAAGACCTTCTGCTTCAAAGCGTGGTGTTATTTTGTATCGTTTATATTTATGTATCACTCACTATTCAATGCCAAAACAAAAAAAAAAAAAAAATCGCTTTTTCTGACTACTCTGAGATCATAAGAGAGAGAGAGAGAGAGAGAGAGCAAAAAATTGCAAAGATCTTGTCAACTTTGTCCAAGTTCGTGCTGTGTTAATCAGTGGATATTAGAGTACAAAAGCTTTGTTTAACTGTGATGTTCGCATTTCTATTACTCCTCACTGCAATTTTGTTAATTCATTTTGGTATATAGGGTGTGACTTTCGCTATACCTTCTTACAATACACTGGTTCCTACTGCGTATCTACAACTATTTATGTTATGAATGAAATAATTTATCTACGGAGTATCATCAAGAAAATAGCATAAAATGCTTTTAGATTATAAAATAGTATCGTAGCCTCTATATTTTGATGGAATTACTAGTACATTTGTTTTACATTGTTCACTTTAATTATACCTTCTCTAATGTCATATATATGTGGCTTTGTGTAGCGTAGTCGCTAACGCTCTCGCCTTCGGTGCGAGCGGTTCCGGGTTCAATTCCCGGTGGGGGCACTCGCTCAAAAAAGTGTGAAAAGCTTTTTCAAGCTAGCCATTTTGAATGAGGTTTTCCTCATTCACACCAGGCAAATGTCTGGCTGGTACCTAACATATAGGTCCCAGATCGCTTCCTTCCTTCTCCAATCCTTTCTTCCCTCCCTTTACCCGGATAGTGTGCTCGCCGAGGGACGTCATCCCTCAAAACGTGACGGGCTAACATGGCCATAGATGCCGAAAGCCCAGAACTCTAATTCCTAACTCCCTATTGTCATATATATCTTTTATCTTGATCATGGATGTTCACGAAAACTGCGTATATAATGTGAAAATTTAACAACTATAGCATCGTGTATAGTATGCCAAAGAACTTAACTCCTTGCTATACTTTCCTTTCTGCGGTAATTAAATTCCTTCTTGCCCTCTAACCACAGGGTTAACTTTCTGTGAGACACTGTTAACAACCAATGGAACCTTATCTATCGCATACCAATCAATTGGGGCAGTGAATGTTTTTTTTTAGTAAATTACATAGGTGAAGCAGATGGCAACACTTTCCTTGTATGAGACAGAATGGATGTAGAGGGAATCTTCTGCGAAACTTGTTTCCTCGTTTCTGAAAAGGCAAAAGACGTAGTTAGCGAAGAGAGAATAACAAAGGATAACCAAGACAAGAATAGCACGGTAGCTAACTTAACAAGTGCTGACTCGGTGGCAAAGAATTAACGACTATTATTGTTTAGAACGCACAGTGTAAGGAAACGGATAACAAAGTGCCTAACTAATGAAAGAATTTGCTGTATCAAATCTCTTGTTTTACACAACATAAAGAGGCTGTAATTTTGGTCCTGGTTTTCTTCCTTTCCTTTCCGCAGTAGCTTAGTTACGTGGTTCGTTTCTGGAGCAAACTCTTCTACATTGTAGTGAAAACAAAGGATAATAAAATAGGCTCATCTTGCATTTGCTCATTTTAGTTCTTAGATCTACATAATGGTACTGGAGAATGCAGAATAAGATTTTGAATTTCTGTATACATTTCCACATTTTGTTATTATTATTATTATTGTTATTTCTTCGTATTATTCTTTAACGTAATAACTATAGGTAGAACACATTATTTACACAAAATTTAATCTGTCTATTGTTATATAGTTGAAATAAATGCTCAATATGCAATAAGTGGGGAAACGATAAATGCGTTGGTGGTGAAATATTTAATTATATATTTGTTGCCTCTGTGTTTTGTACAATAAAATAATAATAATAATAATAATAATAATAATAATAATAATAATAATAATAATAATAATAATAATAATAATAATAATAATAATAATAATAATAACCATACGAACAATGATTTTAGAATTAAATTATTGCACATGTTCAAAGAAACCACGTTAAACAGGTATGAAATGAAGGGTATTAATTTATATTAAATTGATCTTCTGTTTTATTATTTTCAAAAATAGTAATTTGCATAATTACTGTTTGAAAGCCTCCCACTCCAGCCCGCCCTAAAAAAAAAGTTAAAATATTAAAGAATCAGTAGCAATCAATTTATCATAGTACAATTTTACTCACGTATCAGCTACCATATTTATCGTGTTTTCCATTCACCTTGTGATGTGTGAATTTCGATAGTATTCATTCATGTATATTTTTCTCTGGAGAACTATTATCAGAAATCATGAGTAATTTCATTCAGAGCAAGCAACAGAGATATCAGTGGAGGGGAGCAGCGAAGAAAACATAATATGTGCCTCGACAATGTGTATGAGCAAAATTTACATGGTTTTATCACATTTCCCAGAAAGAAGGTCAGAAGTATTTTTTTTAAAAAAAACTTCCACATTTTGCTTTTGCTTAAAATGACTTTCTAAAATTTGATTTTCCCCTTTTTAAATGCATCACATCAAAACACATCAATATTAGTTCATCACATTGAAGGGGCAAATATGGGATGGTTCTGTCATACACTTCTCTTGGATGCAAGAAAGTGTGGTGGGAGACTTGCTATACTGTGAGGGATGATCTTGGATGATAATTTGCACACCCGCCATCTGCACCGGATATTTATGTTTCGGAACCCGTATCTTGAACTACTAGAGGATCAGGAGCCGCTACCTTTATCACTGCTTGTAAGATTGTTTTTTCGTCTATGCCTGCCACAAGCCTACACAGCTTGGTCAGTGCTGGTAATGAATTCCATATCAAACCCCAAATTTTAGAATCTTAGTACCTTATGACTCAAATACTGCAGTCGAGTTCCCAGCCCATACCGCTTGCTGTATGACTGAATATATTTAGCTATATAAGTGTAGCAAATACATCCACAATCTATTTCCTTGGTACCACTTAAATTGATTTGTTCTCTTGTATTGTCTCGTGTGTTATGAGAATCACATCTACAATATACTATAGCATATTATTTATGAAATGCTAGATTATTGATTAGGTTTAGATTTCTCAGCTTTCTGCATCTATGGGCATGTTAACCCGTCATACATGTGAGGAATGACGTCCCTCAGCGATCACATTGCCCGGGGAATTGGAGAGAAAATAAAGAACAGGGAAGGAAGGAAGTAACCTGGGACTTTTGTGTTAGGTACCATCCCAACATTTGACTGGTGTGAATGGAGAAGAACCAGGAAGAACCTCATTCAGGGTGGCTGGCCTAAAAAAACTGTTACATCTTTTCGATCGAGTGTCCTCACTGTGAATCGAATCCGAGATCGCTCGCATCAAAGGCATGAAACGCTAGAGAGCTCGTGTGTGGCAGCATGCGAGTAATTGTACTATCATGTTTCCGGCTGATTAGTGCCAGTGCTTTGGGGCGTGTGGAACCAGATTTGATTTCCTGTGAGAACACATTATTCTCCTGCTGACTTAGAATCGAAAAACAAGTTTGAATCAATTTAATTAAGATATATCAAAGCCATGACTAAATGGCTATAGGTGTCGGTATCCTAAGCACATACAACCTAAATAAGAACCATTTAGCCATACGTGGTCCGTATCACCAGTAAGATAGGCCATGCGACGAAAAAGGGCAATTTTTTAAGGACAAATTGAATTTTTGGTTTATCGTCCCACGTTTATGCACCAAGGTTAAAGAAGACGATGATTATGACAATGAATGAAATGGTGGCATGAAAGAAGTGAGAGAAAACGAGAAAATTCCGAGAAAACCTCCCACAAGTACAGTGTTTGTCCACACCTCAAAACCCATTTTACACTAACTGGGCTCAAACCAGAGACCCTCACGCATCAGAGGTGAGTGCTCTACCATTGTACTCCCACAGTAGCCACCATTTCGAAACGAGATACAAGATGAGACAGTTTTCCAATCGAAAAATATAAACTTTCCGGGACTTTTACGACAATTTTTTGAGACTAGACACCCTCCATTCTTGTATGTAAGTAACTGTAAATTTTACATTCAGTCTAGCGGCCAGGTCCGATGAACAATTCAAGGGAAAAGACACTCTAATTAATCACTACATGAAAGAAGAAGAAAAAGAACAAGAAACCATCGAAAGTCATGACATCCTATTATTACATTTCCTGCCAAAAGTATTACACAAGTATGTGACTCGTATGTGACTGATTTTCAATACCAATCCCAAGAAAGTAGGCCTATGCCAACTTGTTTCCTTTACCTTCTAAGAATTTTCTGATATAACCTTGTTTGTAATGCCTTAGTGAATGAAGTCCGATGAAGTCAGATTCAATAAGAAACTAGCTGACTGAAGAAAAGAGTTAGCTTCTATGAATTTCACCAATATTTTGAATTTCTTTTAGTGACGGAAAACGGGAGTTAGTCAACCTTTCATTCTTTGTTGAACTTCCGAAAGAAACAAGTATATTTCCTTTTTCTTTATAAACGTTTACGTCAACATCAGTGTCCATCTTGAAGCCTCTTTCCTCCAAAAACTATTTCTGATTTCAAGATTTCAATATGGGCAAAACTTCCGTGGATGGCAGCTTGTCTATGATACGTATTCAAGTGTCGGATAGCTCTGACTACTGATAAAGGGACAGAAGAAGAGAAGAGAAGAACTAGAAAGGACAAGAGCTAAGGACTAGAAAGAATCCAGATGGAGGGGAGAAGAGAGGGAAAGTTTAGCCGCAGAAAAGGACACATAGAACGAGAAGAAGAAGAAGAAGAGGTCATTTTTTTTGGAGAGCGCCTGGGAACTATTTCCTTTCTTTGCACGTTGCTGTTCGTTGGAGCATACTCGGATAGCCTGATGCCGATTTTCTTCCGGAGATGTTGTTCCCAATGGCGGCAGGAGGGATCCAACAACCCACCCTTATTCTTTCCCCCCAAAACCAGCACTGCTGACGTTGCTACGTTTTGGAGTCAGTGAGTCAAGTTATCTGCTTTTTGACCTTAGTTCTGCAACAGCAAAGCAAACCAAAGTAAAAAGAAAGCAGGTGATGTTCAACAGCGGTGGTTGCGATACGAGACCCACTGCTTATTTTTTTTTAAGTAACTGAGTAAGGATTTCCGTTTTTTTCTTTCGTTCTCTACATAATGAAAAGAAGATCCTAAAAGCATTACCCTCAGCCGTTATTTATACTGTATACTATCCATACAAACTCCTACAACTACAGCTGCAGGATGAATCATTTGATCTTACGAAAGTCTTTGATCTGGTATGATCATTGATAAATGGAAAACCGTTACTACAATGAGGCCTTTTTCCTCGAAGTTGCCTATCTTCTTGCCATGCTTTCATGTAGTTACTTACAGATTCCATATACTATAATTACAATATGGACTTGTGTCTATATAGGCTACGTATAACTAATTACTCCGAGAACAGGAAATATAGATACCATGCATTTTTGAGATGGAGAAAATACATGTTTTGTGGACTTTTCTTGCACATAATACAAAATCAACAGTAAAACCAAATACAATATTGACATTTGCCAAGCGGGATTAAGTTATTGGTTTCTCAGGGCACATTTAGATGCAGGGATATAATGGTGCATATATAAGATATATGGAATATACCCATCTAATATTTTTGTAGTCTAGCTTATACTTATTTTAAATTAAAGAAAGGATGAGCGTATAACGGTGGATATATGCTACATTTTTGAAAACGGTAGAGCGTATTCCTGCCAAAAAATTCTACCATTATATGACTGTACTGGGTGCAGGCCTAATTCGTGTGTAGTGTGATCCCTGCTCAGAGGTGGATCTAACCTGAGGTCGGGGGTCTAGAGACCCCCAGTTTTTTGAGTAACAAAAACAATTGAAGCTCTTATTTATATATTTTTTAAAGTTTATAGTAGGCTCATGATATACCTATCATTGTCTGGGTTCTGGTTACCCCACCTCCTTCTAGTTTTAACCTTTTAGATCCGCCTCTTCTCCTTGTACCATGCTTGATGTCTCATTATAGACATACTGTATACACTAATTACTTCCTTCCTTTTATCTTATTGGTTGATTGGGTTTGATTTTTTTTAAGACAGGTGGCGAAGGATGCAGATAAGTATACAAACATATTTTAAGGTATACGAATTCAATAAATTTTCATTTGCTAGCAGCATTTAAATTGAACTTCAAGCTTCGCCCTTAAAACCCTTCAGCTGTGTTCCGTACTTTAGTACATCGTTCCTGAAACTTTTTTTTTTTTCAAGTGAGAACTGCTTTCATTAGTCAGAATGTTCTATGGACCACAGCAGTCTTGTCCTTTTTGAAAGCAAATTTATATTTAAAGAACAAAAAGTCTTTTGAGCATATGTTAATACTACTTTACTTATAGTTTTTAGAATAGTATCATTTAAAATTCCCTCAAGTTTATATTGGAATTAATATATGAAAATATAATTTGAGTTTCTTTTAATAATTAAAGTTCAAACACCTACATATAGCACCGATAGTAACGAATGAACTGCATCACAGACTATAAGGAATGCTTGATCTATGGCAATATCACGTATCTGCGACAGTAGAGGTTCCCACAAACAAATACGGAAATCAGCCACAGCCAAGCACAGTACAGATGGAAGGTATGAGTGGGGCATGGTGGCTCATTGGCACAGTGCTCACCTCTGGTGAGTGGGGGACCCTAGTTCGATCCCCGGCCAAGTGGATCAGTCAATTTGTGGTGGACATCATATCCGTGGGTTTTGTCGGGGTACTCCCGTTTCCTCCCACTTTCTCATTCCACCAATCATACACATGCTTCAATGATCGTCTCCCTTAGCCTAAAGGGCATAGTTGTGGAACAAACTGAAAGATTTGATTTCATTTCATTTCATGGAAGGTATGGGTCTAGTTCCGAAACGTCACAACAAGCAACAACCAGGACAAAAGAGGAAGAGAAGCTACAAGAATATTTTATAGAGTAGACTAGCTATAAATAACTGTTATTGTGGGGTCTTAATTCAGAATTGGGTGAAAAGAGTACGAAATTGGCAACTCTTAATTCAGTACATTGATTAAAAGAGAGGAAGAAGTCCTTACTCTATTTCCCTTATTTATCCACTGCTTTTATGTAAGCCCTCACCCTCACTACCACAAGGTAATGAGGGTTGCATACACCCACGGCGTTATCAGAAACTGCTAGAAATGTGCATTCATTTTAGCATATATTTTCACCCATTCCCCGAGTCGAAAATCGAAAAACGGGCTTTGTACAGGAATAGATCTGCTGTAAACCTATATGTGTACACAATTTGATGGTTCTAGGCCACCTTTTTATGTGGAAAGCTGATGACTGACAGACAGACAGACACACACACACTAGGACTAGACTTTTGCTAATCCCGCCCTCAGTAGTCCATCCTCTCAGTAATACGGTCCCACATCTGGCTTCTGCCACATAACGTTGCAACAATCTACCTTGTATCAACGATTCTATTTGTTTATATCCCAGGTACAGGAGAATACATACAATACTTTAATGGCTTCCGTTTATTATTGTTTGGAAAGCAGTTGCGTGATAATGCATGCCGCCGTCGAGCATCTTCATTGCTTCAACTGAAAATGTGGGACATGTTTCATAGTAAATGTTAATCTACGTATAATCTCAAGTATTAAGTTTCTCTACTAGGCATAAGGCTACACATATAATTACAGGTGAAATAAAGTATTGCTCTATGTATGGTAAATTCAATATCAAACACACTCAATAATCCGGCATTTTCGTTAAACCAATACCCCTCTTTGCAAGAAATGGCCGTATTAGCGAGAGTCTAGTGTATTAGTATAGATAATAGGGTAATACATTTCATAAAGTGTCAGTGCTGGGAGTAAAAGAAAAAAACGCTTGCGTATGTAATATCCAAACTCTGTTTTGAAATTCTGATACAAACTATTGTGTATGATACAATATTCATTTAAATTTTATTTGTGTGTGTTTTGGACTAATGTTCATTGTAAGAAGACCACAAGGGCAGAACTCGAGGATAATTTGTGGTCTGCGATACACAGTTTTAGAAACATTTCAATACATATACAGTATTTGGAAAGGATCAACCGTTTGAAAACATCACTTAGTTACTACGATGCTCAGTTGGCTACACATCAAATTTTGGAAAAGTTTTTAACAGGAAACTGATGGAAGTACGAAAAATAAACAGAGGAATCCATGCGATGACTGTCAGTGTAGAAAAAGGTGTGGAGCAACGGGAAAGAAAAGGAAATGGGGACTTAGGGGAAGAAGAGGTCCATATCCTATTGCACTCGAGAAGAGGACAACTGTTTCGTATACGATCTGTGAGGTGCTGTGAGTGATGACCTTGGAATGAAAAAGCTACAAGTCTTTATGACGCGCAACGTCTGGTAGTTCCATTGATGAAATCCAAAAAAGCCTCTTTTGAGCAGCAGGCACCGACCAAGCCAAAAGGAGAAGAACGGGTCCCTTGTTGACAGCAAAGACCCCTCATTTGTTCATCACTAAACGCAGTAAATTTGTAAAGCATTTCCTTTCTTCCGTGAAAAAAAAAGAAAGAATTTAGGAAAAAGAAAACTGCCTTTCTGAAATCACTTTTGTTGACACAAGATGGTGTTTTCACTACAATTGAGAAAATGATGAGAAAAACTTTGATTTTCGTGGTTATTGTTAAATAGAATTCCACAGAATGCATTTTCTTTCCAGAAGTTTGTAAAGAAATATATTATGTATATATATGTTTACATATATATTTATAGCTTTGTAACAACTACCGAGAAAATAGGCTATACTCAGTGACGGCTCATGAGGGAAGTCACATTCGCAAAAAAAAAAAAAAAAAAAAAAAAAGAAATAAATATTAATGCCATAAGCTAAGGAAATAAAAGTTACATAATGCACTAATTCTCGACATCTTCCCTTAAGAGGCCTCATCACGACGAAGTTAAAATACCTCTAATTTTACAGTAATTATGTGATATCTTCAAATAGGTAAAAGATAATCGAAAAGTGGAATAAGGCCTCCCTAGTCAATATTACTTTACATGAGATACCGTTATCACAACTCACTTATCTGTTTTCGATTTTCCAGCCATTTATACAATCGGCATTTATTTTCGCGTTTCTAAATCGCTGCGAACGGAAAGCTATTAGGTGACTCGTGATAACGGTACCTCATGCAAAATAATATTGTCTAGGATGCTCTTGTTATTAATTTCGATTATCTTTTATCTATTTGAAGATGTCACATAATTACTGTAAAACTAGCGGTATTTTAATTTCGCAGATACGGTTTACCAAAAATTGTTAGGGTCATCAAGTCTAGGAGGCTTAGGTGGGCAGGTCATGTAGCTAGGATGGAAGAAAGTAGAAACGCTTTCAAAGTCTTGACTGGAAGACCAATTGGAAAACCACCGTTAGGAAGATCTGGGCGCAGATGGGAAGACAATATTAAGATGGATCTCGCAGAGATACGAATACAAAGTAGAAACTGGATCCAATTGGCTAAAGCTAGAAGTCAGTGGAGAGCTTTTGTGAACGGCATTGAACCTCCGAGTTCCATAGGCCATAGAATTAGTTAGTTAGTTAGTGATTACGCCTCTAGCGGCGATAAAATTAAAGTTTTTACTGATGTGACTCCCCTCAAGATCCGACACTGGGCACACTGTATATTATGTATTATTAAAATGAAGTGGGGGAAAGCGGGGAAATTTCCCTTTTTTACCTTCTTTTCCCAACTTCTGTTATTCCTCCCTATCAGAGAAAGAGCATTATCTCTTCCCTTGAATATAACATTAACTTGAATCATATTCTAACATGTTTAACAAACTTGAATCAATATTGTTAGATACTAAATGAAACGTTTTAATGAAAATTGTTTTAGCATGCTGTTAAATACTAATTTTAGATTGTATGACTTTTTATCCTATCAAAAATTGCGATTTTAATAATATCGATAGGTTTTGCCAGGGGTAAACGCAAAAACATAGTAAGGTGGATAAGATGGTCAGTTTCTTCGCTCTGTGATTCAAGAAATGACATGGAGAACTGAAAATTAAGAAGCAGAAGTAAATGAATAGGTGGAAAATAAATGAGTTAAGTTTGACGTGTTTCCGCCAGTCCTTCCGGCATAATTTGTTTCCGATGCGTTGCAAAGCCATGAGCTACAAATGGAACTTACAGTGGTTAAGTTTTGGTAGGGAAATGTATTTACAATGAAATAAAGTGAAACAGACATTGGTGTATGACTTGTTTATCTAGCAGACGTTTTGCACTTAGGTTGAGAGCGGAAGTGACGAAAACACTTGACTCATTCATTAGTACTAGGGATGTCCATGTATATACTGAAATTATGGTTTCTTAACATAGGTAGTCACCTGTACATTCTAATAATTTTCTAATATTCTATCGATACAAAGAGTTTCTATAGTATCAAGAAGCTTGAACCTTCATACATGTATTAGAAATAGCATGTAAGATAATACAAAGTGATGTTAGATGCCGTCGGCGTAACAAACATCTTGGCATTTGAAGGTGGCGCTCCAAATTCCCTTTAAATGCTGCTAGCAAATGAGAGGAAAGCGGTATTGCCACGTTTATTTTGTACACATCCACGTGTATCTCCTGTCACCTGATCGCACTGTAGTTTGTCTGCTTAGACATAGCCACTCCCCTTTATCACTTGGCAACGTCGCGCCAGAGCTTGCGTTTTATTCGTTTAACTGAAATGTCAAGATGTTTGTCACAGGCTTTATTTCGAATGTGAATGATAGAAAGAAGCTGTATTATTCTGGCGAAGGCGATAGTGGAGAGAAAAAGAGGGAGGGGGAAATACTACAAATAACGGATGGTATTGCTAAGCAGAAAATTACAATGTGAAGACGAAGAGTTTAGAGAGGACAGTAGTGGATGGAAGCTACTAAGTTTGCAGCAAGTGACCTGCCCGTAAGGTAATAATGACAATAGTGAGAAATCATCGGAGACTTCGAATACAATAGAAATCTCCCAATCTGTTATTCAAAGCACAATACCGTACATATCCCAATCTAATACACATCCTGGATATTCAATGAAGCAAGTCGGAATTCGACAGTACAAATTAAGTCATTCAGGTTTATTTGTTCAAACTAAACATTAAAATGTCAACATTAAAAGAGAACAAAGGTATTATTTTAGAATCTTACAGTGTGAACAGAGTACGTCCTATTTCAATGTCTAAAAACAAACCTTTACTATCACTTTGTATGCGGTTTTATGTGCGATTCCAAGACGCAACCACCATTTTATACCTGAAATTTTGGCAGAAAAAGCGCATTTTACATTCGAGTATGTAAGGTAACTAACTCTAGGACTGAAGAAACGTGAAGGTATATCATCACAGAAACAAAATTCGGTTACTGGATCCCACATTTCGTATCAAGTCAATCCAGTTTCTATCCTTGTTAACTAGCCTATCGGAGATCTTGAATCTATATTATCTTCTCACAGTTTTGTTAATTTACTCCAAGATCTTTCCCCAAATATCTTGCAAACTGGAGCTCTATACATTCCACATGTACTTCATATATAATATGAACTAGCCCTGTATTGATGTTTATTATCCAAATTTGACAATGTTATTAGCACGACGAAAATAAATGTCCGAAGACGATATATAGATCATACTGAGCTGATCAAAATGATATACATGACTGTAAGAGCTTAAGCGTAAATTTTGAGAAATGGAGAATAAGTAATTAATTTGTAAACCTAAAAATTTGATACTGTACACGATACAGTATTGACAGATCTCAATGTTAAAAAGTAGGATTTTGGGATTTAGGATTCAGATTTCTGGGCTTTCGGCATCTAAGGCCATTTAGCCCTTCACGTTTTGAGGGGTGACGTCCCTCGGCGAGCACACAATGCGGAGAAAGAGAAGGAAGAAAGGATGAGGGAAGGAAGGAAGCGGCCTGGGACCGATAAGTTAGGTACCACCCCGGAATTTGCCTGATGTGAATGAGGAAAACCCAGGAAAACGTCATTCAAAGTGGCTTCTCTGAAAAAGCGTTTTTACACTTTTTTCGACCGAGTACCCCCACCGGGAATCGAACCTGTCAAGATTAAAAAGTAGTGAGGTTGTGCTCGAAAAGTAGCGGATTTGAACTATTTGTAACCCAAACATAAAAACATATATTATAACTCCCTACTACGCCAGGATCAGTAGAACTGCAGTACACAATGAACTGGGCAGACGGTGATAGTATAAAATAGACGACCTTTCTGATTTCCAAGTAGATATGTTTGCTTAAGTCACTTTTGTGGGTTCTGAAATAAACTTTACAACATTTACAATATGTTTATTCACTGCAGTGTTGGGCAAATTTCATTTGAATTAACAATTAACAATTAATCTGTAAATTTAATTGTTAATTGCAATTAACAATTGATGTAAGTAATGGTTAATTGTTAATTGCAGTTGGCCATTAATAATGGAGAATCAATTGCAATTAATCAATTGATTGAAAGTAATTGCAGTGGAAAGTAATTGCAATTGAATTCAGTCATTCAATTGCAATTGAAATTAATTGGCAATTAAATCAATTGCAATTGATTTCCACAGCAATTACTTTCAATTGATTGATCAATTGCAATTGATTTTCACTGATTAATTTTCAACACTGTAGTTCAGAGAGGGCGTGGGGCAATGAAAACTTTATTCACGACCAATTGACTCACCACCCGTCGTGACCCATGACCCACCGTGACCTACTCTGACCTACCACCCACCATGAACTACTCTTACACACTGTGACCCACAGACCAGCCAAAACCCATTCTCATCAACTCTGACCCATGATTCACGCCCTCTTCTCTACTGACTAAAGAGTTGAAACTTGTAATAAAACAAGCCTATGAAATTATCATTCATCGGAATTTGAATTTCTACGATCAATCGCTCAAGCACCGCTCTATTACAATAACGGCGGATCTGACCTTTCTAATATAAACAAAACAAAGAGTTTGTTCGTGTGTCTGTCTGTCTATCTTTGTGCGGCCTGTGGACCAGACGAGTGGACCGAAACTTTTCAAAATTTGGTCACGGGAGCTTGGTCTAGGCCTCAGATCAAGACGAGTAGCCTTGTCTAGATTTGTCAACGACAATAGATTTTATTGCCCCCTTAATTGCTTTTATGACTGTATACATTTGATGTCAATATGGCCGTGTCGGCCTTGGGGATGTTTTAGGGGGAGGTGGTTTTATTACCCTGTTTGTTAGGTGGTTAGACGGGTTCCTGGAAAAGGTTGAGTGCTAGGAGGGATGGAGTAGTTTCTAGAAGATAGGTTGAAGGACATGATTTTGATATGGTTGTTTCTAACAGCTATGCTATGATCAAATTAATTATTCTTTTATTCTTTTATTTGTATTTTCTTAATAAATTAGTTGTAGCAATTTGTACTGGTTCGCTTGCTGAGCAAGCTCCTTATTTATTGGAACGTAGCTAAAGCATACTCTGCTTATTTATTGGATCGCTTCATTAGAAGCTCATTATAAAAATATTATGTTTTTCCCAAATCCTATGCTAAAGCATACTCCATAGAACAATCTCTGATTGTGATTATATTAATTAATTCTCTTAATAAATTAATCGGAACAATTTGTATTGGATTGCTTGCTAAGCAAACTCCTTATTATTTTTCCCAAATCGTATGCTAAAGCATACACGTTGTTAAATTTGATTGTGATTATATTAATTAATTTGACCATTTGCATAGCAACTTGTATTTTGATGAATCGTATGCTAAAGCATACTCGTTGTTAAATTTGATTGTGATCATATTAAAACGGTGGAGGGAATAAACTTTATTCATGCGGGACTTCTTAATTTGACGGATCGTATTTTTATTTTCTCGAACACTGTGTGAGCATACTAGAAATTTCGTGTATAGAATATGTATAGTGCGGTATGATAAGCATTGCTGGTACATATACAGAGCGTGGTTCTTGTACGTCTTTCGCTGGTGAACTTAAGACATGAACTGAACTTTTCGCGCGCTTTTTTTTTTGGAAACTGGTTGGGCAAGAGGGAAAGATGGCGTTGTTGGGTAACAGGTGCGTGTTAAAACATGAAGACAAATACAAAGGAAACCGACGACACGTTTAGTACACATCACAGAGTGCCGACAGAGTAATAAAAACAAGTTTGGCGCCAGGGTAGGTGAATACAAGACATTGTCGGCGAAGAATACAAAGAGGATTGACGTTGTGGTAGGTAAACATGTTGAATCATGCCCCTATGCTAATTGGTAATAAAAACAAGTTTGGCGTCATGGTAGTTGAACACAAGATATTGTTGACGGCGAATACAAAGAAGATTAAGGTCGTGGCAGGTAAACATCACAGAATGCCGACAGAGTAATAGAAAAGAAGTTTGGTAGTGCGTTAGGTGAACACAAAACAATGTCGATGGTGAATACAAAGAAGAATAAGGTTGCGGTAGATAAACATCACAGAATACCGACAGAGTAATAAAAACAAGTTTATTGGTATGTGAAATGACAATAAAAAACATTGTCGGCGAAGAATACAAAGAGGATTGAGGTCGCGACAGGTAAACATCACAGAGTGCCAACAGAGTAATAAAAAGAAGTTTGGTATTGCGTTAGGTGAACACAAAACAATATTGATGGTGAATACAAAGAAGATTAAGGTTACGGTAGATAATAACACAGTAATAAAACATTGTTGACGAAGAATACAAAAGAAGTTTGGCACCACGAATTGTGGTACATGACGCGACACCGAACGGAAATACAAAAGAACTGTTGATCCTGTTGAAACATGAAGGGGTACTGAATGCAATAGAAGATTGTTACATTGATATGATACCGAATGAAAACACAAAAGAAGTTTTGCAGTATGAATTGTGTTGACACTTTTCTTTGTACGTAGATAACATTTTAAGTGATTAGTACAGGATATGAATAACATTATTGAGGGAATACCGTTGTAAGATGTGAATGAACGTGGTACAATGTAAATAATATTGACAATGTTGTTTTTTAAAAGAATGTTTGATCAATAAATGATACATGAGAACATAAATGCAATGTAAGTATATGTTTTCTCCGTCCCTTATACCTATTGAAAGTTGTATAGAGAATTGGGAAAGTACATATGAAAATATTTTAAATGATGTAATGGGTGTGTTTTAAAGTACCACGTGATATGACGTCGACATAAGTTTTCCTTATATACTGGGTATGATGAGAAGACTGACATAGTATCATCATGGATTCGTCTACCATTATAGTACAGCGAGAAATTCAACTTTGCAACGAAGTAGATTGGGATTCTACATTTGACTATGTTGAATCTCCCAACAAAAAGTTTAAATTGCATAGAGAATCTCCGGACTTGTTTATTGATGAAGAAACTTGCTATTTTTCACCGGCTTCTCCAGATGTCATTATAGAGGAAGAAACTTGCTCACCGGCTTCTCCAGATGTTATTATAGAGGGAGAAATTTGCTCACCGGCTTCTCCAGATGTCATTATAGAGGAAGAAATCATTGATTTAAGAGAAGAGCCAATATTAATTCCAACTTCGCCAGTTGGATCAAGAACAACTTCACCAGTACCAGTACCAGGAACACCGGAGCAAAAGTTTCAAGTTCCAACGATAAAGTGGACACTTGCAGAAGAAGGAAGATCAACATCTCCTGATTTATTTAATGAGGAAGAGGAGGAAGAAATCTGTAAGTTATTCAGTGAGATAGAAGAGTGCAAACCCAGCACGCCATCACCAAGTGTTTCACCGTTGGACTATCCATCTTCACCCCAAAAGGTTCCATTGGATTTGCGTGTGCAGTATCAGTGCGAGTGTAATAGTGACTTTGTAAGTGAAACCTGTGTTAAAGATAGTATTTTAAAGTGGGAACCAGATACAGTTTTACTCTGCCCTGGTTGTAACCTAAATTTTTTCAACCAGTTCGGGCACAGGTGCCTTCTTGTGAATATATTAACTCTCGAAGCAGAAGCATGGAAAATTATGGCAAGCAAAAATGTGAGAGACAATGTGTATTCAAATTATGTGAAATCGCATTCTGCTAACAAAAGAAGTGAACATTTATTTCATGAAACCTATGACAACTTATTAAAGAACCCAAATTATATTGAAGGACTAGTGAACATTTTATTAGAAAAAGATAGAAACGCGACAAAGTGATTTCTTTTTTGTATGTAATATAATCTGTATATATTATTTTCTGTGTGTGTGTGTGTGTGTGTGTGTGTTTGTACATGTATATTATTTTCTATACTTGTTTGCTTGTATATATCTTTATCTCCAAATAAATATATACGAATTTCATTTCTTGATTTTTTATTTAATAAAAGAAACTTTCCTAAATAAAAGCTATCATTGACATTTTACAAGGTGAAACTCATTTATGGTCTCTATCGTTTAAAATTGGTATTTGATGAGTGTTTTATATTTTTCTTGATTTTACTAATACTTTGAAGTATTTAAAAGTTTGATGAGTATTTTACAAGTTTGCGATTTGAAACATAGATCCTCAAAGTTTGTGTAACAAACAAAACATACCCTGAATAAGAAGAGTTTATGTAACGAAAGATCCACATAAATAAATAAGAACGAATTTGTGCAACAAATATTTGATGAATTACACTCTGAGTATTGTGTTAAGAAAAGTAAGCAGACTTTCTGCAAGAATTTTTATCATATTCACAATCATAAATTGTTCAGAGTTCCACAGAAACTTTTTTAAATATATTTACAATAAAAAAATTAACACTGACTTTGCAATGAGAAAGGATTTTCTAAGTTCACACTTAAGTGTCCTTAGTATTTTACATAGTAATTATTTAACACTACATAACTATGTTGATGTAAGAGTATTACGGTAAGTAAAACGAAATAAGAAGATTGTTCATCGTATTCTTAATACGTTCACACAAAGTGTTCGATTAAATAATTACGAGATATTAAATAATACAACAGCAACAACAAAAAATTAACACCGACTTTGCAATGGGAAAAAAGAATACATATAAAAACAGAAACTGATCTAATAATGAATTTAAATATGCATACTATGAAGTAATATTATAGTATGATTTATATACTTACCTTACAAAATGCAACAACTTTTTACATACATACATGTAATATAAAAATGCAGAAACTAATTTTACAAACGCGATTCATAACATGCAGAAAGTGTTTTACAAATGCGAATCATAACATGCAGAAAATGTTTTTACAAATGCGAATCATGACATGCAGAAATTGTTTTACAAATGCGAATCATAACATGCAGAAAATGTTTTACATACAAACATCATAACATGCAGAAAATGTTTTACAAACGCGAATCATAACATGCAGAAAATGTTTTTACAAACGCGAATCATAACATGCAGAAAATGTTTTTACAAACGCGAATCATAACATGCAGAAAATGTTTTTACAAAGTGAATCACAACATGCAGAAAGTGTTTTACAAACGCGAATCATAACATGCAGAAAATGTTTTTTACAAAGTGAATCACAACATGCAGAAAGTGTTTTTACAAACGCGAATCATAACATGCAGAAAGTGTTTTACATACAAGCATCATAACATGCAGAAATTGTTTTACAAACGCAAATCATAACATGCAAAAAGTTTTTCACATACATGTGGTATAAATGTCGAAAAGTGTTTTTCAAAAACAAATAATTAACACCAATTTTAAAACGTTCACAAATAAATTTGTTCAGAGTATGTATAACATACGATCCGTAAAAATATGAAGTGATTGAACAAAATTAAAATTAAAAATGTAACTTACGAAAATGAAAATGCAAGTTGTCAAAACTAAAATGCAAGTTGTGAAAAATGAAAATGTAATTTTCAAAATTAAAAAATGGAACTTGTCAAAATGAAAATGCAAGTTGTCAAAATAAAATGCAACTTGTGAAAATTGAAAATGTAATTTCAAAATTAAAAATGCAACTTGTCAAAATGAAAATGCAAGTTGTCAAAACTAAAATGCAACTTGTCAAAATAAAAATGCAACTTGTCAAAATGAAAATGCAAGTTGTCAAAATGAAAATGCAACTTGTCAAAACTAAAATGCAACTTGTCAAAATAAATATGCAACTTGTCAAAATGAAAATGCAAGTTGTCAAAACTAAAATGCAACTTGTCAAAATAAAAATGCTACTTGTCAAAATAAAATGCAACTTGTCAAAATGAAAATGCAAGTTGTCAAAACTAAAATGCAACTTGTGAAAAAATGAAAATGTAATTTTCAAAATTAAAAATGTAACTTGTCAAAAAAATGAAAATGTAATTTTCAAAATTAAAAAATCCAAGTTGTCAAAATGAAAATACAACTTGTCAAAATGAAAATGTGAAGTTTTTCACATGCATGCAATATAAAAGTGTACAAACAAATTTTAGGCACGTGGATCATAACATACGGATTTTTGTTATATGCATATGTTAAAGTTTCATATGCACATGTTAAAGTTTTTAGTTGCATGAAATAATTTTCACAGAATATTTTAAGCACGATAATGTAAAAGGCATTTACACAAAAGAAAGTTTTAAAATCATACATCTAAGGAAATAATATAAATGAAAACAAGTAATATACAGTGATAAAATTTTATTTACAAATTACAATAAGATATAGATATATATAGTTTACATACAGATACATTTGTGATTTTAACATTCCTTGATATATTGTTTAATACAATCTATATTTATATTAGTATATGTACAATTACATATTGGCCAATTTTTTGCTGAAAGTCTTTTATCACTTCTTTTTGTTAATTTATACACATTCTTATTATTATTATTTTGTAATTGATTAGCAGAAAAGTTTTTATTTTCCATTATTACTTTTTGTGCATATTATAATGTAAATCTTTTTGTAAGAATAACTCTGTAATTAACTGAATGTTATCTTTGTTTAACAAAATGTTATATAATGTATATGTAAATGTCCAATCATCAATTTCAGTATCACAATGTACTGTTGCAAAATCTTTATATAAGTCATCAAAACTTTGTGTGCTTACCATTCTACGCCATGCATTATAGCATAACATATCATAGTCTAAAGTAATACACTCATGTTCATTTAAATTATCGCGATTTTGAAAACACCCGTAACACAAAAGTTCTCGCTGTGGTTTCCAACGGTCAATACATAATAACAAACACTGTTCATCTATAGAAAAAGAAGAACACCGATATTCACAATAATTGTATGTATTTAGGAAACGACATTGGTATTCACAGTATGGATTGTTGATACACATTTTTATCGTGTTCAAGATATGTTTCTCTTAAATCAGAAATGTGATAATCATTAAATGTAATCTCCTGATATGTATAGTTAAATTTGATTATAAGATGCGGAATAATGTTTACGTCTATATATTTCACATGAATTTTTAGATATTGTTTTAATATTTCTTCGCGTGTTGATTTCTTAATTAGGAAATTCCACACAGTAGTATTTAATTCTTCATCACTTTCACTTACACATTTATGCTCAGTTTCTTTCTCACTACGAATTGCACAACTTTCACAAAGTAATGGTTCAGAAAGTTTATATTTTTCTAGTAACTGTTTTACACAAACTTCATTTACTTCATTAGGAGTACAACCACACTTCACATCATTGAATATCAGAATGTCATTAGAAATTGTATTTTGATCTACCACTACTACTTCCTCTTCAAACGGTATTTCATTTGGGTATCTGAAATTTCGTCTATACACAGTATCGTCTATGCTAATTTCTTGTGTTGGATAAATAATCCTATATTTTTCAGCGTCTTCTTCAGGAATGTCAGGATCATTTGGATGTACAACAATAATTTTCTTTTGTTTTTCAAGTTCAAAACGTTTTTCACGTGGTGAAATGTACTTTACATGTTTACTTTGCGATAAGGAAAGATTGGTTTCAATTTCACCTTTCCTTTTCTTATTATGAAAAGAAGAATATGTTCTTAATTGTTTAACATTATGCAGGTCTTTATTTATTTCTCGCTTTGCAACTGCTGAAACATCTACCTTTTGACTGTACATCTTAACAACGTATCATCCACTTTATTTGTGTTAGTACAAGTACACGCATGCGCAGGATTTATAGTGCAAAGGTAGGGGATGCGCGAAACAAATGCGCAGAAAATAAGTATGAATATTTTAAAAGTTTTTTTTCCATTACAATATTTGTTTACGTATTGAATTAGATTCTGTGTATTTTAAATATAAAAAAAATATTTTATTTGATACGTCAGACTAACACCACTTTTATTTTGATTGAATATTAACTTAAGAATAACATTAATTATATACATGATCTTATGAAAATATAGTGTGAGAAAGCATGATTTATTCATACAGATTTAATTGGATGACAATTCAGTATTTGAATGTTACAGTACTATATCCACTTGTAATGTTTCATGATACAGCACATATACACAAAGTAAAGAAATATGCATGTAACAGTAGACATATACGTGTAACGGCTGACTTATGTTTGGCTTATGTTGCACATGTAAGGAAGAAGGTATCATGGAATGCACACATTGTGACACTCAACATGTCTTAACAGACACATATTGTACCCCAGAACTTCATAAAGCGTTAAAGACTGGATATAAAATTCTGCAAATTATTGAAGTATGGAATTATGAACTGTTGGTTCTGAGCTTAGTCATTTAAATATATCAGGAAGCTTTAAGATTTTTACCTCATGTCAAATCAAAGGAGACAAAGAAAAATACATGAAAGAGTATCATGTATATAAATGAATAGAATTAATGGAAGATAACATTAGGACGAACCCCTGCATGAAACAATCTACACGTCAATGTACGGAAAATGGACATAACGATCACACTTACTGCAAAACAAAAGATTTTGTTTTACTTGGTGTTAACGCAACGCTATGCTACGGGTGTGAGGGTAAACATATGTAAACTTACTGCAAGCAGTATTCCAGCATATGGCTGTGTACCGGCTATTGTGTTGAAAAGTTGCAAGTCCGCAAAGATATTATTGATTTGTACTATGTAGGCTTCTTTTGTCAAGACAATATGCTGAAACCTACGTGTGAAAAAAATAGTGAATTTGTGTCTATAGGGAAGACTACGGTCTTAACTGCTGATGATTCCGACGAGGTATTGGGTGTTTTTCTTTCGGGGGTTAGCACGAGTTTTGCACCAGAACAATATATGTTCTAGATTGTATGGTACAGGTACTCAGGATTACTTTCGCATTGTTAATAGTAAAACTATGCACTATCCTTATTTTGGTCTGCGTGGAAAGGAAGTTACCATTGAATATATGCACACTAGTGGTATCGAAGAACCGCAAACATATGTTCGTTCATTATTCGAATTTGTACAAGAACATACGCTAAATGACGTCAATGATGATGATATGTTTATCGGTATTACTATTGAAAGTTCGCGTCAAAATTAAACAAACGATGTACATGACATGACATCCTAAAAAGGAATTGAAACCCGATGTATTGTTCCATATAGTTGAAAATGTTTTAAATAGTAATGAACATTTGGAAAGAAGGGAGATCCATGCATGGGAAAAGGTTGAACCCGTGGTTCGGTCAAATAAGAAGATTATGCAACGCTTTGGAAAAGTGTTCCATCCCAATGGAGAAACATTGTATATTGTCATCCTCGGAATGGGTAAGACTGATCAACGTCGTAACTACATGTACAAACTAAAGAATTATCCTGAGCTAGTATTAAAACAGACTAAGGATTTGTGCATTGATCTCAATGTTAGTATTGACCATTAACATGGTTGTACTATTGCAGATGCGAAGAAGTTCGAAAACAAACGAGCCTCTGAATACCAGATAATTATTATTTATGAGAAGAACAAATGAGTTAAGAGTATAAAATATCCGTGAATTAAAGATGGCAAACAAAATTTACACCTTGTATGAGAACCAATTGATAACTAACTTACATAAACGTTTGTAACCCAATGTTTTTGTGTTTATTGTTTGTAGGATCTTACATGTATTATAGTGAATATCTTACTATTACTTATTTCCCAAATAATTCTAGCAGAAGCGTATCTTTCATTATTTTAAATTGGGTTGTACATAGTTTTCATTTTGTATTGGTGTTAATCAGTTCTTTGCAGCATTTACCACATTCTTTTCATCATTATCAAAACATATCTTTAAAATTATCGCACTATACCGAACTATGCAGTAACTATTGTCAAGTTTCTTAGAGAATTACAGCAGTTAGATTCATTTGTTATCAGCTTTTATGCTCACAGAAGAAATCAAGTCATACCAAATCCTTTTTACACTTTGTATGTGTAATACGTCTACAGAGGAGTAACATTTTCATCCATACGTCTATTATTTCTTCATATTTTTCAATCACAAACACTATCACTATCACTATGGTTTTTATTCCAAATTAAGAATTTCTTAAAATCTTTCTGCAAGAATATTTCTATCAGTTGATTAAGAAATGTATCATTATGAATGGCATCATCATATATATGAAAAAACTGTTCTAATTTATTAAAAGTATTGCCGTGCATCTTTTGAAACTCATGCCAAATTTCATCCTGTGTATCAATATCCATAACAATACTTAGTACTTTTGTTTTCAATATATTTTTATCTAACAGAATACAGTCATGGTTTATTGCGTCTTTTAATCCGCGTGCACATCCACTGCAAAGAAGCATACTTCTTCTTTTAGATTCCCACACTTGAAACGCATTTATTAAGCACTGCGTGGTTATGCGAATGTTATCGCAGAAACAAAACCATACGTTTTCAGCATTAGACATTTTTCAGTTCAAATCTTCAACAGTTTGAAAATATTGTTTTTATGTATTTCTAAAACACTAGGCACAAATATTTTCACTGCCCACCATACGAAGAAGAAATCTTTTCATCGACTACAACGGCACAAGATTATTATATGTACCTTTGTTAACTCTGGTATTTATACGTTTCACCGTAGGATGTATTGTATTATCTGGATTAACCAATGAAAACAGGTTTGAACAAGTTTAAAGTAGACCTGAAACTCATAGTTTCCACCCCCATAAGTTTTAACTGCTATTCTTTTATGATTATGAAGTGATTCTTATATTCAAATTAACTTGAATATTTCATCTTTGCAACAGTTTTTTTTAAAACAGATAAAGTCACCCATGCCATTTACCCGCGCTTGCTTGAATATCACATCTTTGCAACAGTTTTCTTATAACTGACAAAGTCACCCATCCCGTTTACCCGCGCTTGCTTGAATTTCTATATACTGACATTTAGATTAATAATTAGAAATCACGATACCTGAACACCAATAGATCCTTTGCCTGTGTTTGTTTTAATTAGACTATTGGATTCCAACGCAATGTGACAGTTTGATTTGATCCATAAATAATCCCTTTAAAAGTTAAAGGGAAGATTTTAACAATGTTTACTAGATTTCCGATTCTTAAGTAGTCCTTTGCTCTTGTTATTTTCCAATATTGATTATCTTAAGCTGTATCTAATTATCATTTTCTTACTTTTGAACATTCTTAAGTCTCTCTCATGCTGAGTTTCCTACTTTGTCCACACTCGTCCTATCCTATTACCCATTGAAGCCTTAGCGGTTTACTCCCTTTTCTATTTGCTTTTAGTATTGCTTTAGATTTGGTTCTCGCGTAAAATTCAACAGAGTTGACACCGGGATGGGGCTACAACAAAAGATTACCTAAAATAATATTGGTTATAGGAGAGATCAAATGGGAGTAATAAATTGTTTAAGGATCTGAGAAGTGAACTTTGTGCCGGACAATATTGTGTTCGTAACTTTTCTTGGGAATTTTCCCCGTTTTCCCTCATAGTTTTATTCATTTCGTCATTTCCTTTAGCCTAACCGACATAAATGTGGTACGTAATACTCAAAGACTTCATTGTTTAAGGAGAACGAGAATGTTTGTCAGCATTGGTTAGTGTAGGTTGCAAATATATGTTGCAGTTGTACTCGCTGTCCAAATCAGCTATTCTGCTACAAACTTATACAAATTCTCATATTCAGTTGATAAATCTCCGAATGCTGATATTGATTACAGTGCAGTACACTTTTTATAGATAAATAGATACTGA
The DNA here is from genome assembly GCF_964235325.1 of Thermobia domestica. Classification (NCBI taxonomy): domain Eukaryota; kingdom Metazoa; phylum Arthropoda; class Insecta; order Zygentoma; family Lepismatidae; genus Thermobia; species Thermobia domestica. The sequence continues at coordinate 79,134,039 of NC_137467.1, forward strand.
GACCATCATAGCTAACATGTCCTTAAAGACTGATAAGCTCAAACAAAGAAAGAAAAAAATCTAATTCCTAATAATATTTAAAGTAAACTGAGCAAATTATAAAAGTTTCCAACATCGGCCTCTGCCACCTTTCCTTCTTACGTTTCATGAAATTGGAATTTATTTTACGGATAAAGTGTAGTATATCGCCTATTTATCTGTTGTACAATCAAATAGCTTTATATGTAATTTGGTACACATCTCTGATGTGGTAGTTTGTGATTCGATTACCAACACTCATGTTTTCCTTCATTTATTCACCCACATGTCTTAAGAGGTGTTCTTCATACCCACTAGAAATAAAGATTTCAGTTCAAGTATACTTTCTGACTTGAGCCCATTCACGTTGTTGGTATTTAATAGCTTCAGCTATATATCAGGTCTAATTTTGAAGTGCTTACTCATCATTATTTAGTGTTCAAACAATTTTAACAAGGAGTCTGCTACGCATATGCACTCTAAAATAATACGAAAAATTATAGTGAGAACTATGAAATTGTTGACAAATCCATCATTAGGTTAGTTCTAGCTTCGTATTGCTTATAAGGAATTCAGTTGAGTCTGAAGAAATAAAATGATGTGAACTATCAAATCGTTGTAAAGAAAGATAGAAACATATTCCGCAAAACCATGAAGATTATTGAATATAAACTTCTTGTAGTGTACATCCTCTATCTCTTCCTCTCTCTCTCCCTCTGTACTTCTCTCTCTCCTTATCTGTTCCTCTCTCTCCCTCTCTCTATCCTTATCTGTCCCTCTCTGTACCTCTCTCTATCCTTCTCTACCTCTCTCTCCCTCTCTTTGAACTTCTCTCTCCCTATCTGTACCTTTCTCTCCACCTCTCTCTCTCCCACCATCTCTGGACCTCTCTCTCCCTCCCTCTCTGGACCTCTCTCTGAACTTCTCTCTTTCCTTATCTCCCTCTCTGTACCTCTTTCTATCCTTATCTGTTCCTCTCTCTCCCTCCCTCCCTCTCTGTACATCTCTCTCTTCCTCTAAATGTACATTTGTTTTGTTTTGATTGTCAGCATTATTCATTTCTCTTAGCTTACAGAGCATAAAGAAGGAGATTACACTAAATGATCGATGTATCGATTTCACGTCTCATATAACCTCTGTACTAAAAGTAATAAGAATAGTTTCTCTCTTTGTTCTAGCTTACCTATGAGATGAGACGAGATGAAACAAAAGTTTGTGTGGTTAAGCGGATAGCGTACATGTCTTTGACATCTAAATTTTATTCGTACTTATATTTTTCTAATATCATTTTCCATTTATTTCACAAGTAGGTCTTAATATGGTCATAGACTTTAGTGTTTCGAAACATTTAACAACTATTTTTTAACGTTCACACTCAAAGAGTGTTCTGAATTTGCAAAAAGCAAATGATCCAATGTAAATTAAATAACACGAAAGAATTCAAAAGCTGAGTTTTAATAAAAACGAAATAACACAAAAGCAGAGCTTGAACAAGCGATTCGTTAAAAATGAAATTGGTAAGTCGAAATACATATCGCAAAGCAGATAATCCAATAAAAGAAATACTCAAAAGAATAAGAAATAAGTAATAAGAGGATTCGATTCCCAAGTAGAATGTTTAAAAGAACTTCAAAGTCTATCAGTTTACTGTCTAAGGATTACAAAGAAAATAGCTTTGATGATGGCAAACTCCAAACAAATTCATACATATCATGACTATCTTACGTAAAGTTTTCCTTAATCCTACCACGCAAATGTGATGTCAAATAAAATAAGATTGTTTTCACATTACGCTCACAAATTCAAAACCAAGGGAGGTTTACACCAATTAAATGTTAAAATGAGACTTGACATACACTTGCTTACTGTTCTATCCTCACGAATACATATTTTCAAACTAATTGTTGAACCAAACTTCAGCTTAGATGTTTGAGATCCCGGGTTGACCAACTAAAATTACGGCTGAACATATTGTGTCTGTAACTTTTTTCTTGAGCATTTTCCAAGCGTTCCCCTCAGAGTTTCTTCATTTTACCAATTGCTTTATCCTAAACAAAATAATTGTGAGGTATCACATTTCATTTTAATACACAGTGAAGGGGAAATCATTTCAATACATAGCGAAGAGAGACCACTAATTATTTATTTAATTAGTAAAGAATATGATTTCAAATTTCAATATAAGACAGCAGTGGGTCAGTGGTAGTACCAGCAGTTAGACTTGTAGTGAACTCTCTTGGAGTTTTTCAAGACGAAACAACATTAAATCATTCATTCGTTTCTCATAATTACTGTCTCCTTTAGCCTATCCAAGTTTAAACTTTGATTAGTTTACCACAAGACAAAGAGAAATATTACTGGTGAAAAATCAAATAAGCAATTCTCTTTCTCTCTTTTCAATTGTTTTGAAATCTTCAAGGTTTGTACAGTTTGTTTTCTACTGTACCAACTAAAAATTGTTTCATGGCCAAGTGGTTAGTATGATCGTTATGGCTAACTGAATAGTACATCAGTGTTGGACATTTAATATTTTTATTTGTTCGAAAACATTTTCTAATATCACTCGTCGAGGATTCGATTCCCGAAGATAGGTTATATGACAACAGATTAATTCTTACATAAATTTTCTAAGAATTTAGAAAAAATAGAGACTTCTTGCTGAAAAATAAACTCAAAATTCAACCATTCATCAAAATAGAACCTGCATTAATTTCAAGTATATATAAAGGAAGAAGAAACCTTATATGTTTGCACAAAATGAATTTTCATTACACATTAGTTATTGAGACTATTATCAAAATACCTCAGTACTGTTAAAAAGTTGGAAAGGTTTTAAAAATTCATAGGAAAGAAAACACAAATTTCCCAGCACCCATTCAACAAAAACACACGATTTATTTACAAATATATATACAACTTATTTATTTCAAAAATTTTTCTTTCAATTTTCTTGCCTTCTCTAATCGATCCCACTTTTCCCCGGCCTTCACTATAACCCAATCTTCCCCATCGTTCAAGAATATTTGAAGTTCATCTGCTACCCCGCTATTACCCCGCTCCCCCACTATTTCCACTGCTACTTCTTCCACAGGCTGAAGTTCTTCTCTTTGTTGAGTTAGTGGCACTGTTACTTCTTCCACTGGTGTAGCTTCTTTTCTTTTTTGAACCACTTCTACCACTGGTGAGTAGCGCGTCTTTTTCGTCCTTTGTGATGTCCCCTCATCTCTTCTCCTTTTCTTTCCCTCTGCTACATCTAATAAATTATGTATTTTTTCAAACCACTCGATATGGTTAAGGGAGGAGGAAGAAGCGGATGATGATGTTGATGGTTGGTGTTGGGACTCCATCTTTTCTGGAAAATAATAAAAAAAATGTTATTAGTACAACATAATTTCATCAAAATAGTGCAAATTATACTTAATAGAAATAAAAATTCTGTTATTCTATCCACGTACGAAAATCAGTTTCTTTTAGCCTATAAAAACTATCTTTAGTTTGCAAAAAGCTATGTAGAATTCTGGCAGAGTACTTTATACATTTTCGAATTCTCAATAAATCTGTACAAGCAAACTATCTGTGTTGTGTAATACCCAAAGCTAAACGTACCGTTAACTTAAGATCAAATCTAGTGTTCCCTCACAATATAATCGGTAACGTTCTTGCATTCGGTGCAGGCACCACCGGGTTCAATTCCCGGTAGGGGAACTAGTGTTCCCTCACAACGTAGTCGCTAACGCGTTTTGGCTTTAATGCGGATGGTTCCGCGTAGCGTACTTGCTTTCGCTTTTGCGTTCAGTGTGAGCGGCCCCGGGCCCGATTCCCGGTATAAAGGTGTCGCGACGCGGACGTACCCAAAAACGCATTCAAAGCAAACGGTTCTGGTCCAATTACCGACGTGGCATTTAGTCAAAAATAATAATAATGATTTTCTCATTTACACCAAACAAAATGTCTTGCGTGATACCTAATTTCCCTCTTTTCCCGAATAGTATGCTTGCTGGGAGTTGTCTGATCTCACAGGTTAAAATGTTTAGAGATCGGAAATATAAAATCAAATCAATCTTTCATCATCGTATAAAAGATAAATCTAATTCACCCGCAAAAACTCTTGCACTTGTAAAATCCTATATCTCAATCCCGATAAAAAAAAACTTATATGAGTCCACTCCAACAACATGTTATAAAACGGAATTCATACAAAATTATTTATTTATTTAAAAAAGTGGTAAGGTGTTCACTTTATATGTTTAGGGGGTCTGTAGTTCAATCCTAGGTCATACCAACTGAACAAACACTATGTCTGCGGATTCCTTATACTTTTTATACTAATACTACCAATATGTTTTCCAAGAAAAAAAATCAGAACCAGTACATTAGCAATAGTGATTTAATACTATTTTAATAGAACTAGTAGTGACACCTATCGGCAAAAGTCATAATTAAAAATTAGTTGTGCGTTGAAAGTTCCGCATTGCTGACGCGTGTGTGACAGAGTTCCGTATATTTCTCAGGTGAGTATAGTATATATGTTTTCAATGTGTAATAAACCATAGCATATGCTTGTATATTCTGTTGGTCTTAACCCTTAACTAGTCGCGTGAAAAAAGTTACGTAATTAGTCGCGTGCGGACTTTTGTTCCGCATAATAACTACATAGTAAAACTCGTGTAATATTTGCTTTTTTTAAAAAAATATTTAATTTTAGGTTAAAATATTTGTTTTAATAGGCGTCTTAATTTATTTTATGCTATGAAGACCTAAACTAATATAAAAATATGTTAGACATAAATACCTAAACAATGAAGGAACTATTATGTTTTTTTTTCCTCAAATAACAAGAATAATAACATGTATAGTTAGTCCTGATAAGAAATATAGTTTTTATGTATTTTGAAACGTTCATATAAATGATGCTTTTGCCTCTCGGTTTACATATCCATACTACTTACATATCCTCGTCTTCAGGTTCCTTCACTCTATCTTGATGATTACATTCTTTGCAATATGTGACAGTTTCTTTATGCACACCGCACACAAATTTTTGATACTTGACACAACAATATTTGGTCTTCCTGTTGATCTTCGCTTAATTGTTGTCGGCTAAAAACAATAAACTGAAAGAAAGCGTAAAATTTGTAGGAGAAAAAAAGGGTAACTTATTTAGTCGCGCGCGGAACTTTGCTCCGCAAAATGCATCACTCCAAAATAAATAACAAAATATTCACTAGTGGCTTGGGCAACAATTCAAATATGTATTGTTGTTTAATCATGAAACTTTAAAAGACAGCTAGACAAAAGTTCAAAATCATACGATCGAAAGTAAGGAAAACAAAAACAAAAATGTAAAAGTGCGGAACAAAATTCCGCATGCGACTAATTAAGGGTTAATATTCTATCAAAGTATTGAAGATCAAGCAAGTATAAGTAAAACTATTGGGTTAAATAAGGAATATAAACCCAAGTCTTTCAGTGACAGAGCAAATATTTACTTAAGTGGTGCAGTACCACATCATTTCTGGGGTATGAAGCCCAGTCTTTCAGTGAGGGTTCCCCTCTACTAGTACTGCTGCATACATTTACATTAAAATCCTAGTGCCTCACTGCGAAATCCATATATAAAACAAGTAACGTTCAGTAATGGGAGGCATTACTCTTAAGGACGGGTATACCCCCTCTTCTCTACGCAAAAGAGTGCATTCAGTAATTAAAAGTTGTGAGGGGAATTCAGTTCGGGTATAGTGTCCCCTCTTCTCCACGCAACAGAGCGCGTTCACTATTTGGAAAAAGTTATGAGGGGAAATTCACTCCGGGTATAGCCCCCCCCCTCTTCCTCCACGCAAAAGACCGCGTTCACACTGCATTGTATTCTCTTTCTGCATCCCTAACAAAATAATTCGTATTTCATTTCATTTTTTACAAAGCCAATATTTATTTTTCTCACTCATTACCTTGCTTAATATAGAGTTAGTATGTACAAAAACCATGTGACTACCATATGATTAAGATTTTGAATACTGCAACACATGTTTAAAATACGCAAGTTCATATTTTATATATTTTTCAAATATATTCCCAACACTTCTCACTCAATTATATTCGTTTATTCGTCATGTCTTGGAAAAGAGAAACATTTGAGTATTCACTACGTTTCGTGATAGCCAAGCTATTCTAACACGAATGCAAAGGGAAAAGTCCACTGCTATGATCCAAAATGAATCAATGAACGTAGTTCTTTTCTTTCGAGTCTAACTGTGGGAAAGAAAAGTCTACACATTTACGTAAAATTGCAATATTCGCATGTATCTTGGAAAATTGCATCCACTACAACTAAGAACTCTTTATATATAAAAAAAACACTTAATACTGACTGATTTTCTAAATATTAGGGATACAAGCAAGACAAATGTCTATCTTTTCTGTTGAACTTAATTATTTTACACTAAACAATATATTTTGAACATTATCTGTAGTAAATATTGAATATGTATGTGTTCTAAAAGTGTTCTTTATGTGTAAACTGCTTATTTTCCGAAAAGACAATCCAATATGAATACAGATTCATGACAAATCATTCAGACACAATGTATTTATATAAAATCTACCATCAAAAAAATATTGGACAGTACGCAATTCAGTTTAATCACAATTTCAGTTATAAAGATTCAAAGAAATTGCACACTTGATTTTTGCCGTAAAGTCCGTCAGTGGCGTGTCTTAAGGCACATTGCCAAACGTTTCTAAAACTATAAAGTATCTCATTGACGGCTCTTAAGGGACGTCACCACGCATTTCTAAAACTATAAAGTATCTCATTGACGGTTCTTAAGGGATGTCCCCATACATTTCTAAAACTATAAGTCCGTCCGTCAATGGCGATTCTTAAGGGATGTCACTACGCATTTCTAAAACTATAAGTCCGTCCGTCAATGGCGATTCTTAAGGGATGTCACTACGCATTTCTAAAACTATAAGTCCGTCCGTCATTGGCAATTCTTAAGGGATGTCACCACACATTTTTCTCTAAAAAGATTAACACTGCCAAGATATTTTTTGTGTCCCCACATATTCTTAACTATAATAATAATGCTAGTTCCATTCTTCACTTTTTCCCGTGGTCAACTTGTCCAAAAAAAAAACGCAACCGAAACGGAATCAAAACTCAAACATAGTATTCAAACAATTTAAAAAAATTAAAAAAAAATATTTCGTTCCTTCGTGCTGACCGTTCAGGAAGCTAGCTTTTCCCGTGTTGGGCGTTATGCCCCCCCGCATGTATGGATCCCCCGATTTTCGGTAAACACGTTCGACAATATAAGTCAGCCGCGATTCCCCTGTTTGGGGGGCTATGCCCCCATGTATGGTTCCCCCGGTTTTGGCTCGATATGCTCCCCACAAGTTAAAACATATTGGCAAACTCTTAGTTCGTTTCTACACTGTGTTAATTATTTTCATAAGAAAAAACAATATGTGTTAATTTTCTAGGAGGAGTCCCACCATTCGATACTTATGCAAATATATCTAATCAATTATAATGATATAAAACTTACTTGAATATAATATCTTCTTCTTTGAACAAACACAGAAAAAAATCCAGAAAAAACATTTTAAAGAAGCAAGGCAGAAGCAAGGCAGAAGACTTCACGAGCAAAATTGTTAATACAGGAAATGTGTACTCCATTTATATAATATATTTTTTATTTATTCATTAACATAAGGGGAATGGAATAGGGGGAGAAAAAAAATAAAGTAAATGAATTTGCCTTGTAATACAGCATTGCCTCAGTCTGCAAAGAAGCAGAAAAGAATTCCTTTGTCGGTCTCTTGCTGAATCGAAGCAAATATTTCTTTCTTTCTTTTCTATAGAGGTAATACCATGGAATTTTCACACAATACCTAAAGTTTGAAAAACATCGCCAGCATGTCCGAATTCGTACCTCAAAGACGCCAAATTGTCGTATTTTTCAGGGTAATAGTTGTTTACCAAGCAATAAAATTCGTTAGCTGGGTTCCTAGATTTTAAAATCCGGCTTTATTCAGTAAACTATATAGCTATCATTTTCAATAACTTGTATCTTGCCGAAAAGAACAGCATAATTATTGTATGTGGCAAAACACAGAAACCATTCTACGGGTTCTTTTTTGTGTGTGTTGTTTTGCAAACTCAAAATGAAGGACAACCATTTATTCATCAGGTTATTCGCATTGAGTACAAGGACACCCTGGCAATACCTTGTTTGTTTGTCCGAACAGGGTAGTGGGCGGGGGAAAGGTTGTTGTTTCCAGAACCATCCACCAGAAGTGGTTTATACAAAAAATCTATGTCAGTTGTCGCGGGGTAAAATCCTGTTCACACAGGATGCAGCCAAAGAGAGGCGGGGAAAGGCTGGGGAAAAAAATGTATGTCACTTGTTGCGGGTGAGAAGAGAGGGTAAAAACCTGTTCACACAGGATGAGGCCAAAGAGAGGCGGGGGAAGGGTGGGTTCTCCCGTTCACTCAAACTAGAGGGAGTAATTGGCATGTATCTATCTCCCGTGGTTAAACATTGGAGGCGGAGCAAACTGGTTTTTCCTGGCCAATCATATCTCAAGGTTGTTTGCATAGGGTGTGAGAAACTGAACTTCATTCTTCACCCTCAGTATTGCAATGGCAGTTGGAGAAAGAACACATCAGTCTGCAAATTTCGTATTGAGCACCAATAAAAATAGTAGAGTTAAGTCTGTCATTTAAGAACCACGCAAGCTAAACGAAAGAAGTGCAGTTCGCAACAAAAAAATAAATGAAAATAAATAAATATTTCTTCCTATCCTTCCTTTTTCCCTCCCATCTTAATACTTTACTCCGTAAAACAAAGCACCATTAAAAATCATTGCTAAACATTGGAGCTTAAAGGGTGTAATCATATTCATTATTCATAATTTTCTAGTTCAAATAAGAGTGTTCAATTAGTTACGAGCTTTACAAGTCAGATCATAATTAAATTAATGGGGAAAAAACTTGTGGGAACTAAGGACCGCGTTTTAAGCCATATAGTGAAGTTCTAATTATCTAAATCATAGTTTTAATTCTAATTTGATTATAATTTCGATTCAAAAACGTATTAAATCATGTTTAAAGCTAGGAACAGCGTTCAAAGTCGTATCCTCAATCAAAATCGTGTTGGATCGCGTTCAATGACGTATACCAATGCTCTAATTATCTAAATCATGGTTTTAATTGTAATTTGATTATAATTTCGATTCAATAAACGTATTAAATCATGTTTAAAGCTAGGAACAGCGTTCAAAGCCGTATCCTCAATCAAAAATCGTGTTGTTTCATGTTTGAAGCTAGGGATTGCGTTCAATGACGTATACCAATGCTCTAATTATCTAAATCATGGTTTTAATTCTAATTTGATTATAATTTCGATTCAAGAATCGTATAGGAGCATGTTTCAACAAGAAAGGAGGTCATTCCACTTTTCCAAACAACCTCTATTGCACAAGTAATAAAACCACTTCCCCCAGAAACCTCCCCCAAGCCCGGGGCCGGTCTCCCCAAGGCCGACACGGCCATATTGACATCAAATGTATACAGTCATAAAAGCAATTAAGGGGGCAATAAAATCTATTGTTGTTGACAAATCTAGACAAGGCTACTAAGACGAAGAGTTTTTTTTTTTTAATTTCGAACTAGGGGGTCTCAGGGGGACGTTTATCGGGTCCGGCCTGGGGACCAGACAAGTTGACCGAGAGTTACCAGATTTTGGTCAAATATATATTCGTCTAGGTCCCACACCAAGGCGAAGCGTTTTTGACAACATTCGAACCAGGGGGTCTCAGGGGGGCGTTTACCGGGACATGTAAAAGTAGTAGAAAATGACCGATATCAGTGTCGATTTCATAGTTTTCGCGTTCGCTGAGATCAATGGAGAAACTCCGATCGCATTAACATCCAAATTCACCGTATTCGGCTGCGGGCTGTGGGTCAACAGGGGGGGGGGAGGCGAGTGATACCGAAACGTAAAAGTAAGCCAAAATGACCGATATTAGTGTCAAATCCATAGTTTTCGCGGTTGCTAATATCAATAGTGACACTACCATTAGCGATGACTTTCAAATTTATCCACCGTTGTATGCGTTGTGTCGAATCCATATTTATCGGGGTTGCTCAGATGTATAGTGACACCCCCGATAGTGTTTACGTTCAAATTCAGCTCCCATCGGCCTTCGCAATGAAAACACATGTACGTTGTTGGATATATATTCACAAAAAATATATCCAATTTTAGAAATGTTTCTTAATTGTTATCCCGTTGTTTAGTTTGTTTACATTGATATTTTATCTGATCCGTGCGAAGAACGGGCAGTACAGCTAGTACGAAATGGTAAAGTGTTTGTTATGAACCAAATTACAATGAATTCAATTATATAGATAATTATTATAATTATAATTAATAATTATTTCCTTGTTGAATTATAGGTACTTTTCAGTGGAAAAAAGATTAAAATTTGAGTCCCAAATCAACGTAAAGTATACCAACGTAACGACAAAATGTATAAAATTTTTCATATAATTAAGCATACAAACTTAAAATTTCCATGTAATTAAGCTAAATTTCCATTTTTGTATCGTTGTGTGCGCCTATTTCCTCGTTTTCTGCGTCACCGGAAATGGGTCAATGTTATCCTACAAATATGGAGGAACAAGTTAATGCTGTTCCGTCAGGAACGATTTCGAGGTCGTTTCCTTCACATCGTCTTGTGCGTATTTCTACCGTTTTGTAAGCCTATTTCCACGTTTTGTGAATCAATGGTAGTGGGTCAAAATGGGCATTCAATGTGGGAAGAAAAATTACCCACTCTCCCACCAGTATCGAATTTCGAGGTCGCCTGCGCATATTTTCACGTTTTGTGCGCCAACGAAAGTGGGTCAAAGACGACCTACAAATATAGCAGAAAAAGACATATTCATTCCACTTTCAAGGTCCATTTTGACCCACTTCCACTGATGCACAAAGCGACACAAATCATGCATAAAAAATGTGAAGGAAACGATCTCGATATTCGATGGTGAAAATGGCGCTTGTGCATGATTTGTGCTCTTATTCCGCTATACTTGTAGGACATTTTGACCCATTTTCGTTGTCGCACTAAAGTGGAAATAGGAGCACAAAACGATACAAAGCAGGCACTATACGATGCGAAAGAAACTACCTCCAAATTCGATATTTGCGGAACAATGGCTCTATTTTTCCACACCTTGATGGACCATTTCGACGCATTTCTGGTGATGCTTAAAACGTGGAAGTAGGCGAACAGAACGGTACAAAATACACACTAAACGATGTGAAGGAAACGTCCTCTAAATTCGTTGGTGGCGGAACAGCATTAACTTGTTTCATTATATTCGTAGGACCACTTTGACCCACTTCCGGTGACGCACAAAACGTACAAAACAGGCACTAAACGATGCGAAACAACCAACCCCGAAATTAGATAGTGGCAGAACAGTGAAACATTTAACTCCCATTTTAAAGGCCCGTTTAACTCACCTCGGGTGATGCACAAGACGAGAAATAGGTGCAGAAAACTTTTTTAAAAAGGCACTAAACGATACGAAAGTAACGATCTGGAAATTCGATAGTGTCGGAACAGTGGGTCATTTTCGTCACACCTTGGAGGCTCATCTTGACACACTTCTGGTGACGAGCAAACCGTGGAAATAGGGGCACAAAACGGAACAAAACAGGCACTAGTCAATGCGAAAGGAAGGACCACGAAATTCGGTAGTGGCGGAGCAGTGGGTCATTTTCGTCACACTTTGGAGGCCCATTTTGACACACTTCTGGTGTCGCATAAAACGTACAAAAATGGCACTAAACGGTGCGAAAGAACCGACCCCGAAATTCGGTAGTGGCGGAACAGTGAGCCATTTAACTTCCACTTTAAATGCCCGTTTAACTCACTTCCGGTGACGCACAAGACGAGGAAGTAGACACAGAAAACTTTTTTAAAAAATAGGCATTAAACTATGCGAAAGAAACGACCTAGAAATTCGATAGTGGCGGAACAGTGGGTCATTTTCGTCGAACCTGTCAAGATTAAAAAGTAGTGAGGTTGTGCTCGAAAATTAGCGGATTTGAACTATTTGTAACCCAAACATAAAAACATATATTATAACTCCCTACTACGCCAGGATCAGTAGAACTGCAGTACACAATGAACTGGGCAGACGGTGATAGTATAAAATAGACGACCTTTCTGATTTCCAAGTAGATATGTTTGCTTAAGTCACTTTTGTGGGTTCTGACATAAACTTTACAACATTTACAATATGTTTATTCACTGCAGTGTTGGGCAAATTTCATTTGAATTAACAATTAACAATTAATCTGTAAATTTAATTGTTAAATGCAATTAACAATTGATGTAAGTAATGGTTAATTGTTAATTGCAGTTGGCCATTAATAATGGAGAATCAATTGCAATTAATCAATTGATTGAAAGTAATTGCAGTGGAAAGTAATTGCAATTGAATTCAGTCATTCAATTGCAATTGAAATTAATTGGCAATTAAATCAATTGCAATTGATTTCCACAGCAATTACTTTCAATTGATTGATCAATTGCAATTGATTTTCACTGATTAATTTTCAACACTGTAGTTCAGAGAGGGCGTGGGGCAATGAAAACTTTATTCACGACCAATTGACTCACCACCCGTCGTGACCCATGACCCACCGTGACCTACTCTGACCTACCACCCACCATGAACTACTCTTACACACTGTGACCCACAGACCAGCCAAAACCCATTCTCATCAACTCTGACCCATGATTCACGCCCTCTTCTCTACTGACTAAAGAGTTGAAACTTGTAATAAAACAAGCCTATGAAATTATCATTCATCGGAATTTGAATTTCTACGATCAATCGCTCAAGCACCGCTCTATTACAATAACGGCGGATCTGACCTTTCTAATATAAACAAAACAAAGAGTTTGTTCGTGTGTCTGTCTGTCTATCTTTGTGCGGCCTGTGGACCAGACGAGTGGACCGAAACTTTTCAAAATTTGGTCACGGGAGCTTGGTCTAGGCCTCAGATCAAGACGAAGAGTTTTTTTTTTAATTTCGAACTAGGGGGTTTCAGGGGGACGTTTATCGGGTCCGGCCTGGGGACCAGACAAGTTGACCGAGAGTTACCAGATTTTGGTCAAATATATATTCGTCCAGGTCCCACACCAAGGCGAAGCGTTTTTGACAACATTCGAACCAGGGGGTCTCAGGGGGGCGTTTACCGGGACATGTAAAAGTAGTAGAAAATGACCGATATCAGTGTCGATTTCATAGTTTTCGCGTTCGCTGAGATCAATGGAGAAACTCCGATCGCATTAACATCCAAATTCACCGTATTCGGCTGCGAGGCGAGTGATACCGAAACGTAAAAGTAAGCCAAAATGACCGATATTAGTGTCAAATCCATAGTTTTCGCGGTTGCTAATATCAATAGTGACACTACCATTAGCGATGACTTTCAAATTTATCCACCGTTGTATGCGTTGTGTCGAATCCATATTTATCGGGGTTGCTCAGATGTATAGTGACACCCCCGATAGTGTTTACGTTCAAATTCAGCTCCCATCGGCCTTCGCAATGAAAACACATGTACGTTGTTGGATATATATTCACAAAAAATATATCCAATTTTAGAAATGTTTCTTAATTGTTATCCCGTTGTTTAGTTTGTTTACATTGATATTTTATCTGATCCGTGCGAAGAACGGGCAGTACAGCTAGTACGAAATGGTAAAGTGTTTGTTATGAACCAAATTACAATGAATTCAATTATATAGATAATTATTATAATTATAATTAATAATTATTTCCTTGTTGAATTATAGGTACTTTTCAGTGGAAAAAAGATTAAAATTTGAGTCCCAAATCAACGTAAAGTATACCAACGTAACGACAAAATGTATAAAATTTTTCATATAATTAAGCATACAAACTTAAAATTTCCATGTAATTAAGCTAAATTTCCATTTTTGTATCGTTGTGTGCGCCTATTTCCTCGTTTTCTGCGTCACCGGAAATGGGTCAATGTTATCCTACAAATATGGAGGAACAAGTTAATGCTGTTCCGTCAGGAACGATTTCGAGGTCGTTTCCTTCACATCGTCTTGTGCGTATTTCTACCGTTTTGTAAGCCTATTTCCACGTTTTGTGAATCAATGGTAGTGGGTCAAAATGGGCATTCAATGTGGGAAGAAAAATTACCCACTCTCCCACCAGTATCGAATTTCGAGGTCGCCTGCGCATATTTTCACGTTTTGTGCGCCAACGAAAGTGGGTCAAAGACGACCTACAAATATAGCAGAAAAAGACATATTCATTCCACTTTCAAGGTCCATTTTGACCCACTTCCACTGATGCACAAAGCGACACAAATCATGCATAAAAAATGTGAAGGAAACGATCTCGATATTCGATGGTGAAAATGGCGCTTGTGCATGATTTGTGCTCTTATTCCGCTATACTTGTAGGAAATTTTGACCCATTTTCGTTGTCGCACTAAAGTGGAAATAGGAGCACAAAACGATACAAAGCAGGCACTATACGATGCGAAAGAAACTACCTCCAAATTCGATATTTGCGGAACAATGGCTCTATTTTTCCACACCTTGATGGACCATTTCGACGCATTTCTGGTGATGCTTAAAACGTGGAAGTAGGCGAACAGAACGGTACAAAATACACACTAAACGATGTGAAGGAAACGTCCTCTAAATTCGTTGGTGGCGGAACAGCATTAACTTGTTTCATTATATTCGTAGGACCACTTTGACCCACTTCCGGTGACGCACAAAACGTACAAAAATGGCACTAAACGGTGCGAAAGAACCGACCCCGAAATTCGGTAGTGGCGGAACAGTGAGCCATTTAACTTCCACTTTAAATGCCCGTTTAACTCACTTCCGGTGACGCACAAGACGAGGAAGTAGACACAGAAAACTTTTTTAAAAAATAGGCACTAAACTATGCGAAAGAAAGGACCTAGAAATTCGATAGGTGCGGAAAAGTGGGTCATTTTCGTCACACTTTGGAGGCCCGTTTTGACACACGCTAGTGACGCGTAAAACGTGGAAATAAGGGCACGAAACGGCACGAAACATTCACTAGTCGATGCAAAAGGAAGGACCACGAAATTCGGTAGTGGTGGTGCAGTGGGTCATTTTCGTCCCACCTTCGAGACCCATTTTGACCGTCTTCCAGTGACTCACAAAACGTCGAAATAGGTACACAAAAGGATACGCAATGTGACATTAACGACCTCGAAATTCGATAGGGCGGAACTCTTGGTCATTTTCGTCCCAGTTTGGAAGCCCATTTTGACCCACTGTTGGTGACGCACAAAACGTGGAAATAAGGGCACGAAACGGCACGAAAATTCACTAGTCGATGCAAAAGGAAGGACCTCAAAATTCGGTAGTGGCGGAGGAGTGGGTCATTTTCATCCCACCTTCGAGTCCCATTTTGACCGTCTTCCAGTGACGCACAAAACGTCAAAATAGGCGCACAAAAGGGTACGCGATGTGAAATTAAAGATCTCGAAATTCGATAGGGCGGAACTCTTGGTCATTTTCGTCATCTTGGAAGCTCATTTTGACCCACTCTTGGTGACGCAGAAAACGTGAAAATACGGCAAGAAACTGGCACTAAACGATGCGAAAGTAGCGACCTCGAAATTCGTTGGTGACGGAACAGTGATTCATTGTCGTTCCACCTTGGGGACTCATTTTAACCCATAGCGTAGTCGCTAACGCTCTCGCCTTTGGTGCGAGCGGTCCCGGGTTCGATTCCCGGTGGGGGCACTCGGTTGAAAAAGCGTAACAGCTTTTTCAGGCCAGCCACCCTGAATGAGATTTTCCTGGGTTTTCTTCATTCACATCAGGCAAATGCCGGGGTGGCACCTAACTTATAGGTCCCAGGCCGCTTCCCAATCCTTTCTTCCTTCCCTTCCCCCGGATAGTGTGCTCGCCGAGGGACGTCATCCTTCAAACGTGACGGGCTAAATGGCCTTAGATGCCGAAAGCCCAGAAATCTAAATCCTAAATCCTAATCATTTTAACCCACTTCCCATGACGCACAAAACGTGGAAGTAGACGAACAAAACAGCACAAAACGATGTGAAGGAAACGACCTCGAAATTCATTGGTGGCGGAACAGCAATAACTTGTTCCGCCATATTTGTAGGCCCAATTTGACCCCTTCTGGTGATGCACAAAATGTGGGAATAGGCGCATAGCGCGACACAAAACACGCACTAATGATGCAAAACAAAGTACCTCGAAATTCGTTGGTGCCGGAACAAGTTAATGACGCCGTGAGCACCAATATAAGTATATAAGGTAGTTCTTACCAGGGAGCGCGGTGGCTTAGTGTTAGAGCGTTCATCTCTGGTGCTTGAGGTCCCTGGTTCGATCCCAGTTCGCGCCGTGTGGATTTTGTGGTGGACAAATACCGTGCTCGTGGGTTTTCTAGGGGTTCTCCCGTTTCCTCCCACTTTCTTCATTCCGTTCATTTCCCATCATCACCGTCTCCTTTAGCCTAACCGGCATAACCGTGGGACGTAAAACTAAAGATTTCATATCATTTTTTGTAGTTTTTACCATCAAGGCTGAGAACTGCACGGTCCAATTTTTTAGCCAAAGTAGAAGTCAAACCGGGATAGTGGTGTCAACCGGCTCGGCTCGGTTCAAATGAGCGTGATGTTCAACCGGGATGACCCATCGACTGGGCTCAATTGAGCCAATAGCTTGAACCGGTTCGGTAGAGACGAGTCATCGACTCGGCTCGATTGGAGCCAATGGCTTGAACCAGCTCCGTTGAAACGAGTCCATAGGCAGGGTTCGAGTCAGCTTAACTGAGCCGATGGCTCGAACCGGCTCTGTTGGAGTAAGCAATCAGCTCGGTTCGGTTCGGCTCGTGTGAGCCATCGGCTCGAGCTGGCTCGATTGGATGAGCTGTTGGCTCGGCTCACTTCTCGGTTCGGCTCGATAAGTGCATGAGCTGTGAGCGAGCCGCTTGAGTCGTTGACAACCCTAAACCCGGGTCGATCAGTTTTGAACATGTTTGGCGTAACAATTTTTGGCTCGAGCCCGAATACTTGCTCCTTCTCAACTCAAACCTAGAACCTCGTGACCGATGTCCTTGCCTCCTGAAGATTTCTTGGCGACCGAGATCGACAGTCAACTAATTTTTAGTATTCAGATACAAACCGCCTATATTCCATGTTTATACAGGTACACGGTGTTATAATTATAATTAGTTATAGTAATAGTAGTATTATCATTGATAATTATGTTGTCTATGTAGGATACTTGAAGATAGTAGTACTTGCAACTACACAAAGGATTTAGCTCGAATTGGCTCGACTCGACCGGAAACTCGATCCGAATTCGAGTCGAGTTGGGAGAAATTTTTCGAGCCGAGTTCTCGAGTCGAGCTCAAAGATGTCTGCTTCGAGTCGAGTCGAGTTTTAAAGAAAACTCGCTCGAACTCTCTCGTGCCCATTCCTATTGTATGCATGACGGGCATATAGAGTTCTTTCGAGGGGATAGAACCATATATTTTAAAATATACTTAGTTTCACTGCTTTCTTTCCAGGGGAGCGAAGCGATGGTAGTTATCCAGCATTTCTTATAAGTACCTTATTTGAAATATGTAAAACAGTAACAAGTGGACAATACAATATACACACAACTTCTTATCTTCAGTTTTAATTGCTGATTTCAATTGCAATTAACAATTACAATTAACAATTACAAGTTTCAATTGTCAATTGCAATTAACAATTGAATGTTTCAATTGCACCCTTTGCAATTGACAATTAACAATTAAAAGTTTCAATTGCCTGGTGACCAATTAACAATTAACAATTGACGAAAATTTAATTGCAAATTTTATGATTGAATTCAATTGCAATTGAAATTAATTGTCAATTACAAATTGAAATCAATTGGAATTGAAATCAATTACAATTGATTTTCAGAGCAATTACTTTCAATTGATTGATCAATTGCAATTAATTTCAATTGATTTTGCCCAACACTGATTCACTGTTACTCCTCACTTCGTTAATTCGTTTGCTAAATTATTTATTTGGAAGCCATGAATTTTGGAAGTTTTAAAGTAACTTTACTTATTCATTATCTTAATATAGATAATACGGTAGCATAGTTAAAGTTCCTATGTCCACGTTTACACAGCTCCATACAACTATTATCCCTAGGCACTAACCGAGACAATAACACCTTAAGTGATGCTACATCAGCTCAAACTCAACAAAAGTCTAATGTTGTCAGGTATGTAAATTAAAAAGTACTAAAACAAGAATTAAACTAGTATCAAACATGTTAGTTTTAGTAAAGCTATTGTTCATTGTGAATAGAATACTCAACAAACGAAACTTTTATTGTATTACAAAAAAAAAAAAAAAAAAAAAAAAAAAACCTAATGATTTGTGATTTTATATATGAAAGTAAGAAGTAGCACAATCTTAAGAGTTATAGCCTGTAAATAATTAAAAGGGGCCCAAAAGAAGCGTGTCTTCCAATTTGAAATTTTGGTAGCGAGAGTATTTAAATATCCTCCCAATCCGCTACTTGTAGCCCAATCTGGCAATTCTGTACAAGAACCACGCTATCTATTCAGGTGAAACTAAGACTGGGTGATATTCTCATCAAGCTGTTCAATATAATACCATAGTAATAAGAAGACAACACACAGTTTTGCTAATGAGAGATAGCCAAAAATTACGATTAACTCTACGCACAGCATTGTTAATGAGAGGTAGTCAAAAATTACGGTTAACTCTAAGTTTCCCTTGAACTATAAACAATACACAGCATTGTTAATGAGAGATAGCCAAAAAGTACGGCTAACTCAAGGTTTCCCTTTAACTATAAATAATACACAGCATTGTTAATGAGAGATAGCCAAAAATTACGATTAACTCTAAACACAGCATTGTTAATGAAAGGTAGTCAAAAATTACGGTTAACTCTAAGTTTCCCTTGAACTATAAACAATACACAGCATTGTTAATGAGAGATAGCCAAAAAGTACGGCTAACTCAAGGTTTCCCTTTAACTATAAATAATACACAGCATTGTTAATGAGAGATAGCCAAAAATTACGATTAACTCTAAACACAGCATTGTTAATGAAAGGTAGTCAAAAATTACGGTTAACTCTAAGTTTCCCTTGAACTATAAACAATACACAGCATTGTTAATGAGAGATAGCCAAAAATTACGATTAACTCTAAACACAGCATTGTTAATGAGAGGTAGTCAAAAATTACGGTTAACTCTAAGTTTCCCTTGAACTATAAACAACACACAGCATTGTTAATGAGAGATAGCCAAAAAGTACGGCTAACTCTAGGTTTCCCTTTAACTATAAATAATACACAGCATTGTTAATGAGAGATAGCCAAAAATACGACTAACTCTAAGTTTTCCTTTAACTATAAACAATACACAGCATTGTTAATGACAGATAGCCAAAAATTACAATTAACTCTAAATATTTTAAAGTTTCCCTTTATCTACAATGTTGTTCAAAGATAATACATACACAAAATGTCACACCAAATTGATATATCCCATCAAACTGAATAAAATTTATATGCTAAGGGTAAATTCTCCTGTGTAATTTCTGAGAAAATCTAAAATAGTGATATTTTTTTTGTTTCACTAAAATGTATTTCAATCTTTACCAATAGTAACTCATAGTTTTTATTTTACTGGAAGAAATTATTTATTTACGTACCGCATAGGTAGCAAACTATGTTGTTAACTAGCTGATAGTAGTTTGTCTTTTACTATTAGTGGCATCCATACTCTTAACGGTCATATTACTTGTAAATAAAGCCCCTGAATTAAAATAAATTTAAAAAACTTTTCTTTCAGCCAAATGATCTATGGAAAACAAGTAGCATAATAGAGAAATACTATTAAACAACGCATTCATAATAATAATTCGATTTCTAAAAAAATGAAATGAAATCTTTCAGTTTAATGTCCCACGAATATGCTCTTTACGCTAAGGGAGACGATGATTAAGGTAAGTGAATGGTGAAAGAATTGATAGAATGAAAATGTAAGAGGAAACAGGAGAACCCCGAGAAAACCCACGGACAAGCTTACTCACCCGGAGATCCAACTAGGGACCCCACGCACCAAAAGTAAGCGCTCTACCAGTGAGCCACAGCGCCCCCCCCCCCAAATTCGACTTTTGAAAGAACGGATTTGGTACCGAACTATTTGGCACCAAAAAAATGAAAGATAAGATACGTCTGTTTATGCTTTCAAAGATATATTCGATGTATTTAAATTATCCATTTTTGTATCACTTCTAAATTTCTTATCGGACTGGCAACTGTATCGCAACACCACTCACAAAGAACGGATAAGTTAAACTAATTGTCCGTAAAAATTCTACTTGTTTCAGCTTTATTGATAGATAAAAGATTTTTTCGTTACATTTAGATCAAAAACCGTTAACCCAGCTTTGCTGTAAAATACTTCAATGTAAGATCTAGTAAACTCTGGAAAATTGGTTTTCATAGCTGAGCTTTCGAAGAGAGCCTTATCGTCCACCTTTGGTCACGTGAAGAAGTTCAGTTCTTTAATGGCTTCAATCTGCCGAGAGGCTGCACTCCCCCCTCCCCATTGATTTTGCCAATCTATCTATTTGTAGCAGTCTTTGACGATTGGGATTCCGATCTTCTACCGTCATAAAGATCGACTATTTTCAATGTCGACCGGGAGACAGCAGAAGGGAGAGAGAGAGAAAGCGCCCCAAAGCGTCTTGGAATCTCTCATGCTTCTACGATGAAACCAAGAGGTCCCTAGCACGAGTTAGATAAGAAAAGATGAACGTACGAGAAGGAAGGAGGGATAGTAAAACCCAGGGAGGTATAGCCAAAAGGAAGGGGACAGAAATTCATCTCATAAAGACCAGATGGTCTCTCTGGAACTCCAAAAACTGTTGCAAACTGTTCGAGTAAGTTGGTACCAGTTTCCTTTCTATCTTTTCATTTTTTAAACCATTACTCTTTTTTACTTCTTGTTCATATAAACCATTTTCAAAACCTTTTCTTTCAGTCTGCTTTTCAACTAAAAATTCGCTGAAGGATGCAGTGAAATTGATTATTTTAAAGTTCATGCAGTAATGTCAAAACAGTTTTTCAAGTAAGAGAAAACAAATTTAAATTTGTAATTAAATTTATTAAACACATATGCTGTACACTTGTATTTATTAATATACTAGCTGAAATACCTAGTCTTCGCATAGATCTGATAAAATATCTATGTAAACAAACTGAACAACGAAAGGAAAAAAATATCGGTCATTTTCTAATATTCTTACATATCTCGTACGTCCCGTGATAGCCCGTAGTTCAAATTTTGTAAAAAAAAAAAAAAAAAAAAAAAAAAAAAAAAAAAAAAAAAAAAAACTTGCTCGCATACAATGGTAGTTGAATTTGAAAAGTCATCGCTAATGAAAGTGTCACCATTGATCTCAGCTACTGCGAAAACTATGGATTTGATACTAATATCGGTCATTTTCTACTACATTTACATGTCCTGGTAAACGCTTCGTCTTGGTCTGAGGCTTAGAGCAAGGTAGCCGTGACGAAAATTTGGTAACTCTATGTCCACTCGTCTGGTCCTCAGGCTGCACACACACAAACAAACTCTTTATTTTATTTCTATTAGATATTTGTGCACACTTTATAGCAAGCTACACGTCCATGTCTCAATCTGACAATTCAGCAATTTCTGTTACATATTCAAGCGGTTGTTACGTGTTGACACGTCATACGATACGTAGCTTAGTGAATTTGACGTATGTGAACGTCATGACATAACTCAGCCCTCACTTAAACGTTTGTATTGTCTGTTTTCAGATTTCAGTAGCCTATCATGATTTTCTTTACTTTTAAAAATTGAAATGAACTGAGGGAGGAAGCGTAGAGATTTAAACCAGTGCACAGTGGTTCAGGATGAGCAAAAACCTGGCCAAAACTTATAATTGGTTATAAAAATGTGAAAAATGCTTCTAAAGTCCTAAATATGTGAGAATTGTATATTTATAGTACTAAGAATTAACGAATACGTTCATCGTTCGGTTGCACTAGCCTTATCTGCAAGAAAAAGTTAGTAGGAAATGTTTGTAAACACTAATAAAGTACTGCGTATTCGTATGCAATACGTGAGTACACTCACACATACTAATCTGCACTACACTCGTACATACAAGTCTTCATTACACTCTCACACACAAATGAAAACCGAGAATTGATTTTGCCAACCACATCTGTACGTCAATCATCACTGTCACTGTCAATATCACTGAATGCAGATCGGATGCCTTCATTATTTTGGCTGTTGGACAAGGCGTTGGCTCTTTCTCCTCCACGCTCCCACATCTTCAACAGTAGTCATCCTTTGTGTGACAAGCAACGTCTTTTCTTCCCTGTAACCATGTGCCTAATACTCGAAAGAAAGGGATCAGAAGTAATCAAAAGCATATGCAACATATCCTGATTCGTAATAGTGCGAGAGAATTTGCGCAAGTGATCTTCCCGAAATGTTCGTAAGTCTTTATTCCGTGCCTCTTCAGAAAGCTGACCTATTCGTAAAATTACATTCTTTATCACAGCCAATCCATGAACAAGTATTTTTTGGACACTAGCAGGCATATAGAACCAACTGTAAAGTTGAACAAAGAGTTTGGCTGTCTTAAGTGCATAACTGTCAAAAGTCTTGGGATCAATATCAAGTCCAGCGTTGATTACAGAAAGTATCACCGATAAACGTGTAATGAGGTGTTTAGAAATTCCATTATTTTCGAAGATTGGTATGGTAGTGTTCCTATCATTGCTTCTTCCACTACCTCCTGCTTTGGGTCTATCGACAGTAAGGCCTCCTTTTTCTCTAAACTGCTTCCCATTCTTATGTTTCCGCGAGTAATTGGTGATAACTTGGATAAATGTCTGCGTTGCATGTTTTGGCACCAAGACATAGACAGTTGTATTGGCTTTTGGTTAACTTAGCATAGAGAAATAATGCAAGAACCTCTTCTTTGGTGTAGGTTTGGGTGAAATGATTTGGCCCTTTGCTCTCATAAACGCTTGAAAGCTCTAGTTGGAATCGTTTCTGCCACTTCACGAAGTACTTTTGCTGCATCCTTTTGTCCTGATACCCGACGACTCATTTTGGCAGTAAGGGCCAGTTCCGATGTACTTGCAGATGCGAGTAAGTCTTCCGTTTTCCTCCGTTTGGTTCTGCCACTAGATTCTCTGAAATCCTTCGATGGACGACCTCCAGGATTTGATCGAAGTTCCATCGGTCTCTGGACTGTAAACGTCAGTTCTCCTCCCTCAAGCCATCCTGTATATGTCTTTAGACATGTCATGATTTCTGCCACTCTTATACAGTTTTCGGAACACTTGCTGCAAAACCTGGAAATATTCTTCGAATGTCTTCACTAACGTGGGCTGGGCAATCACCAATGTCCAATTGCGTCAAAACCCAGGTCTGTACATGCCGTGTTTGCTCCATCTGACAATGTCCTTTCATTTCTTTCGTTTTTTCATAGAGCTGGATGTGTCTCAGCTTTATGATAAAATACAGATGTACTGCAAGTAAAAACTAAAAATTATTAATTTTGTTGTACTGTCACCACACACAATCACAAAGAAGTATGTATTTCACGAACTCGCACATATTCGCACCTAAACTTCATGAAAAACAATTCATCATGGATTATTCTTTCAGACCATTTCAACAACTCCGCTGGGAAACGCTGGGCACTATACTAAATCTCTGTAGTTTTCATGTTACCTTCAGTTTTCTGTACCTTCTGCAAAATGTTTTGTCACATTAACACATTTTGTTCGAGAAAACGTACATATCTAAGATATTGCATAGCCATTTTGGATAGTTGCAGTGCTGAGAGGTATATTCCTGCCATATATAACAAATGTTTCTTGTAACCACATATTGGTATGTATCACGCCATGAACTTGAATGTCAAATATTCTATTTGGCAACTATTTCAGAGACATGTTCATAATGGTTAACTTCCACCCTTTGTAACTCACTCATTCATTACATCTCACTCGTGTTCATTATTTGTATATAATAAACTTTGGATATTTCTTAATCCATGCACTAAACCAGTATCCTTCTAACGCAGTTTTCATAAATTGGGTTTTGGTCAGCTTTTTGCTCGTTCTGAACCACTGTGCAGTGGTGGCCACAGAAAACGAGTTTTTTTGTTTTTGTTTTTAGTAAATTCAAAATTAGTTCCTGAAAACCAAAAATCAGTTTTCTTGAAAACTTGTTCGACTTTCTATCAAAAATAGCTTTTTCAACGCAAACATATACAATATATTTTCCGAGACGAAACATCACTTTCACAACATATTTTCGAGACGAGACCGTCTCAACTCTTTTCTTAAAGACAATTTTTTTCGTAATCGAATGCTAGATTAAGATATGCTGGGTAACTATAACGTGAAGAAACATCTAAATATTTTGGAGCCCTCAACTTTAACTGGGGCTGTCCTTCACGGTCTACGACGGGTATTGCTGCGGAACTGCTCATAAATTTCATAGGCCCTCAGACAAATTTTTCTGTGAGGGTCCCCCGAAACTTTATCAGTTATCCTTTCCCCCGACAAATGTATTTTGTTGCTGACAAACATGGTAACAACGCTAAATATGGTGACTTATTGTTGAAGTTAGCGATAGTGGTTGTCAGTCATCACAAATGATGATCCATACTAGTTTGTTGCAAAATTGATGTTGATAGTTACAGGGTTAAATTCGCTCTGTTTCTTCGAATTATTTTCCATTACTTTAAATTTAAAAATACAATCTTAAGTAGCTTCTGTAGAAAAGCATCGCTGGCGAAGTTAGTCGTATGAATAAGGGCGCAACACAGATAGTTTGGGGGGAATCTCAACCTTGTAAAAAAAAAATACAATTTTGAACGAATAAAGCTTTTTTTTCCACGGGTACCTTAAAAGTCTTGGCCCTTTAACATTTGTTTGGATTCTCCCTTTTCGGCGGCCCTGCTTGATGCCTCCTGAGGGATCTTCTGAAGTTCTCTCCTACTCTCTCCCCAAATAGCTCTTTTAAACTTACACAATAGTTTTGAATACAATATTTTCTTTCCCATCAGTGTTGCTGGACTACATTAAAATTATATATTATTCTTGAATGAATTATGGAAATTTTATACACATATTAAATTTCTAATTAATTCAAATCTTTAACTGGTTTTAAAATATTATTCTCTTGATTACCTTAATATTTGAATGACGTAATTTCAATACACGACGTACGTCTTCAGGTGAACATATCCAATCTCATAGACCTGGAACTATGGAGTACCCAGGACATCATTTAGTACTCCGGGATATCACCCAAATTTTGAGATATAGATCTACATACCTTAGGATAAGAATATACCAATGGATACGTGGATTACATCGGGAATGTTGCCCTCCCCAAGCAAATTCTGAAGTGACAATGTTGATGTAAACTATTATATTATTTTATGAGAACTTGTAGTTCTCCAGTTATGAATCATTAAAGCTGGAGCTTGTCTTTAGTGAAAATGGGACAACATGATCTCCGTAACTCATTCAATTTTTACCAAGGAGTTAGACCTTAAAATATGCTTAGGGCGTATATAAAATATTTCCTTGAGCAGATCTTTATTTGGTTCTCGGTTTGTTGGCAATTAGAGTTGACGTTTGGATTTAGTCAGGTTTTGAGCAAAAGAAATTAACAAATTACTATTTAGAACAAAATTGGGAGGAAATACTTTAGCAAAGGGTGTAAAAGCATTAATTTAAGTTAAATGTTAAATGCTATCAGTGTTTACGAGGGTATTTCCGACTTTCCGGCCTGTCACTGGAATATAGTGCCTTGATAATAAGATGTTCATGGTGCAGAGTGCCATCTATGGAAGAAACAATGTATCAGTTTCAACTATCTAGCAGGATTGCCAACCATGTGATAATTTATCATGATATACGATAATTTAAGCCTTAATGCTATATATGACATTTCCGCTGTGATAATAGATGAATATGCGATAATTTTAGGGTGCATACTTTTTTTTCAGTTTTTGAACGAGGAGTAAATTGTAGATATGCATTAGTTATAAAACACACAAACTGCAGTTTTTAACAGTCATTCCCGCTAAAAATAAATCACTAAAGATTTGAGAATTGACAAATAGGAACGCTGGATCCATTTGTTAAATTCAATTAGGTTTACGAGCGGATGGAAATATTATTATTCAGAGTAATACTAATAAGAATTTTTAAAAAAAGGACAGCGACGCGGATTTGGAGCTCAAAACTGAAGAATATTGGATAAATTTATTATTGGTATTATATTGTATATTATTGGTATTGTATATTATTGGTATTATTAGTAGTATTATACTTGTTTCTACAATTATCACGTACATAACGATTATTTTGTTTCTAATATACGATAATTTTGTTCTCTAAGGTTGGCAACTCTGCTGTCTAACTACATCAGTTTGTTGGAGGCAGTCATCTAAATCAGTCGTACGTAGAGCTCGAGTACTGCATGACAATGCTTCTGTCTTCATGACTGGAGTAAAAAGCTGTGGGTTCGAGGACAATCAGCATCCACTTTACAGCACAGATTTACCACTACAACCTTGATAAAGCAAAACCATGTGAACTACCGCATTGTCACACAGCATGCAGGCTCAGTGCACAGCAACTGATTCAAAGAACTTCTCAAAGACTACAACGAACTGACTAAGCTAAACAGTTGAGGTTAATATAAAGTAGATGGCACTATATTCCAGCGATGCGATATTTAAATGCCACGCTAGAAACTTTTGGAAAAACCCTCGCATATTAATTTGCTATAATCAATGAAGGACTTTCGGTTGTTTCTTCTGCAATCAGTGTATTTAGAACTTCTCTTCCGATATTTTGCATGAAATATAATATTCAAAGTTGTTCTAAGAAACATGGATACAAGAGAAATAAGAACGAATGAGTACTTGTATGCAGCATAATCCATCCAGTGATGTACGTAAAAGTTTCTTCGTTGGTGGTCACGCAAGAAAGATGAAGGCGGAGAGTGAAAGAGAAGTCAAGAAACAGAAACAAAGTTAGTCTTCCCTTCGTACGTTGAAGCTAATACAGCGAAATTGTATTAGTATTGATAGTAAAAGGAAAATATAAGAAGTACAAAATGCACGATGTCTTCTTTACATCCCTGGAGGTCAGCAGTGCCTTTAGAAAGGAAAGTTTGTCGTTGAATTCTAAAAGGGAAACAACCTATTGCCAATAAGGAGGGAACAGAGAGCGTAAGAGAGAAAGACGGTACAAGGAAGCTAATTTGAAATAAATTTCTCAGCTCATAGGGAAATATAATAAGAAAAGATAAATATGAAGCAAAAGTCATTGTATATATCAGGTAGTCTAAGAATTAGTGAGCCTTTTGCGGGCGAGATGGCGTCAATGCAGTGGCGTAACTAAAGGCTTGTGGGTCTCCCCGCGGACAGCGTGGAGTGGTGTCCCTTCTCTACGTCCCACTTCACGATTTTGGGGCCCCCTGATAGCTTGAGGTCCACCCGCAACGCGAGGTCTGCGGGGCCATTAATTACGACCATGTGTCAATGTCCCAAATCTTGGGATATAGATATAACTCGTAACGGGTTAGGCCAAACGTCATTCAGAGCTTCGTGGCTAAGCGATTAGCGTACGTGCCTTTGGCGTGGGAGACCCGAGTTCGATTTCCGGCGAGAGCTTATGTGGTTCGAATTCCAAATTAATCAGTAGGTCCCGTCTCATATAGCCTCGCTGCTGAAAGGAACGTTAAACTCAAAATAAACTCAACTCAGTCAAACGTAATTTGACAGCTAATAGTTGAAGCTAGTGGTTGTTGAAAAGTGTGCAGTTCTTATATTCAGACGTAAGGTGTTGCGTAGTGAAGATAGGTATACTCTCCGCAAAACTACACATTTTACAATTTTCTTTTCAGAAAGGGGAAAATGTTGCACAGGTTCGTGAAGAAATTTGCGATATTTATGGACAAGATATGTTATTAAAAATAACAGTCAAAAGATGGTTCAGTCACTGTCGTTCTGGAAACTTCGATGTTCAAGATGCTCCTCGCAGTGAACGACCAACTGCAGCAAAAGTGTATGGTATTCGGACATAGTCGACCAAGATGGCCAGACATGTAAGAAGTCATAACATGAATCCGACATGACATCATCAATGATCTTCAGGGAAGCACAGTGAAAGAAGCGAGACATTTTTGTGCTACGTGACCTGACTCAAAAACGTTTACTAGATCAAATTTCTATCTGCGACTCTCTATTGAAATGTAACGAACTCGAACCAATTCTGAGACGGTTGATTACGAGTAATGAAAAGTGGATAACTTCTGAGAAGAATGCGAGAAAAAGAATCGAAGGTGAAGCTATATAGAAAAAGCTCCATACGGAGTTGGCGTGGGTCAATGAAAACTTGACCCACGACCCACTGACCCACCACCACCATGACCCACGACCCACCGTGACCCACTCTGACCCACAACCCACCATGACCCACTCTGACCCACAATCCACCATGACCCACCACCTACCGTGACCCACTCTGACCCACCACCCACCGTGACCCACCACCCATGGTGACCCACTTTGACCCACCACCCACCATGAACCACTCTCATCCACTTTGACCTACTCTCACCAAAATCCATCGTCATCAACTCTGAACACGATCTACGGCCTCTTCTGAACTGACTAAAGAGTTTACACTTGTAATAAAACAAGACTGTGGAATTGTCACTAATCGGAGTTTGAATTTCTAGTCAATCGCTCAAGCACCACTCTGTTACAATAACGGTGGATCTGACCTTTACGATATAAAATGGTAAAGTGTTTGTCAGTGAGGAAATTGAAACAGTTCGAGGTGGGGTAAAATTAGTGTGTGGCTAAAATATACTTGTACTAAGAGTATTCTTGCAAGTGTTAATTTCTGAACGCATTCCACAAGAAACTTCTATTCGCAGGAAAATACCCCTGTACAATATGGAAAAGGTTATGGTTTCTCAGTTCACAGTATTTTTCTCACAAAAGACTTGAAAAATCAGTTGTTCATAGGGTATAAAGGTGCTCGGGTACCCTATGTGAGAGCATCTCCATAAAGTATGCTCATAATTGTAATTTGTGTAATCACTAAAACACCACGTTAAATTTAAGTTACAAATATGCATAATTGCAGTTATTATGAATATTTATTCAAAAGTAGTTTACCTAAAGCAAAGAAGAGAGTTACTAAAAAGTAGGTACAAAGTTGAATAACACAAATAAACCATTAGTAATACAAGTATACATTTTCCGTAACTCGTAATTTTCCACCTTAAAACAAGTCTGAAATCGGATTTATTTCCTGTTGATAACTTTTTGGCGGCAAATCATCCGCAGTAGAATGATGTCCATCCTTCAGCCAAGAAACAACTAGCTTGTCTACTTTGAGCTTGTCTAGCGGTGGGCCATTAACTTTGATGAGCAACAAGTTAGACAATGTTTGAGCACTTAATCTATTTCTAATATCAGTCATCTGTAAATTCATAAGGGGAAATCCCCGTTCGCACTCTGTCGTGGAAATTGATAATACTTCTACCCGATTTCTACAACTTCTCATCGACAATCTACTTTTTAGACTTAAGTCTGATAACGATTTTTCTCGGTCAGTTTTGAAATACTCAGCAAGAAGTATCATCTTTCTATCATCATATAACATCTTTTCCATATCGACCATGTCAGTTGGCAATATCGACCCATGTAGAACAGAAACTTCATCTACCACGCCTTTGATGGGGAATCTTTTGAATAAATTATCAATTAAAGCCTGATAAACTGATGATTTCTTATTTGTTTATAAATTTAATTTTTGTAATTACACATGAAGGTTTGATACCATTACCAAGTTCCCTCCCCCGTCTAGAAAGCGAAAGGGAACGAGGTTCCTGGAAAGTGTTCAGAGGTGAATGGGAATTTCCCTCCTTCTTCAACTTCAATTACCACACTGCTGTTTGCCATGTGCCAAATTACGATGAATTTCAACTTTTCAGTGGAAAAAAGGATGAAATTTTAAAGTTCCAAATCAAAGTAAGTAGACCAACGTAAAGGGGAAAAAAGTGTAAAATTTTCCATACAATTATGCGTACAATCCAAACTTCAAATTTCCGTGTAATTAAGCTTACAGTACAAATTTTATGCCTATTTTTCTCACAACTTTATGGGTTGATTGCAATGTGCTGTGAGCCCTCCATATAATAAACATAAGCTTCAGCAATTATTATAGCAGAAAGCAATGGATATATGAAGCCAAGCACTGTTTTTTTTTTTTTTTTTTTGTTTCTGATTTTTTTTTCTGAAATAACATCGATCGTTTTCGATCATTTTTACAAACCAACTCACTACCAATTTTCCATATATAGAAAGTGCCCTCCCCACATAAAGGAAAATTTTAAAAAAAAAATGCTAGGACACACACTGTTTATTTTCAATAAAGAGTAAATACACTGAATTTCATCTCCGTAAGTTTAACGGTTTGCGAGATACTCATTTTTTTTCGCAAAAATTCGGATCCTCACTAGCTCCTTAGGATATTATGCATTATAATAGAAGCAATATAACATCCTAATTTGGATTAAGGCCTAACTATATACCAAAAGTAATTTCATTTGACTTTGCAATTTGACCGTGATGATCAGGCACACATAGTTACATTCATTTTTTTATAAATTTATTTATATATTACAGTGATTCAAAAATGTATTTTTTCCGGTAGTTAGCTCTAAAAGCCCACAGGTCTCGCAAGCCAAGTTGTAGTGTACGTCCTATTGCTATTATTACTATTAAAAATATCAATATCCAAAAGTGTCCGGTTTTCTTTTCACTTGGTTAAATATACTCACCTCAGGTAAGTAGACAGAAACAAGTGGAAAAGAAAGGGAAATGAAGGTCTTGAAAGTAAAACGGAGACAAATTTACCAGTCTTCAGAAGATACTCTCTACAATGCAGTGATCAGAGAGGGTCGGTAGATCATACTGAGTCGGTGGGTCACAGTGGGTCACAGTGGATCACGGTGGGTGGTGGGTCACAGTGGGTCACATGCTGTTGACCCACGACCCACTGACCCACTCCATCTCTGGCTCCATAGTGTGTCAAAGCTTATGGTGACGCCCAGGAAGATTATGCTGTGTGTTTGGTGAGATTGGAAGAGTCTCGTGCATCACGAGCTGTTACATTCTGGTGAAAAGATAGACTCGAACTCTACCATCGACAATTAGTACGAGTGCACCTAAAAATTCAAAAGAAATAACCTCAGATCTGGTAAACAGGAAGGGTGTTATATACTACGGTGACAATGCCAGACCACATACTGTACATCTGTAATGGCAGTTAGAAATTGAGAAAAGTTGAGTGGGAGGGTTTAACGCACTCATCGTATAGTCCGAATCTGGTGCTTTCATATTATTTATTTCGATCTCTGCAGAACTCCCTGAATTGTGTTACGTTAATTTCAAAAGAGGCCTGTGAAAACCACGTCGCAATTGTTTGACCAAAAACCATAGCAATTCTACAGCGATGGGATGATGGTGTTTCCGGGAAAATGACAGGTCATCGAACAAAATGGTGTATATGTGGTTTCATAATGTCAATAAATATATTTTCAATTTTGACCTCCAAAGGCTCAATAATTTATTTAAAAGAAAAACTTGAAATATTTTCGTTCTTCTATGATTTAATATTGACGCGATGGCTCGGTAGAGAGCTCACTTCCAGTTCGGAAGATCCTAGGTTCGATCCCCGGCCATAAGGGTTTGTGGCGGACAACATCGAGCCTGTAGGTTCTCTCTGGGTTCTTCCGTTTAATCTATTATTCTCATTACACCAATTATGTCATAATAATTTACTTCCATCAATTACATGTTTTCCTTAGCCTGAAGGTCATAAACATAGGACCTAAAAACTAGAAATTTAATTTCTTTTGATTATCATTTGATATTGTATTTAATTTTCATTTAACAGTTGGATTTACAGAACGTATCCGATCGTGATCAAACTTGACGTGGATGTTGACCTTCACTTTTTTAGTACACATGTAAAAGATTTTCCTGTGTACACCTTTGTTTGAGATTTTATTCAATATTAAAAAGCAATAACAACTTCATCTTTAATTTCTTGGGGAGGGAGAGGACAAGTGTTGAAGCAGAGACATTTTTAGGTATGCAGATATTTTTCTGTATACCGAAAAATAATAGTTCTATATTATTTAACCATCATTACAATACAGCATGTCTAGGAGAGGAGTTGGGAAGTACACGACTGCACTAGGTTGGCGGGCAGCCGCCCAACTGGCCCTTATCCTAGTTAGTATTTAAAGCACTGTTGCACTGCTGATAGTCTGATGCCTGTAGCATGCCCAGAAACTGTTGCGATTTCTCTTGGATCTTCTCAATGAAATCAACGTCACGTAGAAATCAATGGAGAACAGTGGCCATTTTTTTTATCGGAACCGACGATCTCCTTGATCGTTGTTGATAAAACAAATTTAGTTGCAATTTATCTCATGTTCAGTTCATCCACCAGAATGCATTGACATATCCCGTAGATATGATAGTCTAACTCTATTACAAACACGACATTGTCTGCCTGCTGTTTTCAAAGATCACTTTTCGCACTTTCACGATCGTATCCGAAGTTGTGCATGATAACGCTTCATTGAAACATTTAAACCTCTCCAATGTTCTTGCTTAGCTTAAAGTTTGGTCACCATAAGCCTTCTTCGGTATTCTGTAGGTTTTAATTATAGTTTCTTCAGTTTGAAACTCCTTCACGTCAGTCATTTGAAAATTCATGGACACAACAGAAGACCGTGTAATGAGACCAGAAAAAACTTGAAAACGGATACACATACAACAATGCCACTTGAAGTGCACTGCCAGTAGAAATATAAACCAAGAGGCACCTAGTGGCGAGAGTTCGAACTGCTACTGGCTGGGGTAAATACTTAATTTTAAGAAACTTTTGGATAACTCTTCGTATGAAAATCCAAAGAATTAATTAAAGGACCACTATAATTGTCTCATAGTGCTAGATGAACTATTACGAATTTTGTGCCATTCCTGGAAAACTGAACTCAGAATTAGCGGCGTTATTAATTCGATCATAAACAAGATATTCGTCAAAGAAGATGGAAGCTTCTTACGGTTAAATGAGTTGAAGCCACCACTTACTTCGAAATTTAAGTATCTTGGATCATACCTCGAGAAACTCAACACTGAATACAATCTGGCAGGTGAAACTGTAGTAGGACGAGCGGGATATTATGTGACAAGAAAGTTGCAGTTGAAAAGGCCATATATGTATAAAGGTAATAAGACCGCGTTATTCATTGGTTATGATATACAGTGGTGAAACCCGGGCAATTACAAGGACCTAGGAAAAGAAGAGGAAAGTGTCTGAAATGAGAATGTTAAAGTGGATGTGTGATATGACGAGGAAGGATAGAGTAAGAAACGATTATAGTGTTCCAGAATTATTTTTCTGATTACAAACATTCATAAGGCATAAAATATGACACATTAAACAAAAACTTTTTTAAAAAAAATCTTGAATTGCATCTAATATATTCATGCGTTTGTGAGCATTCTTATTCTTATTTTGTTTGTCACAGAGCCCAGTGACGTAACAACAGCGAAGTCAGACACCATTTGCAGAAACATGTACTCAAACCAGGAGAAAGCCCAATGTGTCGTCTGATATCACGAAACACAGTCAGTAAAAGCATTCCAGATGGCACGCTATAGACAGCCACCAGATGTTAAAAGCATCAAGATGTGGTATGCTAAGTTTAAGGAAACAGGCA